>NW_021604579.1:15893342-15981913 GCF_004785775.1 Grammomys surdaster
AGAGAGAGAGAGAGAGAGAGAGAGAGAGAGAGAGAGAGAGAGAGAGCACAAGCGCAATACATGAGTTGAACTGACTTCCTGTTTCCTGCTGAGACCCTCAGACTTACTCTCTCCTCCCAGTACTCCTGGTCCCATCTTCTACGTTTTGTTTTCGCTCTAATTATTACAGAGAAGTAAGTTTAAACAAAGGTAACAAAGGAAACAATGGTGTAGAAAGAACTGTCAGTGAGTGTTGGAATGGCTGAAAAAAATAAATTGCTCTTTTTACCAAATGCTAACTTTTCAAGCTGCCATCTCCTCACAAAGCACTGAAGAGTTTGCAAAAGGGTCTCCTGGTCCTCCTCTCAGGTGTCACTGCAGGCGTTAGTGGAGACAGGAATCAGCCTTGCAGTTTGGACTAGAAGATGATGTCCTGTTTCCATCTCTGAATATTCAGTTTTTATTTTAGCAGCAGAGACAGTGACTTTGGCCTCCTTACTTTGATTCCACTTGTCATCAATGTTGAGCACAAGATGGTGTACACATGCTACCCACCAAATGCCCAAGATGGGCTGGGTTTGAAGCAGTTCAGTGCTTTCCACCAGCCTAAAGGCACTCTCCAAGATTCAGCATGTTTTGTTCATACATAACAAACATAATGTACTGGAAAAAGCAGGGGGAAACTCCACACTGTGGTACCCCAGTCTCACAGAGCTAGTCATTTGTGAAAATGGTAATACCCGTTTGAAATATTAAGGGACTGATACGGTGAATTTATGGTTAGGAGCGTATTCCAAACTCAAATGAGTTTTACCAGCTTTTAATAGGGATTTTGGATTATCTGTGAATTCTCTTCAGAAATGAATACAGTCCCAGTACAACATATGGTTCAGACACAATGCAGGACTCCAAACCTGTCCTCTTGATGGTTTCTATCTTGAGATTGGGGGAAAGACATGCTCATGAAAGTGGTCTGTCTCTACACTGCAACAATCACAGTCTTTCTCTGTGGAGTAGTGGCTCTCGGTTTTTGTCACATATACCTTTGAGAATTTAATAAAAATTATTACAGTCCAGGAGTTTACAGGCTTCCTAACGGATCTAGGAGTATCACCCAAGCCTCTTATTCTACAGTGATGCCTTGTTTGCATTACTATATAACAACACATAACAAGCTCTCTTGGCAGAGACGGCACCAAGCATCTGGTGACTCATCAGACCGTCATTCACTGACTTCACATCTTGAAGGAATCAGAGTTCAAGTCAGGCTTAAAGTACAGTACAGTGTCTGTCCCTGGACCCATGAAGACGAGTGCTCTGAATTAGAGTCAATCATCAAGTGCTCCTGTCACGTCTCCCTAGGGAACCTTCCTAATTTTTCCCTGGCTGGTTTAATCATTCAAATTTCTGTTTCTATTACAAATAGCTACAATGCTCTTGCTGGGCCTGAAGCTTTCAAACTGGAGTAGGAGGCGAAAAAAAGATAAAAAATTCAATTATTGAAGTAACAGAGATAAAGCGCTTGGCCATTAGTATTGATGAAGGAAAAAAATCCACAGTTCCTTACAGTGTGCTGTTCTAGAGCTGGGCAGTCTCCCAGGCCTTATCTTTTCAACCTTGATGTCAGCCTGCTGGAGAAGAACATCCATCTGCATTTTATGTTTAGGAAGCTAGAGGGTCTGAGAGAGCATGGGGCTCACATAAAACCTAGGGTTTAAAATGACAGCACAATTTAATCTGAGTGTGTCTGACTCTAGCTTAGTGTTTAGATGTACAGTGACTTGTATATCTCAGGGAGTGAGTTGAGATCTTACTCTGTAGCCCAGGCTATCCTTGAACTCAGGCAACCTTGTCTCAGCCTCCCAAGTGCTGGGGTTATAGGTGTGTGCTACAATGTCAACCTCTAATACTTTAAAAGTGCTTTCTGAGAAAAAGGCTGGCATCTAACTCCTTAGTTCCTGTATCTTGAAATGAATTACATCTGCAAGAGGTCTCAAAGCATGTCCAGATGAAGAGATTTTCATGGAGGTGGGGTGGGGGAATAACTTATACCATCTGGAACAGTCAGGCGGCTTCCAACCCTGGTGTCACTTGGGCTTGAGGCACATAGTGATCGAAAGGATCCAGACATACGCTGCCCTCTGCTGAAACACAGCCAACTGAGCCACAGAGATGGAAAATGGTGTCAGACAGCCAAACTCCATATTCTCTTTCTGTTGATTTTCAGTCACCAAATTAGCCTTACCTGTGTTTCCTTTAGATGAAAATAGTGACTATTATGAACTGTTCTGGCAAGACTATCAGCCTATGTTTGACTATAAAGGGGTTGGTAACTGTAGTTGAGCTATATCTTCTAAGGGTTCTAGGATATGCCAGGTCACACAGCACATTTTTGTCACCTTCATTTACATTGCTTGCTTTCCGACACAGCCTTATCCTTTTAGACACAGCCCCAGGTTATGGGGGTGATCAGTCTCCTTTAATTCAAGTAATCTAAGTCAAAGATAAAGCTCTGCATTACAATTCTTTATTGGAGATGCCTGGGGGTGTGTGGTATCTCTGATTTATTTTCTGACAACTCCCCATGTCTCTCTCTCTTTCCTGTGGGCAAGGCAATTGCTAGGTGCAGGGTTCTGAGCTTAGGAACACTGCACACAGGGCTTGTGCTGGGGAACCACTGATACAGAGCTATAGGCTGTAAGAAGAGACTTTCTTCCTCAGTCACATACACAATGAACTGGATGATATATGTGAAAAAAGCAATTTGCTATTTCTAATTTAAGTACAACAGGAGACAGTGACAGGAGATGCTGCAGCAAAGTTTGGTAAAGATTAGAAGTCAAGGGTCTCTGCATGTCACTGGAGTGATATAGACTTCAGCCTGTAGGTTATCAGGGAGCAAATATATACTTTTAGAGAAACATCTACTGAGTTAAATCTGTATTTAGTAGGGAAGATGGGTTAAATAATGAAGATGAGGTTATGGAATCCTTAAAATCATCTAGCCAAGAATTAAGAATTCTTATGGGCACTCTGAAATAAGACAGTGCTATAAAAATGGATAGAAAATGAGGAGGTTAAGTAGGCATGTAGGAGATACAGCAGAAAGATAACTCTCTGTTGAGATGAGGGAGTAAGAAGAATTCAGAACCTAGCACAGTGGGAAGGGCTGGACTGGCCAGACAAGATAAAGCTGTTTTAAATTGAACCAAGGGTGCACCCACCCTGTCCATGATCACATGGTTACACAGTAATAATAATTTATGCATTGGATGTTTATCCCATCCTATAGTTTGTCCTTCCAATCATTCTATGCAACAGCATTAGTTTTGTATTGTCCTTGCATGGACAAGGATTTAAATTCATGGCCTTGATCAGGGTCATGTAACAGGCAGCTACAGATTGAAGGCTTAGACTCAGGTTAGCCCACTTAAATCCAGGAATTCCTTTTTCACATTTTTTCACATTAAACTGTACAAAGTAATTCACTTTGGCTATTTTGGGAAGTTCAAAAGCTTGAACCCACACTGTCTCCATTGTTCTGCAGTAGAGGAGTCTCATTGTCTACAATGCTCAGGATGGGAACAAAGGCCATTCCTTCATTAATTATTTCAGACTCAGTAGGCTTCTGGAGTCTAGTGGTTTCTTACATAGAATAATATGTTACATTATGAGATACGGGTCATAATGATGGAAATAGACCCAAGGAAGGAAGGAGGTTGATGGTCTTAGTAATGTTTGTCAGCAGTAAAGCATCATACCCTCTAGCACTGTGTTTTTTTGACTTGCATTTAGCTTAGAGTTATTTTCTAGGTACAGAATCTACTTTCCTTACCAGAGTACTGAGGTCAGAGTACTGAGAAGGTACGAAGGGGATTCATGAGCTGTTGTTACACAGTGTTTCTCACTTGTGTTGTGAGGTTATTACTCTATGGGCAGGATTGAGCAACAGGGAGGTGATGAAGAACTACAATGTCCTCAGACCCCTTCCATCCCCCACATCATCCTGTACCAGAACTGATTTGGGGTTATTAAGATACAGGTCTATGAAAAATAGTCATAACAATCCTAATTGCTCTATTTACTATTTAATTTGATCTTCATTTCTAGATCTTTCCATAGATATATTTTGGTCCCCCAAATTAGGCTTTCCTGCTCTAAGAATTTATAGGAAGCTCTTTTTCTTTTTCCCTATAGCCTTGTGCTGGGGATTGAACCCACAGCCTCAAACATGCTAGCTAGGGAAGTGCTCTACCACTAAGCTGCCTGCTTAGCCCTAGATTAAACTTTTGGTGAAGGTTCTTTTTAATAGCCATCCCAGCTCCAGTATAGTGTAACCCAGATGACTAGGCATTTTATACTATCCATGGATTTATACTCCCAAAATTCTAGAATACATCATGTAAGAGAATATTCTTATTTCTATCCTCTAGTTTTAGTTTTAAATTTTTCTTGGACCACCTTAAGCCATTTAGCCATAGTGTGATTTATTCTTAAGATAGAACTGTAACTCCTATATAACATTGCCCAAACTCTCATACAAAGTCTAGAATTTGATATACAAATTCTGCAAAGATTGTGAATCTTTGTATTAAAACACATATCATACATTATTGGATAAAAATCTTGGCTATTAATACAAACAAACAGATTGTTTTTATCTTATAAACAACCTGTAAAATCTTGTGACATGCTCTTTAAAAAAGACAAAACTTTGTTTACTTCTACCCTCCGTAGATAAATGCTTGTCCAAATGCATTGTCTAAGAAGGTTGATCCATTTAACCTTCATCTGCTTCATCAACTGTGAGGTGAACTTGCTCATGGCTCTTTCTGATGTAGATTTATGAAAGGGCAGATGTCAATATACACACAAAGGCCACTATTTCCTACAGGTAACAACTAGAACCCAACCTGTTAGTTTAGAGAGACCAGTAGCTCATGGCAGGTTTCAATTGATCATGCTTCTAAAACTCCATATGAACCTTCCCAAGCCTGGGTTCTAGAAAATTCCCAGCACTGTCATCTGTCTTTTCAGATACTCTATTGAGTATCTCAATTGTACTCTATTGTTATTATTGTTACCATCATTATTGTTGTTTTTGTTATTATTGTTATTACTAGCCTAGGCATTATTTTCCAGGTCAATGAGGAGAACATGCCCAATGGGAGCTGACCACACACTCTCTGTCCTATGCTGTATGGGTCATGAGTGAAGGCTTTGAAGTTTCTACATTCCAAGGTCTCATCTCTAAGTTTTTATAGCTCTTGAGGTCAAGGAAGTTTATATCAGAGAGTTCCCTCAATGATTTTGATGAAGTTGCTCTATGGCTCAATGTGTCAGTTACTCCTGTCATTGTCATGGAAGATACTTGACAGAAACAATCTTAAAAAGGAGGTATTTACTTGGCTTATGGTTTCAGGGGATTTCAATCAGCCCATCAGGACGGAGAAGGCATGGCAGAAAGAACAGCTCAGTCTGAGCAGGCAGGTGTGTGCAGTGAAATGCTGTGCGCATCAACCAGAATCGTGGCTAGTTCAACCAAAATAGCTCTCAAAGATTTGGGTGATTCACTTCTGATAGCCAGGTGCCCTGTCTCAGAGGTTCCATACCTACCCAAACTGCACCACGAGCTGGGGACCTAGTGTTCAAATACACAAGCCTATGTGGCACATTTCAGACTCAATCCCTAACACGTTGTTTTGGAAGCTGAGGTCTACTGAATCAAGTCTCTGACCTGGTTTTCTTTTAATGCTTAAGCTTTGGGCCTTTGAGATCTATTAGGACCGCTAAGTCCCTCCAGAGAATACTGCTGCTGCCAGAGAGCCTATATGTATAAAAAGCCCAAGAGACAAAGTTCTAGCTTGTTTCTGCACACTATGGAGTCTCAGTTGGAGGTAGTTCTGCTATGCTCACAAGGAACACATTGGTCAGCCATAACAGAGAAGCCACATATCCCCCAGTTAAGAATTGTAGAAGATGATGTCCTGGAAGTTTCAACAGGAAGAAGTAAAAGAGGACTTTTCTATAGAAAGAGAATCTTATGGACTCTATGGAATCAATAAAAGCTGATGGCCTATTAGCTGAGGCAGGAAATAGGAGGTGGGAGTTCCAGTAGGGACAGAGGAACTCTGGGAGGGAATCTGGCATGGGAAGAGATTCACTCCAAACTCTGAGAAGACAGACACATGAAGCTGAGAAGCTGAGAAGAGCTAACCAGGCATGTGGCACTCAAAGAATAGAATAATTAGGTTAATTAAGTTATGAGCTAGTTGGGGAACAAGCCTTCATGTATGGCCTAGGTATTTATTCATAAATAATAAGTCTTGGCATTGTTATTTCTGGAACTGGAGCATGGGTGGAAAACCCATAGTTACATTTTCCTCTACACTATGCTCCTCTGGAGAGTCAAGACACCAAGCTGGGTTGATGATGGTATTTCCAGGGGAAGCATAAGACGGGGAGCCATTTGCTGGGTCACCTGGGAAGACATCTTCCTGAAGGGCCTACAGATGAGAACATGGCAAAGATGAGCACATGTAGAAGTGCTCCTGGATTTCCTCCAAGCAAGCACAAGAAGAGAACTAACTGCACTGTGAAGCCATTATAATGTGAAGAACACTTAAAATAGCTATGTATTAAATTAAGGTGGAATGGTATCAGGTACTGACTCTCACCACTCTATGAAATATGATTAGTACTGACATTTTAAAGATGAGACAACAAAAGGTTAGAGAGTTTCAATGGCTCATTGGAAAGAAACAACAACAGAAAAAAAGGAAAGGTCTGTGTGCTTCTCTAAATTTAATGCTTGTGTGACCCTCAGGGTAAGATATCTGTAGAGAGATGAGGCCACTGGTGCTCTCATATTGTTTTTACTGGTTATTCAGATCAAACATCGTTCCTTACACCCTATTATCTTGTGCGTTTTCCCTAAATACACACAACATCAAAAGGAGCAGCAATTAAGCCAGCCATTAAAGATCTTGTAGGGCTGGTTCAGAGTGTACTTTAAAGAATTCTTTCAATGACATTTAAATTATTTGCACAGATTTACCCTGATTGACCATTTCCAATAACTACTGTCCATCTAGCGTAGTTATTTGATCATCCAGAGTGACAAGGCAACTGCCATTGGCATCTCTCCCACTGGAGTCTTTCCTGGTTTTGGCTTTGAACCTATTCCAGGCCAGAAGATTTTTTTTCCAAGTGTGCAAACCTGATCATGTCATGCCCCTGCCTCAGACTAGCAAGTTCCACCTCTATAAAGTGTGTCACCTTTTCTAGCCTGGAAGGCATTCCCTGCTGCAGCTTCTTGTAATCACTGAAGCTTCTTCTAACCACTGCAGCTTCTTGTAACCACTGCAGACTTCTCCCCTCCCCTGGCCACATGGTTACATCTTCCTCTTCCATCCCTCCCAGCATGCCTTTCCAGTTTCTCCTCTGTCTTAGTGATTTCCCCTGGAAAAAGTCCTTAATGTTCAGAGTAAGGCTCAATCATCATCCCTTCCCACTGAGCCAGACACTGGGAACTTGCAGATGCCTGATTACTGACTGAGAGAGCACAAGAGGATAACTTCATCCATGTGATTGGAGGAGGGGGCCTCTCTGCTTGCTGCTCTCTGAGTCTCCAGTTTCTAACAGAATGACTGACAATGCATACTCCATAAATATTGTAGGAACTGGTTAAAATCGTAGAAAGAAAGTGTCAATCTGAAGTACATTTTAGTCTAAATATGAGCCATAAGGGCAATTTAATAATCAATCTTTTTAAAAATTAAATTTCTAGAAGCTTATGGCACAACTTGTGACCCATGTCATGAGAGAGATCCCACCTCTGAGACTATTAATGATATTCTCCTATACTTGCTGTCAGGAACCTAGCATAACTGTTCTCTGTGAAGTTTTACCCAGCAACTGATGGAAACAGATACAGAGACGCACAGCCAAACATTTGGCAGGGCTTGGGGACTATGTTGGAAGAGGAGGAGGAAGGATTGAAGGAACTAGAGGGGTCAAGGGCAGCGCAAGAAAATCTACAGAAGGAACTAACCTGGGCCCATAGGAGATCACAGAGGCTAAACCACCAACCAAAGACCATGCACAGGTTAGACCTAGGACCCCTACATTTATGTAACAGATATGCAGCTTGGTCTTCATTTGGGACCCCTAACAACTGGAGCAGGGGCAGTCTCTGACTCTGTCGCCTGCCTTTTGATCCCTTCCCCCTAATTAGGCTGCCTTGTCTAAGCTCAATAGGAGAGACTACCTCTAGTCTTACTGTAATTTGAAATTAGAAGAGGGTTGATATCCACAGGAGGCCTTCCCTTCTCTGCGGATAAAGGAAGGGGGATAGGAAGAGGGGAGGGGGGAGGGGAAGGTTCGATCAGGTTGTAGAATAAATAAATAATTTAATTAAAAAAAGGAAGAAAAAAAAAGGAGCCTAAAGGCACAAAGACTATTTAGTGCGAAGGCACATGTTAAATGCCACCAGAAACAACAGAGGGGAACTTAACAAACCTGGGGAAGCTGTGTATTAAACACACTTTCGAGGAGGCCAAGAAGTTTTGGAAAGCTCTAGCCAGGGTTTTGGATTTCAGGTTTTAGTACCCGTCTCCCAGAGGGGATAGAAGACGGTTCAAGGACCATTTCTTTCTGTAAGGGCTAAAAAGGAAATCCAGACTCTCTGTAGTGTTAAATTGGAGCTTGCTCTAGGTTGAAAATAGATCCCAAGTGTCCAATTCCCTGAGAGGCAGGCTCAGCCATTTAGCTGCAGGAAACCGGAGGAGAGGTTCTCCATGAGACCTTGGTTGGATCTCCTTGGTTGAGGGCCCCAGGAGGTGCTTTAATACTGGCTTAGTGTCTGTTTATACCTAACGTACATTGTCACCATGCTACTCCATGGACTCTCTCACACTCAGAATCTGGAGAGCAAGCTCAGAAGCCAGTCATCCATTCCCTGGGTAAGGTTCAGAGAGAGGGAAGCCTGCCTCTCCATGTCATGAATTCAGGTAAATGGTTTGGAGAAAGCATGGCTTCACCGGAGGAGCGCTGGGAAGGCCATCAAGATGCTGGCATTTGTCTTAGTTAAGACTCCTGATGCGCTGTGAGTTCTTAGGCAGTCACATGTCAGTGGAGAGGACTTGGATTAGTCACCAACCCCCACCCCCAGTCTGTCTCTGAGTGGGTAAAATTAGGCTGACTGGGGTGAGATGACTCAGTGGGGAGTGTGCTTGCCTGCAAACATGAGGGCAAGAATTCAATCCCTAGTGCCCACATCCGTCTGTGCCTGTGCTGGGGAAGGGGAGACCAGAGGATCCTTGAGCCTCACCTGCCTGCCAGCCTAGCTTAACCTAGGAGCCCAAAGTCCCAGTAAGAGACTTTGTCTCAAAAAGAATAGGGTGAAACCACGTGATGGTGTCTCATCCCTTTAACCCTTAACACTGGGGATGCAGAGGCAGGTGGATCTCTGTGAGTTCAAGGTCAGCCCAAGTTTTAAGCTTGCCAAGGCTTTCTAGTGAGAATCTCTCAAGCAACAACAACAACAGCAACAACAACAACAACCACCCTGTAGAACTCAGATTCTACAGCACCCAGATTCTAGAGCGCCCAGATTCAAGTCAGAGCACCTACAAGGCAGCTTACAGCCTGTAACTTCAGTCCAAGGGATTTGATGCCATCATACATGCAAATGCTACACAGACATACCCGCAGGCAGAATATCCATTATCATAAAAATAGGCTTAAGCCAGGCAGTGGTGGTGCACGCCTTTAATCACAGCACTTGGGAGGCAGAGGCAGGAGGATTTCTGAGTTTGAGGCCAGCCTGGTCTACAGAGTGAGTCCCAGGATAGCCAGGGCCACACAGAGAAACCCTGTCTCAAATAAATAAATAAATAAATAAATAAATAAATAAATAAATAAATAAAATAAGTTTTAAAAGAGAGTAGATGGCTTCTGAGGACAACACCTGAGGTTGACCTCTGACATCCATAGACATGTGCATGCATGCAGCCCAACACACACACACACACACACACACACACACACACACACACACACACACACAGGTCATTCCTACCTTATGGGTTTTTCTTAAGGAATATAGGCAGGTAACATAATTTGACTTTGCCACCCCAGAGCCCCGGATCTAAGTGATATTTGTAGAAGATGGAAAATTCCCAATTGTGCCCCTGTCTCTGAGCACTGAGACCCAAGTGACTTGACTTATAGACCCACAATGATTTAGTACCTGATCGGAAAAACAAACAAACAAACAAAAACAAAACAAAACACGTGCATGCCGGAGGAAAATCAGCTCTTGTATTTGTGACTAAGTACACCTAGTGAAGGAAGCATGTGCCACTGACTCTGTCGAGCTCTCCCTCCAACCTTTCCCCTTCTCTGCTGATTTCTGTGGTAGGTTTGGGTCTCATCACAGTGATCATTCAAAGCCCATGATGCTAGGATATGGGATAATCTAAGGGTACATGGCATACTCTCTTATTAAAAGTATAAGTGCTTCAAGTACATTCAGTTAAACATGTTGTGTTCCCAGTCTGGAAAGTCTGGCTTTCAATCAGACCATAATTAGGATAGGAACTTGCAGCATATTTTCAGGTAAGTAAATTATTATATTTTTTCTTATTCTTATTGATTTTCTTACAGTTCTCTGGATGTACAAATAAAACTAATTTTTAAAAAACTTAACTCTTGGCCAGATATGTTGGCACATGCCTTTCATCCCAGCACTCGAGAAGCTGAGGCAGGAGGATCTCTGTAAGTTTGAAGCCAGCCTGGTCTACAGAGTCAGTTTCAGAGTAGCCAGGGCTATACCAAGAAACCCTGTGTCAAACAAACACCCAACCCTTTTTCCAGGCTGAAAGCCACCAGAGCCAGCATCCTAAGAAACTGGTAAAGCTCAGTACTTAGGTTGTCAGTATATATTGGCTCTTATACACACAACAGAGCTTTGAACTTAAGCTGGCCTAAGAACTTGCATCCCTCCATATGGGCTTTTTGTTTCTTTTCTAACTACACCACTTCCCTCTTATTTTTTATTTCCCTTTTTCTCTTGCCCCTTCTTTCCTCCCCTCTCCTCCCCTCTCCTGCCCTCCCTTCTTCTCCCCTTCCCTTTCCTCCCCTTCACTTCTCTTCCCTTTCTTTCCTTCTCCTCTTCCTTCTCCCCACCATTTTGTCCTAGCCTTACCCATGCTAGGTTTGTGGCCCCCCTTCACTTCTTTATGACATTGCACCCAGGCCTTACCCATGCTAGGCACATGTTGTACTGCTGCGCTACAGCTGTGATATTTCTTCTTGATCTATAAATAATTTAATATCTGTCACAGCTTGCCAGCTACATCCGGAACTCCAATTTTTTTTTAAAGGAATGATATAATTAAATGAAAAACAATACCACACCGGGGAATATTTGTTGATGAATGATAAAAGCATTTCAGTATGCATGGAATTTATATTTGGAAGAGGAAACTTAGGAGGAGACAAACTGGATGTGGAGAATTCTACATGCCATGGGCAGCTGATAGAGTCTTCTAGAAAACCCTATATTGGGAGCTGGAGAATTACAACAGAAATGCTGAGCTCAGGGCTCTGTCCTGTGTCAGTGACAACTTACTGATAATGGTGACCTTGCTCATGTACAGAGGGTGGTAAGGAGGATTCTGAGGGAACATCCACGTACTCCACAAAATCGTATGTCGTGATCAACAACTGACATCTGGGATCCGCACAGGGCTGGATGCCGAAGGGCAGTAGAGTTATCCCACGTTTGCTACATCTATGAAACATCCTCTTTTCCCATTTCCAAAGGGAAAATAAAGAGCCATAGCTCATGTTTTTTACTGACCTATTTTAGTTTCATATTAAAAATAGAAAGGAAAACAACTAGAAACCAATTTTCTTCCGTGTGTTAAATAGGTTCTTTTGGGCTGAAAGAATGTTGGAATAACAATATTTTGGTACAGAATAGATGATTCAGGCCAATTGATGGGGTGAATATACATCTTTGGGGAACAGAAGGAAAATAAAGGTAATTTTAAGAACATAGTCATTTAAAAGTTGAAAAGACCTGAGCAACATTTCCAACTATTCTAAAGCAAAAATCTTCTTTGAGACACAATGCTTATAAAACACAGCTGCAGTTCTCAGTGCCCATTGAGGATCTTTAAAAAGAACAGAGACCTTGTCAAATTGCGTTCTAAATACTCAAGTTTATAGTCATAGATTGATTAGTGTTGTGCCCCCCTGTTCTCAAAGAAGCTACTCACTTCAGTGGGTCATGGTCAACACAGAAACCTATATATAACCTATACACTGACTAGCATGCCAAGCCTTTATGATACACAGCTCAAAATGGGACATCTGTATCACCCTTGCCAAGGCTCAGGACACACCTTGGAAGAGAGAGAAGAAAGAATGGAAGACTCAAAGAATCTAAGGTGTGAGGGGAAAAGATACAGTTCCTGGACATGACATCATGACCGTGCTCATCAATTCACTGTCTTCGTCTGCATACCACCACAATCAGGCCTGTGGATATTGTATCATGGATGGCAGAAGGGGCCACGAGGCTCCACCTCTTCTTGAGGGCCTATTTTCTATTACTGATGTTCAAGGGAGGGAGAGTTCATTTTCTATAGTGTTATAGTCACTGAGAAGTTACCAGTGCTCCAACAAATAACTTCTGATCCACACTAGGCAAGAAACTCAGTGTCCACACTCAAAGAGAAGGCACAGAAGGAGGAGGGAGACATGGTAGAGGAGGGCTCCAGAGGGAGGAAGGAGGGGAAGAAGGAGAGAATGGGGCTAAAACACTGTAATTCATTATATAAACACATGAAACTGTACAAAAGTAAAAAAAAAATAAGGAAAAGTCATTGAAAAAAAACCTACTACGTACCTATCCTTCCAACTCCTTTCTAGTGACACTGCCTTAGAACTGTAGCACAGAGCCACAGACAAAATCTTGGTGTTGTTATAGCCTACCCACCTACTCAGAGTTTATCTGTTTTAATGTATGTTTGTTTTTTGATTTAAAAAATGTAGACACCTTAATTTTCTCTGTATAAATGTCTTTCTTGCATACTATGGGTATGTATGGTTCTCTCAGAAGCCAGAAGAGGACATGAGATGCCAAGAACTAGAATTACAGATAGTTATGAACTGAACTCAGATCCTCTTCAAAAGCAGAAATTGCTCATTACTGTTCAGCCATCTTTCCGGCCCCCCCTCCCCCTATATATGCAAGTATGCCAGGGATTCCATTTCAGATGGTTGTGAACCACCATGTGGTTGCTAGGAATTGAAAACAGGACCCTGGAAGATCAAGCAGTCAGTGGTCTTAAGCTCTGAGCCATCTCTCCAGTCCCTGTCTATAGTTTTTTTTTTTGGTCTTTCTTTTTGTTGTTGTTTTGTGTTTTTGAGACAGGGTTTCTCTGTGTAGTCCTGGCTGTCCTGGAACTCAGTCTATAGACCAGGCTGGCCTCGAACTCAGAAATCCTCCTGCCTCTGCCTCCCAAGTGCTGTGATTAAAGGTGTGCGCCACCACCGCCCGGCTCCCTGTCTATATTTTTAAAATTCAGTTTTACAGCATGTTCATGAACTCCAAGGTCCATTGCAAAACCTCTTGGGTACCCTTAAATTACCGTTGTGCTTCCCTCCTGCCAAAGCTGGGAGCGGCTGATCTTCCTACCATTTCTAAGTGTTGTCATTTCAGAAATACACAAACAGGATCATTCAGTATTAACTCTTTTTTTTTATAATTTATTTTTTCTCAAATCGTAATTCATTCACACAGGGGTTATAAACACAGAAAGGCAGGATGTGGGGAAGGGAATGACACTGGAGTGTGGGTGATCAGGAGGAATACAGATATCATCAGAATCGGGTATCAGCTGGGTGAAGGTTCAGGGGACAGGTCACTATGACTCTGCCTATGACTTGGTTGTCCTTATCTAAGTTGGTATTATCTGCCAAGGCTACCTATTTACAAGCTCTATGACTACTCAGGCTTGTAAATTTCCACAAAAGCTGCCTGTTTACATTAGCTTATAGCCATCTGTTTCAATGTTTTTCCACTGAGACCCAAGACTTGGTGTTAGTATACATGTATGACAGGCCTATTGCTGATTTTAGGCCTATGGCTGATTTTAGGCCTTCAGTGGGTAAGCAGGGCTGCCCCTGACATCCAGTATTAACTCTTAAAGGCTATCCTTTGAGGTGGAGCAGAACTTCAAGTGTCTACCTTACTGCTTTGAGACAGAGTTTCTCACAGCTTGGTTAGGTTTGGCCCTAGGGAATTTGCCAGTCTCTACTCCCCAAAGGCTGGGATCACACAGTTGTGCACAGATTTATTCCATGGGTACTGGAATTTGAACTGAGGTCCTCATGCTGACAGGACAAGTGCTCTTATTGACTCAACTCTCTCACCCCAAGATTGGCCTTTCCAACACACAATTCCCTTGAGTTCTGTGCAGGGTGTTTGTACCAGGAACACTCACCCATCACTCTGGACTCTCCCACACAGCACTTGTTTAACTAATCAGACTTATTGTAAACTATCTGAGGATGTTAAGGAAGTCAGTCAATGGAAACACCCTAAGCACAAACTCTGTACACACAAACCCTGAATGCAGAATTCAGGAATTCACTCGCATTGTTTTCATCATTAGCCTTTGCTATTCTGTGATGCTCTGGAGGGCTTGAAAGTTATCCTTAAAATACCTTAGAGTGACAAAGTTCTCTCAATACCATGATGAGACCTAATGTGCTTTTAGCTAAAAGTAGAGTACGGTGATATCATCTTGGCTCATTCCCAGGATGGCAAATACATCTTGCTTCCAGTACAGATGAGGAGTGACTGGCAGTGGCTGCCCCAAGGGGAGTAATGGGAAAAATTTAGAGGATGAGTTCAGGTTCTGTAGCATCAGAAGCTAGTTGATCCTTTATGTCTGCCACAGGCATACACACCAGGTGTCTGTCATTAGTGGGGTTGACAAAGCTAGAGAAAGGTCACATGGGTGGGCAAAGTTAAGGATTGGCATGGAACGAAAAGAGCCAAACCAAATATAAAATGAAGTTTATAAAGACAAGTCTGACTGATGTATCTGAGCTCTATGCAGGCAAGAAACTTCTAGTAAATGAATAGAAATGCATTGACTCAAGTTTTCTGGGCAGATGGACAGCAGTACCGAAGCCTGGAATCCCCAACTCTGAGTCGACACTATCAGTAAATTTCTCTTCTGATCTTCAGCCACCTCTGAGCTGTGAACCAGCTCCTCAGTCACACTAAGAAACCCAAGCAAAAAGAAGCATGGTACTGTTTTCACACGGACAAGTTGAGGAAACCCTGCTACATTCACAACAAGTCTAATAAATTGGAAAAGTTTCCCCTCGGGGCCCATGGAGAGTAAAAAAGAAATAATTCTAAAAATAAAGGATTAGGAGCTTTTGATGGCTGTCATTTCTATATTCCTCCACACAGATCTTCTCATTAAGTCATCCGATGAATGATCTTTGCTCTCATTCCAACATCTGATAGTTATAAATGAATGACCCACTTAAGAACTCACATTGTACTTTGAGAAAAGATAGACCTAGTTCATCTGAAATCTGAATATGGTAGCCATAGGACATCCAGTGACAGGCCAAACCATGGAGACGGCATAAAGATCATGACTGCCAGAAATGATGGGGTGGAAGTTGGGGTAAGGGCACAAACTATGTTTTTCAGGTAGTAAAACGAATCTCTATGATTCCATAATGTGTACAAATATTATACACTTGTCAAAGCTCACAAATGTATGATATTAGTAATCAGAATGGAAATTACAGACTCCCAGAGGTGATGTCAAGTCTGATAGGCTCACTGGGGCTAGCAAACCTTCTTTGCTGAAGAAGGAAGCAAGAGACATGTGCCCCTTTTGATCAATTTTGCCCTGAAACAAAACCCTAAAAATTGAAATCTGTTGAAAACAAAAAAGCTGGCAGTGCCAACAGAAGCAGGGAGACTGTTACAATGGATGGAAAAGCGTCTCTTCCCCTCGAGTATCATGATAGCAGGCCTATCTGGACCTGAAGAATCTCACCTATTTTTAGCCTACATGATTATGAGAAATTTTTGTTAACAAGCAGAATCAGTATTTCTTGTAAAGGAAAAATGTAACACTCTAGGGAAAGTATCTTGCTAAGATGCTTCCCAACTTTGGTACCAAGTGTAGAACCCAGCGAGGATCTGAGGTGGGGGAAGGGACCCTATTTCTCTCCTGGAATCATGGAACCAAAGCTCAAGTTTAGAGAAAAGTCATTAGACACATTAGATTTTGATTTTATTGTGAGTGTATATAAAATTTCCCCTGAAACATTTTAGCATTTTTTTCTCTCTCTCCCTAGTTTAAAACCATTGTCCAGAGGCATCTGCAAAAAACAAGACAATTAATTTACTGTCATTTGGATGGTAGATACAAAATATGCCTCACAGTGCAAAGGGTTCTGATATACAGAACCCACATTATAAAGGCAATAATTCAGATGAGAGTCATTTTTAATGTGTCCTTAAATCTTACAGACTATAGATGTGAGTACATTCTAATTGTTCCTTGGAGCTGTAAGAATGCCCAATTTTTATCTTCAAGCAAATCAGGGTTTATTGGTAGAGCATTTTAGCATTTGCTTGCTGTATCTAGAATAGGATTTTTTTTACTTTTTATTTATTTATTTATTTTTAAAGAATGATGTTTCAAGAACAAATAAAGGAAATTTTAAATCTTCCTGGAATTTTTTTATCCTTATCAGGCTCAATAACGTTATTAAATTCTACATTAGATGCCACAGGGGCAGAGGATGCCAAACCCTTTTTGGCACATAGGGATCCTTGAACTTTTAATCTAGCCATGCCCATAAGGAACATACAATCTTAATGAGGTGATGTACACCCAGATGAAGTGAAGATTGAACATATAGCTTCGTATCATCTGTGGTAAACAGCCGATCATGGTCTATAAACACCATAAATATAAGATGTTGGACGACAGTTTAGTCCACTTTAGGAGGCTCAAGCCAAGCCTAAAGGATTGAATATGACATAGACATACAGAGAGAGAAGTGGAATTTTATAGCCAAGCTGAGCTTAAATTGCCAGACATCTCCATGACATCTAAGGACAATTCAGTTAGAAAGTCTTTGCTGGGGCTGGAGATGTGGTTCACTAATTAAAATCACTTGCTGCTCTTGCAGGGAACCTGCGTTTTGTTCCCAGCATCCCTTAGGCATCTTGTAACTCCAGCTTCACAGATATAAAGCCCTTTTTGGCCTCCATGGCACCTACACACACATTGTATATGCTAACAGAGACAAGACACATAGACAGAAATAAAAACAAAACCTCTTGGTTTACAGATTACGACTGAGGAATGTTATGAAATACTCTTATTTATTGAGCCCCAGGGAGTTGAGGGCTGCTATACACAACGCAAAGGATGCAGTATTTATCAGGGAAGTATCTACCCTTGGCTTCTGGCTCCCATGCAGTCATGCTTTGAAAGTGTGGTGAGGAAGCATGGAGTCTCACTGCCAGTGGAGGAGCCCCCAGCCGTGGGAAGTTCACGTCTTAGAAAGGTTGAAAGTTTGGACTTGATTTAAGAACCCTTGCCTATTTTTTTCCAGTGTTTAAAGAATTTGTTTTGGTTGGTTTTAGGAAAAGAAGAGAAATTGGGCTTAAGGACAGAAGCGATGTCTGTGCCTAAATGGTTTAAGAAGGGGGGGAGGGGATCTAAAATAAGCAGGCCCCAACCTCTGCACCAAACATCCAAGCTAATTTGTCCACTTCCTTCCAGTCATGAGAAATCCCTGAGGTCTTCACTTCCTCTGAGCCTCAAATGCTGGAAAAAAGTTCTCACTTAGCTACAAGGAGTGTGAAAAACTGAATGTCAGCATGCAGCATGCTTCAATATAGACAAGAAAATGAAGAAAAGTCTATGTTCACTTAAGGGAGTCTGCACTTCATGTGGGAGAAAACCTAAAAGTTAGGAAGGTAGTTCTGCTTCTGCTGCTTGTGTTAGGATGGATATAATGTTCTTTCTTTTCTTTTTACCTTATTTTTATTTTATGTTCCTTGGTGTTTTGCCCACATGTATGTCTGTGTGAAGGCATCAGATCCCCTGGAACTGGAGTTACAGACAGATGTGAGCTGTCATGTGGGTACTGAGATTGAACCTGGGGCCTCTGGAGGAACAGCCAGTGTTCTTTATCCCTGAGCCATCTTTCCAGCCCCTCTTTCCTTGTTTTAATTATCACCTTCCTACCAAATTTCACTTATAAAATTTTAGAACTAAAAAGACAGCATGTCCCTTGTATTTAAAACCCCTAAGATTTATAATAAAAATTTGTTCAATCTATGAAAATATTCAACTAAGAATCTGATGCAACAGTCTGTAAAGAATCAGGTACAAATTAAATGTGAAATCAAAGAAGCAGTAAATACCAGGGACTGGGCAGCACTCCTGCAATATAGTGTCTCCTGGACATGAAAAGGCCCTTGCACCTATGAACTTACAGCAGCCATGGTGGCCTACATAAAACCTACACAAAGTCAAGCTGTCAATACCGCAGCATAGACAGGAAGTCCCACCTCTCACCATGGCATTGCAGTAGGAGAGGGCTGCTGAGATTGGGGTGTCAATTTTCTTCAGTTGCACGGTCCATCATAGGCTGCCTATGTCCCAGTGAATGTTTCACGTCTATGTGCAAACAGGCAGCACTAACAGTTGGACTCGCTGCGTTCTAAAAATGAAGTAGAAGACAAGATTGGGAGGAGGATGTGTGTGGGACTCTAGGGGCAGTGGGAGGGAGACTGGAAATGGGAGGCGAACACAGTCCAAAATCATCATACTCACGTATAAAATTATGAAAGGATATATAATAAAGATTTTAATGGCAGTAAAAATAAAGGAAACAGGAAAACTTGTGGAAGTAAACTGCACATGGACCTGGACTACCATGCAAGGCAAGCAATGCCAGCTTAAAAAGAGTGAAAATTGTCTCTCTTTAGCTAGCTCTTTTACTGTAAAAATTAAATTACAATGTACTATTGTTAGACTGAATAATCTTTGCCTTAGTGGATTCATCTTCAAATATTGACAAATATTGTTTACAACCAAACCTGTCTGATTTTGAACGTGAAGCATCATGACTCCACTTTCCTCAACAGTTCAGTGACACAGAAGAGGGTCCTATTGTGCATGTAGAAATAATGGAAGAAAGAAAAGGCAGGGTAGAGAGCCACATCTCTCTATGGGTCCAATTTTAAGATCATATATACATGCATACATATATATATATATGTATTTCCAATTTTAAGATTATATAAATATGTACTTGCAATGTTAAGATTATATATGTTCCCAATTCTAAGATTTTATACATTGATAATAACAGACTTTCTAGTACAAAAGTGTCTACGGAAGTAAACGTAGAGTGAAGAGGATCTAAATAACAACCGGAGAATGATATTGCCACAAATACTTTAGCAGATTTATTTTGCGAGTTCAAGGCTAAAATGTAATTCAGATGAAGTGAGGCCCTAATGTTTCATTATTATTGTTTAAAGGAAACAGAAATGAAGACGTATGTGTTTTAGGCCTTCTTGGCAAAGGTTAAGGAAGTTCTTCACCTTCAGTGGCAGAAAATTCGGGGATAAATATTATGAAGCTTTACAAGACTCCCTTTTCTTCTCTACCCTCTCCCAGCTCTCCTGCTCCTTCATCCCTTGGAAGAGGATTAACAAGGGAGCAACGGGTAGCACAGGAGCAGAACAGGAAAGCAGCTTGCTTTGGGCAGATATAACAAGGTTAATTATGCTGGATGGTTGTCTCACTGAAGAAGGAGGGATCCCTGGAGCTCTTGATCCTACTGGAATCAGGAGCTTTCTGGAACATACATATAAGCACTAGGAATGTAGGAATGCAGCTATCCAAGAGGAAAGCATTCAGACTAATCTGGACTATTATGGGAGGGTGTTTCCAGCTCATCTAGAGCTGCAGCGGAAGTAATGCAGACAGGGCAGGGAATGGGTTAGAACAGGACTGATCTCACCTAAAAACATAACAACTTCAATAAAAATTTGTATGAAGGCTCGGTGGCAGAAAAGAATCAGTGACCCAGACAGTGAAAGACAAGAAACAGCCAAATCTGAAAAAGACAAAACTCCAAAGACAGAGGGGGGACATGAACATGATCATAAAGGATACGTGAGACTATACCAAAGAACTCTCATCCACATCAGTGGATCTCAGAAGAGATGGAAGGTTATGTCTGAAAAAGTACTCAGAGAAGTAGCTACCAATCCCCAAATTTGATGAGAAACAAAATACCAATTCAGGAAGATGAGGGGATTACATAGAGAACACCCTCACATCCACGATGGTTCCTATGTATTATAACTGAACTTCCAAAAGCTAATTATAAGGAACATTTATAAATAAATCCACAAAACAACTAGAGATATGACATCTTAGTTATGCAGGAAAATGGTTGCTAGCTACAGCGCATCTCCCATCAGACATCATGGAAACCAGAGGGAAGTGGCAAATACATGTTTAAGTCCTAAAACCAAATAAGCAACAACAAAGCCCTCTATCAGGCCAAAATTCAGCACTCAGGGAAATTGTTATGCAGGAATAAAGGAAAATGAAATCCTTGCCTGAGGAAAGAAAACAATAAGACATTTTAGCAGTTTGCTTCCTAGAGAAAAACTAAAAGTTTCCCAAGAATGGTGGCAGAGAAAACATGGAACTTCAGGAGGGAATAAAAACCATAACAGGCAAAAATATCAATACATACACTCGGGTTTCTACCTTCTCTCAAGTTTTATAAATTGCTTCTTTCAGTACATCAATATAGCTTATAATAATATAAAATATAATATAATAACATAATATAGCTTATAATAACATCTTTTGCAGTCTAAGGCCATATCTGTTCTATTCTAAACTAGAGAGGCTAAAAGGATATAACGAAATAAAAGTTTCCACACTTCCCCCAAAGTGGCACTGTGGTAAGTTATACATATAAACTATAATAGCTAAAGAATCTACTGAAAAAAACATATAAAGAGATATATTTTAATGACACAGAATTCTAAAAAAATCTTCAATCCAGAGCCTTCAGGAAGGTGGGAAAAAGAAACCAGAAAACAACCCAAAAGGGCATACTTACACTTTAACACATCAATAGTTTCATAACTGCAAGTGGACTAAATATGTGTAATAAAAACGGAAATTGGCCAGATGGTTAAAAATATGACCAATTTGAATGCTGCATATAAGAAACTGACTTCAAATGTAATTGTGTAGGTTGAAAATGGAAAGATGGGAAAACACATTATGCAAATGTGAAGCAAGGCGAGCAGAAGAGACTGTGGTATGAGACAAAGCTGGCATCTGGACAGGCCATTGCTGTGGGTACAGGGAAAACTGCCATTATAAAAGGACAATAGCAACCCAAAATGCATATACAGGAGAGCTGCAAGATGCATGAAGCAAATATTGATGAACCCAAAAGAAAGGAACAGTGAGGGACCAGCACATCTCTCAACAACTGATAGGATGAATAGAAAGTTAGCAAAATTTCTTAGTAGGACGCTCGCAAATATTGCTAGGCTTGAGGGCTCTCCAGCATAGTCTTTACTCTCTGGCTACAGATGGAAAGCTTCAAAATCCTTCTAACTCTACTAGAAACAGCATCACACACAAGGATAGTTACTTCCTTTTACTATCTGTACTAAATGTTAGGTATTGGGGAAATGGAGACACTAGCATTTAATTAAAAAATTCAAAAATCTTGTAGTCCAAGTAGAAGCTGACAGACATTTTGGCTAGAGGTCCAAATTATCATAACTTTACTTTGTAGACCTATTTCACACAAAAGAAGTGTTATATTGTGTAACAAGCATAAAGTCTCAGGCTCCATGAGGGAAGGTCTAAAAGATGCCATACTGGGGACAGTTAGGTGGTCAGAGTCTCACTGGGGCAGAGTTTGCCTGAAAATTGATGGAAGGTTACAGTAGACAGTCAAGGGAAACAAAGCAAAAGAAAACAAACAAAATCACCACCAAGAATTCAAGAGACAACAGAGGAAAGGGCATGCACGAAATGAACAATGAGAAAAGGCAGGCAGGTAGGCAAAATATAAACTCATCCTGCGATCAGAGTTAAAGGCACAGAGACAGACTCAGGGTTCCGAGAGCAGGAATAATTGTGGGGATAGAGGAAAACACAGTGTTCTTGGAAAGTAATCCAGGGAAGCTTCTGATAGAGATGCTGCCTGGGCTCCGTGCGAGGGAATGAGCAAGGACTGCTGCACTGGCTGCTCTTGTGTGATGGAGTCGGGGCAGTGGTAAGCCTGGTTGCCAGTGGGAAACATTTGAGAAGAGTGGGAAGTAGGGCAAACTCAGGATCCACAAGGAAAAGACACCACATGTAGACTGTAATCTGTCAGATCTGCTCACATACCCATGGGCATAGATTTGGGCTGCAGGGAAGAAAAGCTTTCTATTCCCTGTTATCTTGTGTTTTTGTTGTTATCTTTATACAGCTTCATGTTTTCTACAATTCATACATGTATGCAATATATACATGCATATATGTATTTTGATCATATCCATTCCTTATTACTTTATCTTTTTCTTTTTCTTTTTTTTGGTTTTTCGAGACAGGGTTTCTCTGTGTAGCCCTGGCTGTCCTGGAACTCACTCTGTAGACCAGGCTGGCCTCGAACTCAGAAATCCGCCTGTCTTTGCCTCCCAAGTGCTAGGATTAAAGGCGTGCGCCACCACTGCCCGGCGTTATTACTTTATCTTGCTCCTGCTTCTCCTGGACTAGTCCGTCTCCCACCTTCATGAATTTTTGTGTATGTGCGATCCACTAAGGTGTGGGTGTTTGTGTGTGTGTGTGTGTGTGTTCAAGTTCACGCATGCGCCCATAGAATCCAGGACCTTAGTGCATGGCAGGTCAGTGTTGTACCATTGAATTACACCTTCATCGTATCACTGTTTTCTTCAAATTAAAACATTCTGTCCCAAAGAGAAGAGAGTCTCATAAGACTCAGGGAGATCAAGAAACCCATGAGACCCAAGGGACCCCTCCCTTGGTTCAGCAGTGAGCAATTGCTCCGGGAGAGCTCCTGCAATGGAGCCACACATTGGTCAGGAAGTGTGACATGCAGCTTCCCGGTGTCATTACCCATGCTGTAGGTTCTGCTGATGCACACCTGCTTTGCTACAGGTGAGCCCTACCCCATGGCATTGTATGCCAAGTAAACTCACTGGTCCACTGTTCCTTCAGTACTGTTCACTGTACTGTACCTGGGATGAATAAAAATTTGCTCATATTTCCCCAACAAGTTATACAATCACCAATCCCCTTCCACTGTCCTGATGTTATTTTCTGTTAAATGTATTAACAAATCTTGCTAAAAAAATTACTGTCACATTTCAGACATTGCTAGACATCTGACAATCTGGAGACCTTGCAGAACAACCTAGTGGAGGAAGGCTACACAGTAATTCATCGGCTTGAGGGGTTCTGCCTCATGGAAAAAGACTCTGTGGACAGTAGAGTGGTTTTAATATACTTGTTTTGCCTTTTAAGCTCATTAATCTGCCTAGGACTAGAGGAATGTAATAAGGTCTGGGTGGATAACAGTGGCTAAATTTTAACGGGAAAAATTTTAGCAGAAGAAACTGTTGCATACTTAGGAGATGGACAGATAGCTGCTGAAATGTTTTCTTCCTAAAATATTCAGAGATGAGCATCTCTTTAAGGGACTGAAGTTGATTTGTCTGGGCCGAGAGCAGTCCGAATCACATCTGCTCAGCATATGTTCACTCCAAGGGCTAAGTTGGATACCAACACAGTTTTTTTCCCTTTTACTATCTGCACTAAATGCTAGGTATTGAAGAGATGGAGAGACTAGCATCTAACTAACAAATTCAGAAATCTTAGAGTCTAAGTAGAAGCAGATGCCAAATCAACAGATTCACTTTAATCTGAAAACCCCCTAACAGCAGCTAAACTAGACCCTGCTCATTCTACTTATTGGCTTATCTTAAATCTAGTTCTTGGGATCTCTCTAAGGACTGGGCTCCTTTCTATTCCACAAAAAGGTTCCACTCAGCCATAAAGGCCTTTAAGCTAATATATTTCCAAAATATTAACTACTACTAACTAGAGAAAAAAGATGCAATGGAGATTTATTGATTATTATATTAGGAGAATTAGAATTAAAGACATTTTCTTCTTACTAATAATAACCCAATATAAACCATATGAACAAATGTAAGAACATGTAACAGAGAAATATTTAGTAGACATTAAGCAGAACAGGAAAAGAACTTAACAGAGTCCAGGGCACAGAACAGGGCTCAAATAGAATGGAGGAACTTTGTTTATGTAAATAAAGATAAGGATTGTCAGTCTCTTCACAGTCAAGGCCAGTTGTGATGCAAATAGTCAACCCCAGTGATTGAGAACCCAGAGGGAGCACAGGAACCAACTAAGGAACTCAGTGTAGAGGGACTGATGAGGCCTATTCCCCAAGACGCTGCAAAATGGACTTAATCTGAATGCAATAAATATTCTAGTGCAAATGGTTAATAGATCACAATCTGTGACTGGCTACTCTGGTTATATCTGTCTCTCTCTTCTATACTATAGAAAGAACTTATGACCCACTACTTGCAAAATCACTTTCTGGTTGTATAAAGACCAGTTGGACTTTTCTAGCATGTGATCACAGCTGGCTACTTTGTCAAAGGGGCCATACAGCCTGAAGTCCCAACTCTTTGATAAACAACAGTGAGACAGGGCCTAAAGGGGCACCTGTAATTCAGGTATCTGAGTCAAATGCATCAGATACTGGGTGTGTGCAAGCATGTGTGAGATAAAGTTACTATGTATTCCTTCCTGTTGTTGCAACAAAACACTCTGACCAGAGCAGTAAGAGGAAACTTGAGGGAAAATGGTTCATTTCATCTTAGACTTTGAGGTCACTGGTGCATCACTGAGGGATTCACAGCAGGAACCTAAAGGTAGAGATGCTTATTGTTCCATGCAGCATTACCTCTGACAAGGAATGCACTGAAGCTGAAGGAAATCAGGAACCACACAGGATGCTGTCTGCTGCCTCTCTTACTCTCTGGCTCATATACAAACTCATGCTTAGCACAAACTCATTCCTAGAACCACCTGCATAGGAATGGTACTGCCCACAGTGGGCTGGGCCTTCCTACATCAATTCAGGCAATCAAGACTGTTCATCATAAAATGTCCATGGGCCATCTTGATAAAGACAGTAAGTCAGTTAAGACTCATATTTTCAGGTGAACCTAGGCTGTGTCATGTTTAGAGTTGATGTTAACTAATATTATATAATTTGTATTTTTTATAGATAAACATTTAAATTGGATTTTCTTGTACAGATGTCCAAACATCTACAAATTTATGATTGAGAAACATGCATTCGAGTTATACAAAACACGATGCAAGCTGGGGGTGATGGCTTACTTGGTAAATTGCTTGCTGTCCAAGCATCAGGACACAAGTTCAATGCCCTGAATCAATATTCAAATGGCAGGTTCAATCATATGCAGTTGTGACTGCAGCACTGGGGAAGCAGACATAAACAGAGCACTGCTTTCCAGCCAGCGAGCCCAGTCCAATCAAGTCAGTCCCAGACTGTCTTCAAAAAACAAAGTGTTTAGTGACTAAGGAGGGACAACACTCAAGGTTGCTCTTGGTATACATAGGCACCTACACCTATGCACGCACACACACAGTGTCACAAACTCATAATGTACTAAGTTATCACTTGGAATGTGCCACATTCACAGCTGCTCTCTGCTACATGTGGTTGCAAGTGGCCTGTGAGATGCAGTTTGAACATGTATGTAGGACAGATAAATATGTTACTACCTATGTTATGTTGAATTTTCCTAGCACATTACCACTGCTAACACTGTTACAGCGAACAAAGGCCAATCAAAAGAATTAAGAATGAGAATTTTTGTGGCTAAAGTTATATGAGCAAAACCTTAGATTATTGAAGATGGGTCATTATTTTAAGCTAAACCCATGAACTTTTGTTTCTAATTCCTTTTCATTCTTGGATGTAAAGAGTTAATTGCTTTTACAGAGACATAAATTGTCAAAGCCGTTTACATCTCTGGCCTGTGAAGTGTGCTTCCTCTCACTTAATCAAAAACTTGGAGCTGAGTACCTTTCTCAGATTGCCAGGGAACAATGCCTCTCCATTCATATTGAAGCCTGGGACCTGACCCTCTTTCACAGAGAGTGTCCTGGGAATGAGGCTGAACAGTACAGTCCTAGCTCCATTCACTTGTTCATCTGGGCATGTCCCCCAAGCAAAAGTACCTTCCAGCAACACTTGTTCATTTCCAAAGGCAACATTACACTGTGAGAGCTTTATAGTCCCCCTGCCCATCACTCTTCTAGTCTGCTTATCGTCATCATGTATTTATGAACTCCCTTAAAATCAAGATGACCTTTGCCCAGGTTTCCACGTAACTCACAGCCTCTTTACCAGCCTTAAGAGCTGCAAAGTGGAAGGAGCAGTCAGCGGATGTTCAGAGACCTGGATTCTGACCTTGTTGCCACCACTAACCTGCCAGTTACTTCCACTTTATGTGATGTGAGAAGAATCTGTCGTGACACTCACTGGGACAGAGTTCAATATTCCTTCATTGGGAGGCATAGAATCCCCCAGTACAGAGTGGTGAGACAGCTGGCTTTGCCTCTGCTGTGGCCCCCACCGTAGGCAATGCTTTAATGCCTCATATCCTCTCTGGGCATGTATTCACCAGCTACCAATTCATGTTACACTGATTCTCAGTGAAGCCAATTCTAAGTAATAGTCCATAGCATTTATTGGAGAAATCTTCATAAAGTCTCCAGTATTTTTTCATGTTGAAGTGTTAAATAAGTCAATTTGCATTTAACATTATCCAGTATTAACATAACTATTCATCAGCAAGAAATACAAAAGAAAATTCCTATCATTTGGCCTTTTTAATGAGGAACACATAATAACTCAAGTTGAGCAACACTGAGGATAAGCCAAGTAAACCATTTTAAATTTCAGAGAAAGTACAGCCCTCTGCACGTGAGTTTTTAAAACAGAAAATCTAATTTTTAGTTTCTTCAAATTTCCCATATATTTTCTTTTTTTTCTTTTGTATTTGTGTTGGCTACTTTTTTAACAGATCAAAATTGACAAAACCCCACTAATGAATTTCCAAAACAAAACTTAGAAACAGCCAGGCATCGGTTATATCAACTCATTTTTAATAGATATGATAGTCATATCCTGTATGTATAAAGACATATCCTGTATGTATCTAGTACATAATTTACTAGAGCTATTCTAACATTTTATACTATATAGTTTTCTATCAATTGGTTATGGCTAGTTTTATGGAAATTTGACACAAGCAAGATTTATTTTGGAAGTGGAAACCTCAATAGAGAAAATGTCCTCACTGGTTTGGCCTGTGGGACATTTCCTTCATTGAAGATTGGTGGTGGGAAAGGGCAGCTCACTGTCAGTGATGCCATCCCAGGACTGGTGGTCCTGGGAGTTATAAGGCAGGCTGAGCCATAAATCAACAAT
This sequence comes from Grammomys surdaster, assembly GCF_004785775.1. Classification (NCBI taxonomy): domain Eukaryota; kingdom Metazoa; phylum Chordata; class Mammalia; order Rodentia; family Muridae; genus Grammomys; species Grammomys surdaster. The sequence continues at coordinate 15,921,021 of NW_021604579.1, forward strand.
TTTTCAGTTTCCGTCCTCAGCTTTCTCCTCTGACTTCCTTCAGGGATAAATTGTGATGTAGAACTGCAAGTTGAAGTAAACCCTTCCTTCCCAAGTTGCTTTTGGTCATGGTGCTTTACCATAGCAATACAAACCATAACTAAGACACCTCTAAATATTTATTCAGAACCTACTATGTGCCAGGCACTGGAACTAAAATGATCAAATAGTCTGTCTATATGAATGAGTACAAACAAGAATATAAAGAAATGACCACATTAGGTAGCAACATTTGGTATTTTTATCCAGTCAGCCATTATGGGAGTACTACCCTGGATATTAGGACTGTGGCAAGCAGAATTTTTGGTGTATATGAGAAGAAAGATGATGCACAAATAAAATAATACGTGTTGTGTCAGGCGAGGAGAAGTAGTATGGACAGGAAATGTGGACAAGTGTAATAAGGGCTTTGGAATAAAGGTTGCATCATCAGGAGAGACCTCTGAACATAGATGAAAAATAAGTAAGGTCCAAGAAGCAGCAACGATCCTCATGTAGCTGAGGAGGAGTCAGTGATGGTAGATATTAGGTCATGCTGTATACGCCACAGTCAGCTCCTCTTCAGACAAACCTATTTGCAAACTGGACACAGGCTGCTCTATGTTTTAAAATGATCAGCCCAACAAAAGCCACATATTTATCTGCATGATAGAAGTGGGGCAATAAATGGAAACAGAGAAGACAATTAGAAGGCTAACAACCAGCAGAGAACAGACAGTTTTAAAAGGGAGAAGCTGTGTGTGTGTGTGTCTATATTTAGGATATTCTGTGACACAAGAGGTCATAGCAGAGTTGGTTGACTAGAATCAATACAAGATACATGGAGAAATCAGAGATGTCTCAAACAAAAACAACTGATAGGAACAACACAGTGAGGACAAGGACAGAACGGCCAATTGTATTGGGAAGGGCATAGAAAAATAAGATTCATAGGAGTCCATAAAGCTTTATTTAGAGCAGCGGTATAGAAAGCACGGACAAGGATTGTTTATTTCTATCTAACAGGGACTGCAAGCCAAGTCAGTGACAGATTAAAAAGAATTATATGAGAAGCATGTGCAGCCTTCTAGGTAAAAACAAGTGTGGCTTTGGACTTCAGCAGAGTCAAGGTCATAAAGAGTCTTTCATGTGCACAAAGAACCCAACTTTACAAGTGCCTGGCAGTATGGTCTCCTTTCACAATCCTGTATGTCATTTTTTGTCTTGTGAAATGCTTACCTCTCTCATGTGAGCCTACAAAACTCCTGGCACAAGGCATCCCGTTGCTCACCATCTAACTCCAGCCACTGTGTACCCAGTGCACATCCCCAAGCACTAAGGGAAAAGTGGGAGATGCTGAGCACCACACTTCTTGGAGAGGAATGCTGTGGGTACTGGGATGGAGGGAAACACAGGACAGTTGCTTCTTTTAAACAACAACAGCAACAACAAACACTTGGATAATCCTGTTAGAAGCAAGCATACAACTTTAAACCTCCAAATAAATGAGGGAACCATGCTCCCTGCTGTTTTCATTCTTTAGATTTACCCCCAGACATCCAGAAAACATACATTTCAGATGTATCTATATTGTCAATTCCAGCTTTTGTAAAGAAGCTCTTATCCTTTCATGTTCTCTCTGCTCACTGCTCAAGGACCTCTTCACCACCAACACAGGGTATGGAGCTCAGTGTTTGCGGCTGTGCTCATTCAGGACTGTGAGGCTTCTAAGCAAGTGAGTTTATGCCCTTTTCATCAATACCAATTTAAGAGGAGGAGGAGGAGGAGGAGGAGGAGGAGGAGGAGGAGGAGGAGGAGGAGGGAGGAGGAGGAGGAGGAAGGCAAAGAAAGCAAGGAAGCAAGGAAGGAAGGAAGGTAGGAATAAAGGAAGGAAGGAAGAAAGGAAGGAAGGGAGGGAGGGAGGAAGAAAGGAAGAACAATGCATTATTTGTGGGAAGAATCTGTATACAAGCACTTCATAAGACAATTCAAAAATGGTACAGGACTGAATTTAGGTATCTCAGAATCTAAAGCTTGAGGATTATCTGTTCTTCCATCTGATTTTCCTGAGCAGTTAATTGATTCCTACCAGGAAGAACCTAAGCTCTTTATCCTTATGGTTTCCACATCAGTTGCTCATTAGCCTCATGGGAAAAGCTTTTTAAAGAAACTCATCCTGGGTATCCTGACTCAGAATCTCTAAGGATGGGCTCAGGGATAGGCACTTCTGAGAGTCTGGGGAGATCAGACAAGCCACACATACGTTGGATTCCCCAATCTAGGTAGCTGTAGATGGTAGGAATTTATGTGTGATAACGGGACAATGGTAAGATAACAAATGGTACCCCAAGACCTGGCATCCTGGTGAAAGGCACACTAATTTACAAATAGGGTCATGTGTTTTTTTTAGAATAGGTCTTCTACCTTTTTCTTCTTTTAGAGATAGTCTCACTCTAAAGCCCAGGATGGCCTTGGACTCATGGCAGTCCAAGGTGTAAGCCATCACGCCCAAATTAAATTAATTTCGAGAAGAGCAATAAGTCACAGAATTCAACCTCATAGCTAAAATGGACAACTGGTCTGTAATACTGGCTTTATCAAGGGAAAGTACAAAAAGAGCAAGGAAAGCTTCATAGTATTACCTAAAAATGAGCCAGTTTTTCATTATATCTTTCATCTCTCATTTTTCTTAAAGGGGTACACATGTAGAGGGTACATGAAGGTGCATACTTGGGCACATGGGGACACACACACACACACATACACACACCTACACTGGTATCACTTTTCCATGCTGCTAAGTGAATTAGCTCATCAAATTCAAATTATTAATCTTTTGAACACCTGGAAAAACAAACTTCTGGACTCTCACTTAGGGTGCAAAAAAACCAAGAGTTTTCACAATAGTACAAGTGAATGAAAGTAATAATCATCAGCCAAAACAGTTCCGTGGTCTCTTTTCTCTGTGTACTTTTATTTATGTATGATCCATGTGGTCAGAATCAGAAGTCAGGATGGATAAAACTAATGATCAATTGAAACATCAATTTATATTGAATAAAAACCAAAGAATGGTTATAACCTCAAGAAACCAGTTGATCAGAGGATATTATTGTAGTTCAGATTATGGACTACCAGTATTTTCAATGTGCTCTTGGCTGTGGTGGGGATTGGGGGAAGGCCCTGGATATTACACCATATCAGTCAAGGAAGCTCACAGATACAAGTTCTGGGTCTTAGCACATGCTATAAACTGAGATGGGGAGGAAGACCATCAGAGACTATGAAAGCCTCCATGCAGGAACTGATAGTTGAAATAAACCTTGAAGAAAGGGCAAAGCGTTTAATCAACAGAGTTGAGGGGAGAATATGGTCTCAACAGTGATTTGAGCTTTAGCTGAGGACACACTATCCAAGCTGGTAACAGGTAACTCATATTCAAGATAGTGGAGCATGTTCTGGCTTGCTGGCAGCTGCCTTTCTCTTACAGCAAATCTGGAGGGCATCCTTCAGCTCGCCTCCCCACAGCTGTACTCTCAAGCATCCAGCACAACACAGCTGACACTGCAGCCCTCATCAGGCAGCAGTTCTGCAAGGAAAGGGGGGTGGGGAGGCAAACTAAGACAATCACTTCCTTGTCTAGTCTGCAATCAGTGGGGAATAATCTTCAGATCCCAACTTCATGTGTCACGTGCTTAATATGTAGGCCCCCTCCTTCTAGAACAGCTTGTCTTTGTGGTCATCATGCAACTTACCTACCTCAAGGGGGAAGGGTCAGAAAAACCAGAGGGGAGGAAACAAAACTGAAAATTATTTCAGAAAATTTCAACAGCAAGGTTTTAGGAGCAAACTAGTAAAGGCAGAAGATCCCGGGCTAAGGGATCTAGAATATTGTACTACAAGATAAGGAGAACAAATAAGGTTGTTTACCAAGTCTATTGGGCTCACTCTTTCTTTAAATCCTTACTGTAATCTAACACTATCATTTTCCATTTTCTAGACAAGAACACTGAAGCATCATTGCTAGGTGACAAAATAGTTTCATACAGCTTTTAAATGGGGAGTCAGATTTTAAACTTGGGTTGCTGATACCAGAAGACCCTCATTATATTGGAATTATAACTGCCTGGGCTTGGTGGTAGAAAATGCCCGAGTTATCATTGTATTTCACCCAACAGAGTAAGCTTTTCCCATTCTTCCTCATCTTCACTGATTCCAACTTGATGACTATTGTATTAGCATTGGCTTTACAAGAAGAAAACTGCAATGGCTAATACAGTTAGCAATAACAGTGTCATCTTAATGGCTCTGGAAAGACCATCCTGAGAGACACCCTCTTACTGCTACTGTGCACATCTATTTCTGACCCTCTGATACAAAACATAAGCAAGTATTGCCCCTCTGGACTCTTTGTCCTTCATTTCCAGCTCCACTTCCCACATGATCTTAAGAAGAAAGGCCATGTAAACTAAGATGCACATTGCTCCTATGCAGTAGTAGAACTGTCCCTGCAGCCTGGGTCTGGTGGCATGCGTCAATGATAACAAAAGCAAAATGGTTCTATTTGTCTTTCCAAGGCACTCCAATGACTAGAGGTTCTGACTAAGCTTTATACATATATGTATATTTCACTTACTTTGAAGTTTGTCAGATTCTAGCCATGGGTACAGAATAAACTCCATGATGTGATACTACCATAAAGTACATAGGCACCAGACATTAGCAACTCAGTGTACACAGAGCGAAGAATGAAGAGGCATTAGAAATCAGACCTGACCTTTCTTACTGATTTGTGAAAACTGAACCCCTTGGCTTGTCTGACTTGCAGAAGAGCATACAAATGAGCCACATTCAGGATGTCAACGAATGTGGACTTGATATTATTTACATTATTAGAGTAAAATTTGTACTGAGTATGTTTGGGTCCAATTTTAAACTTTTGAGATATTCGTTATTCATTTTTTTTTTGCTTTGGTTTACTTTGAGACATGTATACCACATAGTACAGAAAGTCTAGATGTGTATAATCCTCCTGCCTCAGCATGAATACTGACATCACAGCCATGGGTCATCATGGCTGGCTCTGAATGTTAATTTTGAATGGCTCAATGATTTTCTGGAGTACAAGTGAGTTGAATTAGGGTTACTCACAGGAATATGGGAGACTTATCAGCAATTACTCTCCCCTAGTAACCATCAATCACAAATTGCTTATTTCTAAAGACAACCAGAAAATAGGCTCTGGGGGAACATATACAACTAAATAGTAGGCCAAGTTGGAGCTGGGGTACTATGTAAGTAAATTCAAGACTCAATTTGGATATAAATGTAAAGTCAAGAAATTATAAAAGTAAAAGCATTGGCCAAATGCAGCTTTGAAAATGCACTTATAGACTGTAGTGCCAATCAAGTTATTATGATTTTTTTTAAGTAATGATCTTATGGTGAATTCACACATGACTCAGGAAAAGCTCTGCCATCATTTTTGTAATACTTTCTGAATTTCTGGAAAACCCTTTACTCTCATTGTCACCAACTTCATGCAGGTCTAATGGGTCTAAAGATGAAATGCAAAGTATCTATTATATGAGCAAGGATTCTGTGCTTTCTAAATATTCTACGAGTGGCAACTCTAAAAGTTCTTCTCTCAAAGACATACTAATATATCCTTGCTTCTATGAGTCCATGCTTCTCCACATTTGGGAGTATAGAGCTAATACTAGCTAGAAGTGTAAGGAAAATCAACACTAGACAACTAGTGCCACAGTTCATAAAAGAAAATAAAATTTCACATCTTTGAAGAGTAGAAAAATGGAACCACTGAATAAATTTCTTGAGCAAAGGCATTGACAATCAAACACTAACAGCATATACACATGCTGTATTTATAATATGAATATAACTGTGTGTATATAAGTGTGTGATATACATACACACATATTGTTAGGGCACACAAAATATAAAATTCTATTGGATGATGAGTAAAACAAACCACTAGAGATAAGCACCTGCAAAGGAGGCAGAAAGATCGGGCACAGAGTGATGTCCGGGGTAGGTATAGGGTGGGGGTAGGCTCAATGGCAAGAACTGGCTAGACACTGTCTAGATATGTCTCTTCTTCCTGGAAACAACTCAGTTCCATTTACAAGTGTCTTTCAATTAAATGTGCCATTCAGCACAGTGACACTTGAGCAGAAATCATATGGGTTGCTCCCAAGTTCGGCTAGGCAGAGAAATGGGGATGTCTCCTTTGACTCTCTTTACTTGCCAAAAGAAAGTAGAGGCTTCATAGGCATTCTAAACATACTCTGAGATTTTAGAGGTAAGTAGAATGGGTTGGAGTCTTGGGATGAGACAAAGGCACTCTGTTCTCTAGCAACACCTGCACTGAGCTCTTATGTGAAGAAAGAAATAAACCAAAATAAGGGGGACATCACTGGAAGGACAGGGTTTGCCTTACCTCAGCTACCGTCATCTAAAAACACCAGATCCACTTCAGATGTCTAAGGTTAAAGCAGTCTTACTGAAAACTATTGTTAGTGTTTCTAAATCATTGTTTGTAAGTTTATGGTTCCCAGTAGAATAGCAGCACTGTGCCACCATCACTTCTACGTAAGTAAATCTAAAATATTTTTTATCATTCCTCTAAAAGAATCATTAACAATTGCCCCCATGTTCCACAAATCCTTCCAGCAGCCACTAACTTACTTTCCATTTTTACAGACTTGCCTGATCTGGACATTTTCAAATTTTGGATGATGTAATATGTGGTCCTTTGTGATTAGCTTCTTTTACTTGACGTGTTTTCAAGGCAGAAGCAAGCTGTAGCCTACATCAATGCTTCAGTCCTTTGAGGTGGAAATGAGATTCTCTCTTATGGATCCATCACATTGTACTGGCTCAGTGATTACTTAATAACCCACTCTAACCTTTCATCATCTCTACTTCAGTCTCTGTAAAACGTACCTTAAGACACCCACACTCAAGTGGAGGATCATGTAACTGGTTATCACGTACTCAAGGTTTGGGGGTTACAGCTCTCTAGATCTTACAAAACACAGTTAACTCCACAGAAAACACTGAGAAAAACTCAAAGCAACTGTTACGGTGATCTAAACTAAGTCCCCAAGAGTGGAAGGGAATCTCACACATGGTTTCAAATCTTTAATTCATGAGTTAAGGAAAAACTAATTCCCTGTAACCAAATAGCCTGGGAGGAACCTCCATAAAAACACATTTGGGGAGGAAGTCAAGGAATTAAATCTAATATAAACATATAAACACAAAGAAATTAAGTAGAAATTAAGTATTGCTGGGTCAGGGGAAAATGTTCATTAAAGGAGTCACCTTTCAATATTTTTCTAAGGAGAAATGCCAGCTGTTCTAACAATTATTAAATCTTAACAACAGAATCGGTTTGCTCTCATTTTTCTAGCATATGTGTGTCCAGGGCTTTAGAATTGTGATCCCTCTGCCCTTTTAGAAGAGTCTCATCTTGGTGAAGACTTAAGAAATGGGAGAGAAACCTTGCAGGATATAAATAGGCTGTTTTTAAATGATCCCTTTAGACATGAGGAGAACATTCTATAGATATTAATTTGAAAGTTACTAAGCAACCTTTAATTTTCCTGGGGCCATAATGGGACCAGGAGTAAAGAGACAGACACACAAGCTTTGTACTTAAATCCAAATGTAGAAAGACTCAGAGAAACATGGGCAAAGGGGAAACTTGGAGTGAATGACTAGATGGGACAGATAGTCCAGTGGAAATACTTTGTACTGAAAAGGAGAGGAAGAGGCTCCTGGACAATGGGAATGGGATTCATCAGGGACTAGCAGTCTCAAGGGACATGGTGGGTTTAGGAAATGGGCCACATTTAGAGAAGTGGTTTTCCTGCAAGAAATAATCCTGGAGAAGGGAGGAAGGTGAAAACCAGTATAGGGCCAGCCTTTCAGGTAACCAGTGTGGTGAACCCATGAATTAATTTAAACTTTTAAATTAAAAACAGATTTAAATGATATTACACAAGTGGCCAACTTTTATAATTTTGTCATGAAAATACATACTATGAAAGAGAATAACAAAAAGTAAGCATGCACATACCAACTTCCCAACAATTATCTCATTTTCCCACTTTGATTAATTGTTTTATTTTTATTTCTTAAACTTTTCATATATATATATATATATATATATTTGTGAAAAGCAATAAGGTTCATGCGACATTCCACATATGAATGTATCACCAAGAGAACCTCTCGTTCATCTCCCATGATCCTGTACCTCTACTTTCAGATGTGTGTTTGCATAACAGGATCTATTTTCACAGCAAAATTAACACTACTTAATTGACACCATGTAGTCAGGCAGGCATGCTCTCAAATGTCTTGAATTTGATCATCAAGTTTATAGTGTCTTTGCTTAACTCAGGAGCTCATTACATTCCATGTTGCATTAGGTTGTACCAATTCTTGAAGGTCTTCATTTAGGACATCCTTTCTTCACCTCTTTTGTCCTCCTGTTTACTAAGAATGCCTGGTATAATTCCCCAGGGACTGTGTAACAGTCTTCATTTGTCTGTTTGCTTGCTTCTTTGTCGGTGTTATTTAATTTTTCTTCTATTTTTTCTATTTCCTTTAAATGAGTAACTGATTCTAAAAGGCCCTAATATAGATTTAAAAAATATCTGTTCATTCTATGAGTGTTTTGCCTACATGATGTATGTGTTCCACATACATTCCTAGTCCCTGCAGAAGCCAGAAAGCATTAGACAACTAAGTGCCAGATCAAGTGACCGTGGACCACCCAAGGTGGGTTTTGTAAACCAAACCTGGGTCCTCTGCAAGTACAAGTGCTCCTAACTTGAGCCATCTTCCTTAGGCCTCGGGTTCAATTTTTTTTTTAAAGGTAAGATTTCCTCCTACATGGCATTGCATATTTTGTATTATATTCCACTGAGAGATATTGACTAGTTGACTTACTAGTCTAGTTGACCCATTCCTAGTAATCTAGTGATGCTAAGACTGACATGATTTATTTCCAAGAGGACCACTCGCTAGTACCTTGTAAAGATTGTCCATGCCAATGCTAGGCAGCCATGGGAGAGGAAATTGCAGAATTGTCAGAGGAATGAAGAATGGGAGAACAGGCAGAGATAGTCGGGAGATGGACAGTTTAGATCCCTAAATAATTCTGAGAGTCTAAGGTTGCTGATCAGTGGTAGAGTGCTTGCCTAGCAAGTGTGAAGCCTTGAGTTTGGTCTCCAGCACTGTAAAGGGAATGGATGAATATAAACTTCAAATGTAATGTCCTATAGAAAAAGAGATGAGGGATAGAAATAATTCTGAAATGGGATTATTGAAAGATTGGAAATTTACCAGAAGTTTTCATGGGTGAGAAAATCAAGGGAAGTAAGCAGGTGATGAGGACTTGAAACAATGATACAGGCTTTACAACAGCAGATAATTAGGTGGTTGTTGCTCAATTCTGAGTCCCCAATGCCTATGCCTATCACAGTGCTTAGCATGAAGTAAATACTAAGTAGATATTTTTTAAGTATACACAATTAATATCTCGATGAGCGGCTGGATATACACAGCTGGGAATTCCAAGGTATAGAATTAGTTGGGTGTCACACTGACACGAGAGATAGTTAGGGAGACAAAACAGACCTTTTTTCAAATTTGGTTTACCCCTAGTGATAATTAATGGTGATTACTCTCAGGCAAATGTTTAACATTGGAATAAATTTTCCAATAGTACAGCCTAAGAATGTCTAGGAAAAAATATAACTTCATTCCTTGAGATGTGTGCTTGGATTATAGGACTATAAGAATCAATTTTGCAAAACACTTGGGGTTTTCTTGGTCTCAGAGAAGAAGTTTCAGAAGGTTCCTAGAACGATGATATGGAAAAAGTTATGGCTGTCCACTGGAAGCATTTCATATGGTGAGGTCAGGAACATTAAAAATAGTCTGCCAACAAAACCAAAGCTAGTATTTTAATACGATCAAAAGTAATCTCATGGCTAAGATAAGAAAAGAAGAGTGATGATATAAATGATAAAGTAACAAGCATAAGAGAAAGCATCGTGGGTATTTAAAGGGTAATAAAGGAACATCATGCATAATCGTGCTCCAAATCTGATATCCAAGACGAAATGCACCAATCCTTTGAAAGGTGTAACCTGCCAAAACTCATGTAAGAACAGAAAGATAACCTGAACACACACACACACACACACACACACACACACACACACACACACGGAACTAGTACTTATTAACTTTCAAAGAAGAATCCATTATTGCCCACACAGACTCACTAGTGAAAAGAACTATCAATTCTTTACAATCTATTTCACAAAATAGAAGTAGATGATTGATCTTAACTAATTTATAGGGCCATAATTAACTAAATACTCCAAGCAAGGAATATGTATGTATGTATGTATGTATGTATGTATAAGACTCTACAAGCAAATATTTCTTAAAAATATAGATTTAAAAACTTCTCAATGATATAGATGTAGTGTACTCATGGAATCAGACCTTGTATAAAAAGAATTCCATGTGGAATTTACACTAAGTATGCAAGAAAACCATACAACACAACACTAATAGGGTCACATTCACAGATTTGAAAAAGAAAAAGCATCTAACAAAATCCAGTGCTTATTCATGAAAAACAAAAATAAGCTAGGGCTAATGCTCCTCAACTCAATAAAGACCATCTACAAACCCTACAGCCTACAAGCCACCACGCTTAATTTAAGGTAACATACTCCATTAAGATCAGATACAAGGCAAGGATAGTTACTATTACCTTCCCTTTGGACTTCATATTAGAAGTGCCTGCTAATGCAATAAGACAAGGAAATACAATAAAAGGCACAAATACTTCAGAAGGAACACAGTCACCTGTTTTTGTGTGCTTTCATTTTCAATCCTCCTGTAGAAAGATTATAGCCTCAGGCTCATACCCTTTCCAATGTACGTTCATGAAAATGACTGGGACATCATGCCTATAGGTCCAAAACAACTTACAAAATTCATTCTTATTATGACAGTTTGAGTAACACATGCTTTTCTGCGCTGGTCGTTGTGGCTGCTTTCTCTTTATGGGCACCATTAACTGTTCTACTTAGCCAGTTTTGTTACACATGTTCTGTACTATACACAAGAGTCAGCTTAGTTTCCATGGGGAGAATTTTGGATATCATTTAGAAAAAGGAATGAATGCTCCCTAGGAGGGCAAAAACAATAAAACACTCCCTATTTTTATGGTGTTTTCATCACAATCACATTAATCATTATCACAACCTGCAGAGGAAAACCAAGCATCCAATAGGTGTGGTTAGGACTACAACTGAGAGAATAGTGTTGCTTTTCTTAAATAGTGTTATTTCATTTAGCCAGATTGTGATCTGCATTAGATAGATATCCATAACTCCAAAAACTGAAAGAATGTTTCTCTCAGAAACAAGTGGATTTATTTTTCTAGAAAAAGAGATGATTTTGGAGGCAAACATAAGAGTATAATATTTCTATTTCCAGTACATCAGTTGTTAACCCAGGTGTCTCTAAAATCAAGATGACAAGTGTGACAAGAATCATCTTCCAAGAAAGCTGATGGTCCCCAAGGGACAATGATTTCTCATTAGTCACATTGATTTTTGAAAAGATCCCAAGATTCCAAAAGCAAGTGAGCTAGCAAGTATGTGTTGAGGTGGGTTGCTTACAATCACTCAGTGCTGTCCTCCACATAAGGCTGTTTCTGGTTGTTCCAACATCCACCACCTTTTCCTTTCCTCACCTTTTTGTATTTTGGCTTTTTCTGAAGCTAAGATGGGGTCTCAGTCTATAGTACCACAGGCTGGCTTGCCCCAGCCTCTCCAATGTTGGGATTAGAAGCATCATGTTGGCTTTTGTTTCAACATTCTTTTTTTAATCTGACCAATCTCTCTTCACAATGGAGACAGTAAAATCAGTCTATATTAGTAAAAAGAGTTGTCTGTGTTGAAGCCAACTAAGTTATAACAATCTAGAATAAATCACTTGAAATAAGCTGTGTCTTTACTAAAATGGACTGGCAAACAGGACTGGAGTGCTGCTTATTCCTGCTGATTGTGCTCAGCACCTCTTGCTCTTGGTTTTCTCCTGTCAGCTCACTATAACGTGACTAGTAAATGTGTTTTTCTTGGGAGACTAGACATTAAAGTAAAGACAAAACTGATACTAGGTTCACCTCCTGGTATTTACACAGAGTCTAGCCCGGGTCCGGCGACTGGAGGGGAGTGGGGTTGGGTTGCAGCACAAGTGTGTTGAATCACTAGTAAACAAATGATTTCTTAGAAGAGCAGGAGTCCTCTTAATTTTTTTTGCGCTTAACTATGACATACTTTATTTCCCAGAATCCTAAGCCCAAATTTCAGCACATTCTTCCCAAAATAGTCTCTCAGAGCTACCTCATACTTTCCTCTCATTTGGAATGTGTTTACTGCCTCATGGTTTCCCTGCAAAGTTCTCGGTGTCCTCTGTGGAATTCTACATTTTGTGATATGAGAAGCCTCAGCTCTAGCCAGTGAGATGGTTTGGTGCACAAAAGTTACCTGCTACCAAGCCTGATGGTCCCAGCTCAGTTGCAGGGCATCAAATAGTGGAAGGATAGACTGACTCTTGCAAGTTGGACTCTGACCTCTGCATGCTAGCTGTAGGCCTCATGTACATGCATGCATACAAAATCAAATCAAACACAAGGTAATTTTTAAAACTTGAAAAAAGAAACCTCAGTTCGTCTTTATATATATATATATGTATATGTATATGTATATGTATAATTGATATATATATATATATATATATATATATATATATATATATATCCCCTGTAACTTTATAAAACTCTCATATATTCGAACATGGATATTTTTTGTTTTAGATAACATGGGCAGTTTTCAGAAGGACACACACAAGAATAATACAGTAAAATGTTTAAGACATCAATGGAAACCAGACCAGAGAAAACAAAAGCCCATGTAAATGGAAGAAAAGAGACAAACTGTTTTACAGAGCTAATTAGATAATAATACTTGTAATAAATTTAGTTCCAAAAAGGGACGTCCAATAAGATGCCGGATAACAATGTGCTGGTGGAAAGATTTCCTCTCTGAATTAAAATAAGGTGTGACTATGTTGAGGGTCATTTAATAAACAGCAAATTGTGACTGTCCAGTGGCCACGCCTTTATATCTACTCTTTGTTTCTAAAGAATCTAAGGCTTTGATCTTTAAATTCTCCATACCCCAGTTTCTTTTTTTGGCAATGAAAACTTTGATTGCCAAAGAGTAATTGCAAACATAGATAAAAATAACAGTTTATGGTCTGGTGAGATGGTTTAGCCTGACGTTAAGTCTGACATCCCGAGCTCAATCCACAGACCCACACGGGGAAGGACCAACACTATTCCCACACCTTTGGCCTCCATATGCACACTATGGGCGAATGCCTGTCCCTTCCTATATAAGACAAACAAAAAAATAAAATTAGAAATTAAGTAAAGCTTACTTCAGGCACTGGCTGAGGGGGCTTGATGAGTAACCCCTCATTCTCTTCTCACTTCCTCCTGATGGGGAATCTGAAGCAGATGAAGCACTGCCCCACAGGTCGAAGATTCTGTGAGTTCTAAGCATGCATCTCATCAAAGCTAAGTCCTTTACTAAGTGTGACCTTTTGAATGTTCCTTCCAAAATGTGTTTACAAGAAGAAATTAATGGATGAAGCATGATTTCCCACTTGCACTTTTGGTTTTTTTTTTTTTTAAACCAGAGCTCTATCTGTATCCAACATAAGAAAAGATGGCATGTGAGACATTAATATCAAGGTTTGAAGATTTATAATCTTAATCCATATAACGATGCTTTGGTTGGTTATACACTTAGTATATGATAATGATTCTGTCAGGTTGGTAAGGGAGCCAGAAAATTCCTGTTGCTTGGTGAGTTCATACCATTATATGACCATAACACAACCCATTACACATATGTTTGTGATGTGGTGGAATAAACAAACCTATTGGGTTGCAAGTAGTATTTAAATGTAGCATACACAGTTGCATAAGCTATGTTATACTTGATAAATGTCTGCTCTGCTGGCTTTTGTATTTACTATACCATATTGCTACTATTGCTTTGTTTCTAATGTCAGACAGAATATAGTGTCTTATATGCAACAGCATCTGTCTGTCTAGTGTTTACTGAGTCTCTTGACTTTACCTTCTTCCTGTGCTTGTTTCAGTCTTGTGCAGGTTTGTTCGTGGTATCACCAATATGTCATATGGTGAGTTCTCATCATTCAGCCCACATGTACTAGAGGATATACCATCCAGGTTTGCATAGGACAATGGCACACAACAGCAGTGGGATTGCCACACATATGTTGCTCAGGATGAATTCACTTTAGTAAACATGTCTCCTGGGCACCTCCTTGAGTGCTGTGTGCTTTTCTTTAGATAAAATCAAGTCACACACACTTCCCTGATTCAGCCTCAGTGACCTTTACTAGACAGAATAACCATGGCTTGCTCTGGCTCATATTGTCACTTTCTGCCCCTAAGCAGATCTTAGTTTTAGGTGAGGCTTAAGTCCCTGGAACACTTGACTACTGCAGCAAGCTACAGAAAGGTCAAAGAACCTGAGTTCAAACCCAGACATGCTACTCATTAGCATGTGGGGAGGAGACTTGAATGTGAACATTGTTAGAACCAGTTGGCAGCCATGCTTTGGCTTCCCGGTGATGTCCTTAGAGAGACCTATCTCCAGACTACTCCATGACAATGACAAGAAACAGTAACGATTTTTATCAATCATTAATACAATCTCAGCAGTTCCAGCTTTATCAGTTTTTGTTTATTGGGCTTGACTTTAATTTTATTTATATCAGGGCTTCTGCCCCAGTTAAGTTACTGTTTGCCACTGTTCCCAGTTACTACAGTTTGCAATCTCTGCATGCACTTCCTTTTCTGGCTGCCCTTGAGAGGACCTCAAGTGGCAATGGAGTGAGAGCAAGCATTAATTAATACTGGACTTAGAGAAGAGATATCTTCCCTTCTCCTTTATTCCTCTGAAATCCAGTATTTCTAATGCTACCCCTTCTCTGAAACCCTGGGTATAATTTTCGATTTCCCATCAACTAACTGGAAGGGGCAGGGGGAGAACAAACATTGCTCCCCTTTAGCCTTGTGAAGAGGAAGTAAACAGAGCATTCCATCCAATGTGATTCACAGTTTCCCAGCTGTTCAGCCAGTGGGCCCACTGGAGACTGCTAAATCACTAGGATTTTCCCAAACACCCTGCAGGCCAACTCCTCCCGGGTAAAGACAGATGGGGCAGCTGAACAAGTGGAGGGAGGAGGGACCTGTTAGGGCTTGTTTTCTCAGACCTGACTGTGCTCTTTCAGCTGCCCACCCTCTGGCCTGCTTACCAAACTGTTAAAGAAATATTGGGATGACCCAATGAAGTTCCCTCCATTACAAAACTGCATATTCCCCTAAGTGACCCGAGGGGCAGCACAGCCCTGGATCTAATCTGTCAAGTAGTGCTGAAAAAAAACTATGCAGCCCAGCCTGAGGCCTACACTCCCCCAGCTACCCGGACTCTCTCCACACTCCCCCACTCCACTCCCCTCTGTTCCTGTAGGTTTTCTTTCTTTCTGGTGTTTCTTGCTTAGACTGTCTTTTTTCCCACATTATGCTGATGTCTCAGAGACAATGCCCTTTCAATTTCCCACAAATGCCAAACATGAAAGCATCACTTCAGGGAAACAACATCTAGCAGAGACAGATCGCAGGAAGGAATGGCTGCGGAAAATCTAAGATTGAATCTGGAACTCCAGTATTCTAGAAAAGTGCAGATCACCTTTATCCCTCAGCCTCTGTGCATAACTTGGCACCTTCTTACAAACTCTTTTCTTTCTAGCAAGTTCTGGATAGAAATGTACACAAGTTCATTTTCTAGAGCAATTAAATTCTTTTTACTCAGTAACCAACCCCATCCCCATGCCTTCCCCTACCACATTATCCTTAATCATACCATGGGGCTGTCTTTCAACGTCTAAATGAACCTAAAATATTTTTAATTGAAATAAAGTGAAAACGAAAAAACAAACATCAAGCTGGGGGTTGCTGTTGGCAAATAGCCTGGAACCTACCAAGGCCACCTCTTGTCAAGGTGTGGATCCTGCTGGGAGCCCTCACTGTATCCCCCAGGTCACCAACGTTTGGTGATTCAGGAACTCCTCTTGCTAGGGCACCTGCCTCCAATACTGTTTTACCCCTTGTAAAATTCAAGGTTTTTCTCTGTTTCAGGGAAAGGAATCCTACCTCCTTGAAACTCTTGGGTAGGCAACATACTTGCTTTAAAATTTCTTGCAATATCTCTTGCATTTGGGAAAATGTTAGCAAACAATCTCAAACTATTACTTATGTAGAGCCTAGGCTGAAAGTTGTCCTGATCAGAGCTTCTCTATCTTGTCCCTCAAGTCTTTGTGGGCTGCTGAGTCCTTCACATGGACAGGCTGGCACTAACACATGTCAACCAGTGAAGGACTGAGCCTTTTAGGTCACAAGAGACTCTCACACTTACTCACACTGATACTGAAGAACTCTTTGGGATTGGAGCTGCTGCTCTGAGTGACTCAGAGTTTTATCAGGAGCAGATAACCAAAGGCAAAGCTGGAAGCAAATTTTGAGTCTGGCATGTTTTTCTTTGTTTTTTAGAGTTGAAAAAAAAGTTTTTTGGTTAGCGTGTATGTGTGTGTGTGTGTGTGTGTGTGTGTGTGTGTGTGTCTGAATGAGTTTGTAGGACCATTAATGCCTCAATTTTGCTCAGTTAAATATAAAAGTGTTTAAAGACTAAATCCTACATGCAATTATTAATACCTTTGAAAACAGATTTCCTCATTTCTTTGGTTCGGCTGTCTTTTAGTGGTCATTTATTCCTACATTCCCAAGGCTATTCTGACAGATGGCTTTTATTTAAATTTCCTTTGAGATTTGTTAATTTCTACTTAATGTATATGTACATTTGTTGGCATGTATGTCTGTGCACCACATACATGCCCAATGCTGATGGAGCCCAGAAGAAGGTGTCCAATTCCCATGAACTGGAACTATAAATTTAACCTGAGTGCTGGGAATCCAACTTTGGTCCTCTGAAAAATCCATCTCTCTATCCCGGCTAACAATTTTTTAATACAATGCTTTCTGGCCAAGCTGGAGGATGAGAACACAGGATCAAACCACTCAGTAACAGGGGAGTTTACCTACTTTGCTACTAAAAGCTGACAGCTGCTGTATGAATTTCACTGGAAACAGTTATCACAAATGAATTGACTTTTCTGTGTGCTTCCATTTCCTTACTTGTAAAAGTGGAAGAATCATATTTCAGTGATTTTTTTTGGGGGGGATGGCACTGATGAGATAGTCCCGGTGGGCAGCCAAAACAAAGCTAGAACAAAGTGTTCAATTACTCTTAGCTATTATGAGCTGTTGGGCTTACAATTCTGTGTAATCTTTCAGGATTATTTTGAGGACAGCAGGAAATTTATGTTAATTGTTGTCTGTGTCATTAAAAACATAAAACAGGAGATAGGATCCCTCTCCCTGAAATGAAGAAACACATTGTATTGGGTAGAATTTTAGAAGGGGTAAGGCATCATGGGAGGTAGGTACTCCAGCAAAAGGAGTAACAAACATGGGTTAACACTTACAAAGCTCTTACTGTATGCTAAGCATCCTCTGTTCATGTACACATTCAACATTCACAACAGCAAACACCCCCACACACACCAACCACACCACACACACCAACCACACATATCACACACACATACACACACACCCCAACACCACCACACACACACATATCACATACACACACACAGACACACAGACACACACACACACACCAACCACACCACACACACATATCACATACACACACACACACAGACACAGACACACAGACACACACACACACCAACCACACCACACACACATATCACATACACACACACACACACACACAGACACACAGACACACACACACACCAACCATACCACACACACATATCACATACACACACACACACACAGACACACAGACACACACACACACCAACCACACCACACACACATATCACATACACACACACACACACACACACACACACACACTCAGAGCAATGTAGTATTGCTTTTTGTATCCTCATTTCACAGATAAGGAAACAAAAGAATGAGGAGAGTAATTACCAGAGAAATACAAATCATACCCCCAGTGGGACAGCATGCCACACTTGTTAGAAAAGGTATTATCAAATGACAGAAGATACCAAGGGCTGAAAGGATGTGAGGAACATGTAGCCCCTGCACGTGGGCAGCGGTAATAAAAACTAACTAGTGATCATAGGAAACAATATGGAGGCTCCACCAAAGAAAAATAAAAAAACAAGAAAAACAACAAACAAACAAACAAAACAAGTAAAAAAAAAACCCTAAGAACAAAACTACCATATGATTCAGCAATCCTATTACTGGATATATATGCAAAGGAAGTGAGATCTGTACCCTACACATTCACAGTGGCCAGGAAAGGGATACAATTTGGGTTCATCAACTGTGGATAAAGTTGGATAAAGAAAATATGGTCCATATAGACCATGGCATAGTATTTAGCTAAAAAATAAAGAAGAATGAAATCCCATCACCTGAGACAATCTAGACGGAACTCCAGATTGTCTTTTAAGGGCTATGAGCTAGACACAGAAAGACAAGTACTGGATGCCCTCATTCACTGGAATCTAAGTAAGGGATTTGGGCAGAAGTTGAGAGTGGAATGGTGATTTCAAGAGTCTGGCCTTGAATTCAAGAGATCTACCTGCCTCTCCTTCCTGAGTGTTGGGATTGAAAGTATATTAATACTTTTAAACTAGGGGTTTGGTAGATAATTGGGTCTTTCAGGAAAGTTGTCGAGAAAGTTGGCTTTTAAAAGTTATTTTATATTCTTTGATAGTTTCATACAGGTATATAAAAACTTTATGCAGGTTGGTCTTCAGGTGGGTTCCCCAATAACTGGAGTAGGGACTTACCCTGACTCTGCTGTCTGCTTGCGGATCCTATTCCTCTAACTGGTCTGCCTTTTCTGGCTTCAGAGGGAGAGGATGTGTCTAATGCACATTCTGCAGTGACTTGAGGCACCAGGGTAGGTTGGAACCCGGGGGACTTCCCCCTTTCTCAGGGTGAAGGGCAGGGGCAGGGAGGAGGAGCATGTGAAGGGAGATGAAAGGGGGATGCCATTGGGATGTAAAGTAAGCAAGTAAGGAAACAAATAAATAGACAGGGGAAAAAGAACTTTAGTCCTTTTCATCCCGTTATCCTATGTAACCCTCTCCTTCCTCTTCTACTTAAACCCTCTTTCTTCTTTCCCCCAACCTACTCTTATAATACACCACTCATGTGTGTGTGTGTGTGTGTGCGTATGTGTATGTGTGTTTGAACATGTGCGTGCATATAATATGTGTGAGTGTATGTGGGTATGTGCATGTCAGCACACATGTGTGTGGTGTATGTGTGTGTGCATATGTGTGATCCACTGAGTTTCATTGGGGTTGCTTACATGAGCATGGACAAGAGGTTATTTTCTGGACTGTAGACAACTTAACAGTGGCTCCACCACTGAAGAAAACGACATCTTTCCACTGTTAACTGTTACTAGTCCTTCAGGGAGGGCTGGAACCTATGAGCCTTTCTCTTTTCCATGATGAGATGTTCATGAGCTTAATCTATGCTGCCCTTTATGCAGATGACAGCTGCACTGAGCTCGTGAGTGTAACAGCCATGCCATGTCCAGAGGACAGCTTCAGTGTATTCCTCCCCTACCTGTGACTCTTAGATTCTTCTCATCCACTCCCACTGTGATGTTCCCTGAGGCTTGGGGAGGGATGGTGTGCTACTGCTGTTGCTGCTGCTGCTGCTGCTGCTGGTACTGAAGGTGGTAGTGAAGGTGATGGTAGTGGTGGTGGTGGAGCTGGTGTTGTTGTTATTGTTGTTGTTGTTGTTGGTGGTGGTGGTATTGGAGATGGTAGTGAAGGTGATGATGGTGGTGATGGTGGTGGTGATGTTGGTGGAGCTGGTGGTGGTACTGGTCGTGGTGGTGGTGGTGGTGGTGGTGGTAGTGGTAGTGATGGTGATGGTAGTGATATTGGAGGTGGTAGTGAAGGTGATGATGGTGGTGATGGTGGTGGTGGTGGAGCTGGTGTTGGTGTTGTTGTTGTTGGTGGTGGTGGTGGTAGTGATGGTGATGGTAGTGGAAGAGGTGCTGCTGGTGTTGGGGGTGACGGTGGTAGTTCATAAAGGTGACTTATTTGGGCCCAAGTATTCCAGTCACTTATCCTTTGGACTTTGACCGATTGTGAGTCTGTACTTGGGCTGGTTATGTTTTAACTGCTTGATACAGAATTCATCCATTGTCTACATGAAGGAGTCCCACCCAGCCTTCTGGTGGATGTCTGAATATTTGAACAAGAGGATGGGGTAAGTGTCAGACTTTAGAGTCTCCTTAATTCGTTTAAGTTTGAAGTATAAGGGTGAACTGATGCTTTGTGAGGGTGAATCTAAGAAATGCCCAGCCAAGTCAAGTCAGCAGCAGCGACAACCAGATACTCCCCTGGATGCTTCTCCACCTGCACTGTAATTGAGCACAGATCACTGGCTGAGATGAGAAGTAGTAGCAAAGGCTAGATTTGGCAATTCAAGTCAAGCATTGTTGAGGCCAGCTTTGGAGAGGGTAAATTAAGGAAAAGCAAAGAGAAGGCCAGGAAAATGACTTGCTGCCTTTGAGTCAGGATTTTCATTGGGCATTATAAATGAAGACACTTGGCTCCAACGCCATGTTCTTTCTCTCCCATGATGCCATATTTCTTTTCTCCAATAGAGACTATATATTTTTTCTTTCTGATATCCACTC
This sequence comes from Grammomys surdaster, assembly GCF_004785775.1. Taxonomy (NCBI): domain Eukaryota; kingdom Metazoa; phylum Chordata; class Mammalia; order Rodentia; family Muridae; genus Grammomys; species Grammomys surdaster. Next base: position 15,942,059 of record NW_021604579.1, read on the forward strand.
CTTTCCAAATCCATATACGCCAAGGGATATTGGCCCCCTTTCTGGCTTCTGCAAACTCCCCCTGATTATCTCCAAACTGAGATAATTGCATCCATCCCATTCTCATGATGAAATGACTGGACTAGAACAGACCTGCAGCATTTGAATGGAGCTCCGGGAAATTACAAGAAGATGAGCTTCTAGATCCTAAATAGAAACCAGAAGCACAGTTCTTTCTACCTCTGATGGGGTTTGACATGAAGGTGTTGGCTAGAATGACCTTGAACATTCTACAGCACCAAGGACAGCAAAGAAGGAAGAAAAAGAAAGTAGTGTTTTGATGATACTGCAGAACCAGACACGCAACAGCTCTTGAAGCCTCTGTCTGACTCCCTCTGCTTCTTCAGTTGTGTTAGATAATAGATCTCATTATTCAAAGCAGATTGAAGCCAGCTTTTATCTGAAGGTCTGAACATTCAACACACATGCTCACAACACACATGCATGTGTGCGCTCATGAGCAGCTGTCATTGTAAGTGCTAGGGAAATGGGAAAGGTCAAACTGCTTCTAGGAAAGGTAGTGGTGCAACCATAAGCCAAATGAAGCAAGAATTCAGGATCTGCTGCAACATCTGAGAATTTGTAAGCCTTTCACCTTAGTATTCAACATATAAACCATGAAGCATCAGCATTAGCCTTGCGTGTAAGCTTATTATAAATTCAGAGTTGGAAGCTTCTCCTAGCTGGACGTATGAGACACTGCATCTTAACAGGGTCAGCATGCATGTCTTGCACACATGAACACCAGAGAAGCATTTTCCCAGGGCATTTTGACTCTGGAAGTACCACAGAGACAATGGGCTAAGCAATACAAGTTCCTAGGTGTCTCCTGCGGGATGATTCCAGTTTGCTCAGATTTTTTCTTCTTCCCATCACCCTCAGTCCTTGTAGAAGGGCCTTAGAAGTCATTTTCATATTCTGGTTCCTTTCCTTTGGGTCCTCCTTGATTGTAAAACCATGTAGGAATTTCAAAATAGTCATCTGAAGCCCGAGTGGCAAAGGCATACCTCTCTCTGACGAGACAGAGGCTCTTAAGGGCTTTAATGAAGTCAACCCCACATCTTAAACCTAGCTTTTATTTGTGGGTCCAATTGTGGTAAGAAAAGCTGGACTTGAGGGATGGGGTGACTCATGGTTGCCAGTCTAGCACAGTGTGTGGACATTAGGCTTTCAAGGCTGGATATATAATTTGCAGGTCTTGACTTAAAATGATTTATGCAAGTGTATTTTTAAGTGCTTTGGATCCTGGGTCTTGGGGTGGGGACAGAGACCTGGGACTTGGACTCACTGGCCAGTCAGACTAACCTACTTGACAAGCACCAGGCCAAATGAGATTCTGCTTCTAAAAACAATGTGCATGGCACCAGAGGAGCAATACTAGAGGTTGCTCTCAAGCCTTTACATATACAAGTGCACCTCCCCCTTCACACATACACATGCCTCTGCATAGGCACACATACAACACAAAATTAAACATAAAGATTTAGAATGTAATCTGTAGTATGCCATGTGAGATGTATGTGTCAGGTACATATGTGTATATGGTCCATGTTTATGTCCATGAGTGTCCCTGAATAAGTACCAGCAAATGTGTGCTCTTGAGCATTTGTAGAGGTCAAAGGAAAACCTCAATTGCCTTCATTTTCCACCGTGTTTAGACACGGTATCACATTGTTCAGTAGGGTTTCTGGACAACAAACCTCTGGGGATTATCTTCTCCCTAGCCATCTTCTGTTTTTCTATATGCACACTTGGATAACAAAATGTGACACACCACATCCTGTTTGTACTTGGGCTTGGGGAGGTCTATACTTCAGTGCCCATGCTGTGTGGCTTGTGCTTTATCCATTGATCTCTCTCAGTCCTGATTTAGATTTTCAAGAAGATAATTGTAGAACATTAAACCAGGCATGGGACTCCCCTATGTGTGGGCTTTTGTGGAATTTCACAGGCCTGTGTGACCTTGGAGTCAGCTCATTAAGTCAAAGGAATGGAAAGGAGAGAAAGAGAGTTGTCTCTCGTTTTGTCAAACTTCCTATGATTAAAAGAAGTCATCATTGATACAAGCCTTAGGCTGATGCAGGGTCAGAGTCAGAGAGGGAGTTATCACAGTAAATATTTACTCTCTTCTTTACTCAAGCTTTCCCATAGTTGAGGGTGATTGACAGTTTTAAGATTCAAATTAAAAACAAAAGGGATCTTCACACCAACATGCTACACTAGGCAAACATACACCATAGGCATGGAAGGTGGCCTTAGATTGTTGGAGTAGACAGATCCTAATGTGCCTTCCATAAGTCATCAATATTTTTCTAGTTAATATTGATTCTACTAATTCATAAATAAAGACTAGATATAGCCTGCCTTAGAGCACTAACAGCTAAGTTTCTAGTTGCCATGTTTTTTGCCCTTGTAGACATTTGTTTATCATGTGGATATTTTCTCTTGGGTGAACTTTGGCCCTTTCCCTTCCTATTCTTCACCAATTCTTAAAATATTTACTTCAGGACCATTTACCAAAGGTGAGCAGATAAAATACAGTGACCCATTTTCCTGATGCCTTTATGAAATGCTTAGCAAGTTCTGTCTGAAAGACCTAAGTTATACAGGATGGAATGGGTAAATCTGTATCACCAACAGGCTCAAATTAAAAAGCAGCAGCTAGTTTCAGAGCTTGTAAAATCCAGCAACAATTGGCCATTGTCACATCTGTAGGCATCAGGTCAATTTACCTTCATGGAAGAGTCTGGTGAGACTACATTTGACCAGTGTGGCTGACTGACTATCTACGTCTGCCCTGAAAGGTAACAATTCTAAAATCCTTGTGTCATGACCATGTGGACAGAAATGGAAAACCTATGCAACTGATACAGGAGTCATTTTTACTCTTGAGAGTCAGAAGAGAAATGTAAATTACCATTACTACCCCAGAGGGCATCAAAGCACGATGAGACGAGACAAAATTTTACTGTGTTATACCTGTACTTGAACCCCCACGTCACTGAGAGATATGTGCTTTTACCTTAGAAAACCAGCAAATTGCCACTGACTGTGAACCTAGCGTGTACCAGAGCAGCCCTGGGAACCCACACATTGACTGGTCAGTATGAAAAAGGAGTGTAGTTAGTGTTTGCCACACATTAATAGAGCACTAACTCACTTTAAACTGACATTCCCTTGAATAAATGATATCCACATGATCAAGATCTAAGCTCTTCTGAGAAAGCACTTTCATGGCGCAAAAGTATTAAGCTTGAATAGTCGAGACAGGGACAGTTGATATATCTTGTTTTACAAAGCATTTTACTTATGATGGATGCACTCAGCCCTTGAAAAGAGTGTTTTGGTCTGCACACTCCTCTGGTCAGGATCCAGTTGGCACCAGAAGCAGGGCATCTCCACATATCACCCCACGACTTGGTATGGGGGCAGGAGACTGTGACACTTCAGTTTTAAAGGGTACCAGTGACATGAATCCAAAGCCATGTTTTGCAAGAAGCTGGGCACACAGCCTGTCTGGTCCAGCTCCATTGCAAGCCTGGAAGCAAGCCTGTCTATGCTTTTGTGAGTCTGAGCCTACATCAGGTTGAGCCAACTCAATCGGTAGGGAAACACAAATGGTCACTTCATTTTTATTCAGCTAACCAGAGGCTTGCACTGAAGAGCTTCCTAGGGTGGCATGCCAGAGAAGCTCCGGGAAGTATAACTTCCTTAAAGGAGGTTCATCCTGCTCTCAGCCATGTGACCTCTCAGTGCTGGATGATTCCTTTCTGAAGCTTTAGCTATGGTACAGCTGGTATCACTTAGTGCCAAAACACAAGAGCAGACCCTTCTATAAACAGCCAGGCAAACACCAGAAACTGAGTAAACAGGAGACAAGTCTAAAGGGCCATGAATTCGGAACAAGGTGAGACTGTAAGGGCTGACTTGGGAGCTGTTTGTCAGGCTCAGAATGTGTGTGGGGAGATGTTTGATAATTGTTATGCTTTAAAGATCTCCAGAAGGCAGCATGGCATAGTAATGATGGCTGTACACTCTGTTGTCAGAATCTCTGGGTTTACAGTCTGGTCTCAGCCATGGTATAGCATTCCTAATTTCAACAAATAACTTAATCTCTCTAGGCCTCAGTTTTCAAATCAGTAAGGGATGGGATAATGTTATCACCTACCTCATAGTTAGTAGGTCAGTGAGTAAAGTATTGCTGAGACATTCAGACCTGACACATCAGAAGTGCTCTTTTGAGCTGGTCTTTAAGGAGAGCAGCCACAGCTAGCATTCATTCCCAGTGAAAACGGCCGTGGCATTGATGTCAGTGATCTTAAGGGGATGAAAGCAAAGCCACCCTCTGGAAACTATTCAGACCACAGAGCCAATGCTGGCATTTAGAATCCTGTTCTAAACTAGGCTGGGGAGAAAAGAAGCTATAACAGCCAAATAGTTACAAAGCACACCCATGAACTAGACAGTGTGCTAGGGCCTTGGGATTCGGCAAACAAAAGGAGCAGGACTCTTTTCTGTACTTGAGCCTGGCCTTGTAGGTGAAGACAATTGTACCAAAAAACATCTCGGTAAAGAGGTAACATGAGGATGGCAGCCATGGAAGGACAGATCGATGGCTCAACTCCCTAATGCCATGACCCCTTAATACAGTTCCTTAGGTTGTGCTGATCCCAATCATAAAATTGTCTTCATTGCTACTTCATAACTGTAATCTTGCTACTGTTAAGAATCATAAGTATCTGATAGGCAGAATGTCTGATATGCAACCCCTGTGAAAGGGATGTCCAACCCCAAAAGGGGTTGGGACCCTCAGATTGAGAGCCATTGCTCTAGTTAGTTTTTGTTTATGGAAGTCCAGAGTATTTGGTAATGCCAGCTGAAGAGAATTCAGACAAGATTGAGAAAGCCTAGGTCCACACACATACAATACACACACACACACACACACACACACACACACACACACACACCTGAGAGTGTGACCAGCTAAAATCAATTTCAGAATCCCAGGAGTGCCATCGGGTCCAGTTCTGCTGTGAGGACCATAGCAATGGAAAGATGCATCTTCAAGACAGAACTAACTGATAGTACTTGGTGACTTGTCACATAAGGGAAGAGGAAAAAAGTGTGCTTCAGTGTCCTAGCTTGCTGAGATAATTAAAGCTGCAACTTGGTGTTAGATAGATTCTCTAAGCTAAGAAGCTTAAAGATAAGCAAAGATGGAGGAGGTCTTATTACTGCCTTGAAGAGGAGTAGCAGCAAGGCTGGACCTGTCACTGCACAAAACATACATGTGGACCCAGCCATGAACTCTTTACATAAGCCATGGGATTTGATTTCAAGCCATGGAGAAAGTAGCCACTCCCACAAAGCAAGAGGTGTTTAACTCCACAGAGCTCAATGGCTGTTGGGTTTTCATCTCTTTCAGATTAGACTATGCCTCATTTCGGGCTCTGTGGAACATCTTCTCTTCTGAAGGTTTGTTAAGGTTCATGATAAGGCTACACAAATTAAGCAACTCCTGGAAGAAGATTCTTGAAGCGTCATGCAGATTTCTTGGAGGATTTGCTTTGCAGTAACGGAGCCAAGCATCTTTGCTTGCTACAAGAAGCATGTTAATGTAAAGCTGCAATGTGACTCAGTGCCAGAATTGCAGACGGCTGCGGCATAAGCCAAGCAGCAGTGAGCCAATGAGGCCTGTCCTTGCACAAAACGGATGCTCAGGAGCTAACCAGCAACAGCAGCACTGCTGAGGTTAGGCACCAGCTCCCAGGGCTCCAGACTCCAAAATCATCATACCCAAGCCTGTTGTCTTACACGTGGTGAAACTAAGCCTGTGGAGAGAGTTCAAAGAAGTCTGTGTGAAGGACATCCTCTCCTTGGCCTTGACCTAGCTTCCTAGGATCACAGACTTGGGCCAACTGGAGCCCCGAATGTGGGTAGCATTCCTGTGAACATGGACCAGAGTCAGAAACTGTAAGATGTAGGAGTTAAATAAAGCTTAGCTGATGTGTTGAACTCTGAGGTCCTACTGGAAGCCAGACAACTCCCTTCACTATAGCCAAGGGAAGACGGGAAAGTAAGAAACAGGAAGCACCTTGAAGGAAGACCTATGTTTTCTTCCAGGGAGAATGATTTTCCTTGCTGTGGCTGGATTGCTCCCTCAACCTAACAATGTATTTTCTGATATAAGTTACTGGTCACCATGCAGATGACATCATCACTGTGAGCCAGGCACTAAGCTAAGCTCTTCACACACATTAAGTGACTGTTTCCCCGCAAACACTCTCTGAGCTGGCATGAGTATCGCAATGCTGATGTTTTAAAACCAGAAAACATGAAGCGGGGGCAGACTTGTGCTAGTCTGGTAGCACATTAAGTGGGGTCAGACTTAAAGCCAATTATCCTGGCTCCAATGGAAGCAGCAAAGGGTGGAGACTATCCAGCAGCAGCAGCAGCAGCAGCACAGCGAGTGGCTGCACAATGCAAACCAGGTCAGAGAACAGAAGAAAAGCTGGAAGGGCAAAAAGAAAGGATGCTTAGCACAGGGGAGAAAAGGGTGGTGGAGGCAGCAAGGGTCACACAGCCCAGGAAAAGGTGCTGCCAACAAATGATGTCATCTCAAAGGTGCTCCAAACACGGCCAGCAAATCAGGCAAGCTCAAGAGCTGAGGCAGGAGATGAGTGGGGAGGAAGAGCTCTGTGGGAAAGTCCTTGCCCATGGCAAGGGACAATAAGTCTCAGCCAGACTGGCACCCGAGGGCATCCTGTGGGGATCTCTTGCAGTATTCACAAGTCGGAGATCACAGGAGCTAGGACTCAGTCACATCCCACATTTGCCATTCCCTAGCTGTGCCAGTGACTTTAAGCCTTAGTTTTCACATTTATCAAAGCGATGCAAGACAACTCTCAGAGTTATGATGAGGGATGGGTAAACCCCATGGGCGCAGATGTTTGCAGCAGGCCTGGCACACTGACACACGCTATGACTACCATCCATGAGTGGGGCTGATCCACCTCTGTATGTGGCAGTTTCCCTCTCAGAGAGCCTGCAGAGGTTTGACTTTGGCTCACTTCAAGGTCATGGGCCTTATAGGTAGAGTTCAGTGCTACTCTTGTGTGGCTAATTTTTTTTTCCTGCTCAGCTAATGAACTCGTGAGAACAGAGAACAGAAATATATGAACAGAAAGAGAAGAATCAGAGCTGTGTCTTTATTTACTGCTAAGCAAATAGCAAAATGCTATTATAAATAAGATTGGAGAGAGCTGCATATTTTTACACATTTCCAAAACATGCATTTTATTATAGTTGTGGAAAACAGAGCATCTGCTGTTAGGAATATTAACATCAAGAGTCGGGTTTAGGAGCTGGAGAAATGGCCCAGCAGTTACAAGTACTTGCTGCTCTTACAGAGGGCCTGAGTTTGGTTCCCAGCGCCCACTTGACGGCTTACAACTCTAGTTCCCGAGGAATATGCACATGACGCTCATACATGCAGAAAAATCATGCATACTCATCAAATAAAAATAAATCCTAAAAGAAAAGTGAGAGTGAGTCTGACATAGATGACCCTTGCATGGGACCACAAGGACAGGCCTAGGTGAGCAGTAAGCCTGAGATGACCACCAGTCTGGCACCAGGGGTCATGACTACAGTTTGGTTCTTTAAAGGCTTGTAGGGGTAGCAGACCATGCCTGAGATGACCCCTGCCCAGTGCCATAATGCACAAGCAGGATATAGCACTTCTGAGATGACTCTAGATACTCAGAGACCCTGGCACCACCGAGAGGAGGAGTTGGTGAAAGGGAAGAGAAAGGAAAACAGAAGGATGTGGGCACAATGAAGGCAGGCAGATCTGCAGACTCAAGGGTAGTGAGGAACAGCCTGATGTGAGTAGCCCTGATACCAACTAGGACCATAATGGGGTCCTGGCTTATGCTACTATTGGGGGCCACATCTGGGTTCATGGGTCTGCAGCAGCAGGGGTCTGTTAAAACCAAAGACCAGACCATGGTATAGATAAAAGTGTATACTGTCGGATACACTGTGATACACTACAGCTTCCACAACAAGATTTTTTTTTTTCTGTTACAAAAGGGTGGAGGGTGGATCTGAGGTATGAGTGGGATTGGGGTACATGATGTAAAATTCACAAAGAACCAATAAAAAGTTTAGAAAATGATTTTAGTTTTCATGTTAAACAAAAGCCAACTGATGACTGATTTTTCTTACGAAATCCTATACAATAAAATGTCTATTATAACCAAAACCAGAAGATGGGCCCAACAACTGTTAAATCTGTCACTGAAGAATTGCAGCAGATGCTGAGAAAGACATGACAACATTTCTCGGGAGCACTCTCATGGTTTGTTACCGTTTACACTGACAACCCATCTGACTGAAAGAACAGAGATGGCATGAGCAGTAGTCTCTTACTTCTACTGGCCTTCACTCAGCTCATCTTTTTAACAGCCAGCAAGGCTGAGGTGTGGTACGACAGATGCTTCAAGGTATCACAGGGTAAGCAGGTGCTTATAGTAGTCTTAGCCTCCTGGGGTAGTGAATGCTAAATGAGAGGAATTCTAACTGAAGCATAGTTTCTTGCACACAGTAAGAGAGCAAAGCATACTACTTTTACATTAAAAATCTAAAGAGTCCCCCTTCTTGGGGAGAGCTGGTGCTTGGGGAGGGACTACAGTTACTTGTATAAGAGAAATGGCAGAACACTTTAATAAAGTTATTCTTAGTCTTCCTTATTATGTCGTGACCTCAGACAGCTTGTATTGTTTGAGCACAGGCAGTCTTAGTTACGTGTGAGGGCAGCTTTCTTTTAATAAGATCTAATGAGAAAATGTACAGAAATGGAGGAAGATCCACAATGGTTATGAGCAACCCTGGTAGGAGGGGCTCATAGCTACAAAGAGCTGTTCCTCTCACCAATGCCACAGGAAAGTTAAGGCCAACCATGCATGGCCATCATCAACATAAATGCCCTAAGGTATCACATTGCAAGAAAATGTTTTTGTTTTATGTGTGTGTGTGTGTGTGTGTGTGTGTGTTTGCATCAGCATAGAGGAATTGTGAAGTCTTCAGGTTAATGGCTGTGGGACAATGGTAGCCAAAGCAATATTCTCAATGGGAAGAAATATACCCCAGTTCTACAACTCACCCAGAACAGGTACTTGTAGTGCCAAATGGCTGTTGTGAGAGTCTCCTCAAAATACTTTCAACTAAGGGGCAAACATCCCCTTTCTTCTAAAAACTCTCTTGAAAGGTCCACGGTAGTTGTCCTGTTGAGATTGTGATGACGTGTGGAGGAAGAGGCGATCAAATCAAGAGCTTTCTAAGGAAGAATTAAGGCATGGATGGGAACTAAAGTATTTTGCATGTATGGAGGGGCCCCGCCCCAGAGCCTGCACAGACACCAAGCCAGAAACCATGTAGATGGCCTGAATCAGGAGTCAGGTTTGGAGACAGGCCAAGCCAGTAACCAGGGGTTTACCTTGTAGATGTTCTAGCAGCACCTTGTAGCAAGCTCCATATAAGTTTCCCGCAGAACAGGGCCAGAGCCATACAGAGGACAGGAGAGTGATAGTAGCTATGATCAGAGTAGCTGTAAGCCACTAGAGGCAACAGAACAGGAAGTACGCTCGGTTCTGCCCATGCAACGATATTTAATAACTTGTCTCACTCCCAACATCACTGGTGGGTCCAGAATTTCAGAAGCCCTTTGAGAACCCTATTCCCCACTTCTTTCTCAGTTCTTCCTCGAGGTCATTGACTTACCCATACTAATCTAGTATTGGTATCATGAAATTATAAACTCCTCTAGGTGTGCCTCACAGTGCTTGTTCCTCATATAAACCTCGTTCCTAACTGTATTTGGAACCTTAGTAGACACTTGCTGGCAAGCTTGTGAACTTGGGCCAGATTAAAAAGCTAAGTTAAAGGTCCTCTGCATATATGTTATGGTTGAGTAGCTTGGTGTTCTTGTGGGATTCCTGCCGTGAGAGCAGGGACTGTCTCTGACTCTTCTGCCTGCTTGTGGGACCCTGTTCCTCCTACTGGGTTGCCTCATCCAGCCTTGGTGTGATGGAACGTGCCTGGTCTTATTGTAGCTTGTTAGGCTGTGTTTGGTTAATGACCCCTGCAGGCCTGCTCTTTTCTGAGGGGTGGGGGAGTGGATCTGGGGTAGAGGGGAATTGTGTGTGTGTGAAACTGGGGGAGGGGAGGGAGGGATAACTGATGTAATATATCTCATAGAAGAATTAAACAACAGTAAAAAAGCTAACAAGCTCTGTGTGGAGGGAAGGTGGGAGGTGGGGTAGAGTGGGAATGAATCAACAGGTTTAAATCTGCTTGGAGGCATATATCCAGCTAGTCACATAGCCAGATCTGTCTAATTTCCATGCCTGTGTCCTTAGCTGCTATACCATGCAGGTAATTGAAGAAGAGAACTAACTAGAGAAGTTAGCACAAAGGAGGCTGCAAAGGGAGCAGCTCCTGCCTACAGGGAGTCCAGTGCAATTTCCTGTGGTATATAAATGTGTTTGTCAGTATGGGTCAGCACACAGTGCAGCTAAGGGTGTAGCAGAGATCACAGCCAATGGCATCCAGACAGGATACAAGAGGTTTTGATAGAAGTATTTGTAGAGAAAAGTGGGATATGGGGAGATCAGCCTCTGCTGATGTAAGAAATCTTAAACGTTTCTCTCTATCTGATCTGGTCCAGGGATAGAGGCTGAGTGAGGAAAGCTGGCCTCATGATCTAACCAGTTCACCCTCAAAATGACCATCAAGGGACTGAGGTACATTAAAGTCTTTCAAAAGAAGCACAGGAGAAAAGTACAGGAGATATTATATCTGTGTTATCTCCAACTCTTCCTCACCTGTCAGCATGACTCTGAAAATGCCTAATGCCAGAAACATCTGGGCTAGAAAATAAGTTTACTCAGTGGCTGAACTAAATCTTCACTTCCCCTTTCAGACCTTGTGATTGATGGTGCCAAAGAAAGGCCATGGTCCTTTCCACTTTCTACCAGCTTTACCTCAAATAATCATAAAATTTAATTAGATAAAATGAGGGCATGTATTATCAAACACAAACTGATGATAAGCCACCAAGAAAGGAGAGAGAGAAAGAGAGAGAGAGAAAGAGGGAGAGAGAGAGAGAGAGAGAGAGAGAGAGAGAGAGAGAATGAGAATCAACCAGGATGCCATCTGAAGTCCATCTTACATCAAAAGCAATTGTTTAAAGATGCAAATGAGATCATGACCTTCTCCTTAAGCCCTGCCAGTGGCTTTCCATTGCCTCAGAATAAATTCCAGATCCATTCCCACTGCTCACCAAGCCTGGCCTGACCTCAGTCTTTCAGCCTGCCTCTCCCTGCCTTGCCTGGCTCATTGATTTATCCCAAGTCCCAGGTCTCTCCAGTAGGCTGCAATCAATCCTTTAAGAGTCTCTTCCTAGACGGTGGTGGCGCATGCCTTTAATCCCAGCACTTGGGAGGCAGAGGCAGGAGGATTTCTGAGTTCGAGGCCAGCCTGGTCTACAGAGTGGGTTCCAGGACAGCCAGGGCTACAAGAGAAACCCTGTCTCGAAAAACCTAAAAAAAAAAAAAAAAGAAAAAGAGTCTCTTCCTGTATCTCTGTGGGTCATGGCGGCATGGAGACATCTCAGCTTGAGGACATCTACTCAGGTGTCCTTCCCAACCCTACCACCTAGCAGAAGATTCTGCTTGGGTTTTAGTGATCTCTGCATCACATGAAGTTAAGTATTTATTTATTTATTTGTTTTGCTAAGCCAACTCCTTATTGTTAATTTTATGTTCTTCTGTGTGTCCTGGACACCTCACATCTAGACCTCTGGCTGCTGCACAGCATTCCGTGGTCACCAAGACACTTCCAATGTCCCTAAGCTAAAAGCTGATCAAAAGTGTGAAAAGATCCATTTTGTATATGTACATATTTATGAGTTCATGTGTGTACAGGTGCACATGTGTGTAGCTGCACAATGTGTGCATGTGTGTGGAAGCCAGAGGTCAACCTTGGGTATAGTTCCTCACATACCACTCGTTTATGAGTACTCTCCCTGTACTGGTGCTCGGCACTTCCGTTCACCTGGAGCCCCAGAACTTTGCATGGTAATTCTGAAGCATTGGGAGTATAGGCACAGTCCTTTACCTGGGTCCTGGGGATGGAACCCTGGTCCTCATGTGGCAAGCGCTTCCATGACTAAACTATTTCACCAGCCCCATCGAGCTCCATTCTTCAGTGAGCCACGATGAACTGTGCTCCCATGAAGGGGAAGGCAAGAGAAGACGAAGAAATCCAGTTTGAATAATTGGATCTGGCATTTTGAGGGAGTAGATTAGACCAGAATCGTCTCTTACCTTTAATCTGATGTTGGACTCAGAGCTATGTATGGCTTTGTAACCAGGCCAAGGTACATTTTATTTGAGCACATTTTCAGCTGTATTTGAAACTGTCTCACTAAACAGCCATTATTAGTAACAATATTTTTATCCAGCTTAACAAAGTTATATATAGCTTCCCTCAATGTAATAAATAATTCAACACAATAGGAAGGTATACACCCCTTGATATCCAAAAATGAAGACTGTCTGAAGAACTGAGAGTCAGGGGATGTGGGGGAAGGTTGGCAGTGGTGAGGGCTCATCAGAGACCTTAAAACTAGTTACATCTTCAGAGTTATTAATATCAAACCTAATCCTTTAATGGAAAACAAAGCTCCCAAGATACAAAAGAAAGTTACTTCCCCAAGGTTATATTTTATCTCTATAAAATTTCACAAGTTCCCAAATACTTTCCATTTTGCACTATGCTCTGTATGACAAGATGGTAAGGTCAGGGATGCTTAAAGTATTCATCATGATACAGGTGAGAACAGGGAGAAGTGGCAATATGTCCAAAATGCACAGCCAGCAGAGGGAGTGTTAGACCTCTTCCTGACCCTTGAGTCGACTCAGCCTCCTACCACAGCCAATGAACAGCAGTGCTAGGACACAGTAGTTTCTGATTTAAACAAAATTCTCTGTCTATAGCTTGTGAATGGCTTTTCTAAATCCACTTGGCAAATCCAGAAGCAAAGTGCCACAATAACTTACTGAACAAGACCCCCAAATTCATATTTAAAACATGAGTTATCGACAAGAGCAATTTTAGCTCAATCACAAATTAAGCTCCCGATAACCATCTAAACATCTCACGATATAATGTATCATTCAATGGAATATTATGCAACCAACGAGAACAATGCTTTTGAGAAATACCTCAAGATCATGTGTAGAATTAATAATAATAATACATGTTGAATATTGAATGAATCTAATCCTTGTAATAACTTTTTCAGGTAGAGACTATCTTGTGCACAAGAAGAAACCAAGAAATAGAGAGGTTAAATAACTTGAAAAAGTTCACATAAATGTGAAGATGTGAGAATTTGAATTTGAGAGATCATTCTTAGAATTCATGGTTTTTAACAAGGTAGACACCATTTAGAATAGTGGTTATAATCAAATTAATAGAGAAAATGTCACATATGTATGTATACACATATATGTATGTATGCACAGGTATGTACATACATCTATATTTAGAATTTAACATACAAATATTTTGACTAAAAAGCTATTCAGAGCTATACTTTATTGTGCATGTACTTGGTATGTCAGGTACTGTGCTGAGTGCAGATTATTTAGCATCTCATTTAATCTTCCTAACAATTTTACGCAGTAGGCATTAATTTACTGTTTTGCTAGTATTGTCATTGGGAGTTAAGGAATTTCAGGTTGTGCACCTTCAGAGACCATATTCTACACTCAGTAAGCTGCGGCAATGGTTGTTATTTCAAAAACAGTGACATTTTGGGAGATTTCCATGTTGTCTTTGTTCAATATTTAAACAGTGAAACTTTTTAACTTACAATGAGGGGTTTGGGAAGAGCAGTGGGCAGACATGGGTGGGACAGTCCTTCATGCTGCCAGGATCAGCATGTGGCTCTCAGATGGATGGATCCTCCATGGCACACTGTGTTCTGGACCTACAGAGAGGACTCAATCCAGGGCACTGCTTGACATCTCGAAACCACACAGAAGCCTCTGTAGGGCCAGCAGCATCACATGTATTGAGCTTCTACTATGAACCAAGTTGTCTTCTAAATGTCTTGCAGAGGTTAAGGCCTTTGCTTCTGAGAATAACTGTGTGCTAGGTGCTGCCCCTGCTAAGGTCTTTAATCCCTTCCCAGTGCTCATTCATTCACTAGATGATACCTGAGTGCTGACACACGCCCCACCTTGTGTTAATTAAAATGAGCAGGGCAGGTTTCAGCCAAGGGATAGTCTCTAGCTTTTATTCGAGAAACAGGACTGATTGGAAAGAAAGGCTTGTGCCCACAGAGAACATCCTCTAAAACTTTCTGGACTTTCAACACTGGGCACCTAGTCTGCAGTAGCACTGTCACCTGTGTGACCTATAACTGTCATGCTGGTCCCCACAGGCCATATGAGCCAATTCTGAAACCAATTCCCCACCCTCTTTCACTCCACTCCTCCCTTCTCTCTTTCCTTCCTTCTAGTGGCTTGGTCTTGTCTGTCAGTGATCCTCAACCTTCCTAATGCTGCAACCCTTTAATACGCTTCTTCTTGTTGTGGTGACTGAACCATAAAATTATCTTCATTGCTACTTCACAACTGTAATTTTGCTATTAAGAATTGTAATGTAAATATCCAATATGCAGATATCTGATGTGTGACCCTCAAGGGGTCAAGACTCGCAGGTTAAGAACAACAACTCTAAGTATACTTTTTGATTGAATTCCTACCACTTTTCAGGTTAAAAGACCACAACCACCACAACTTTCCCTGCTCCGAGGATTAGACTATGTCTTGTCACTGTTGCTGTAGTTAGTGCTATGTAATGCTATTCAGATTTTTTCATCTCCAGTACAGCTACTCAGAAAGCATTTGTGGTGTGGGATTGCATAGCTACCACCTGCATTCCTGTTTTATTCACTCTATTTTGACTCTGGGAAACAGTCCATGGGAGGAAACACAGAGTGATAAGCCATGTGCCAGCACCAACCAATTCACACAAGTGCCCGGGAATATGATGCCAAGATAGTTACTGAAGCAGGACAGAAAGACTGCTGGGATTGATTAATGATGCAGGGCATGGTCCTAAAAGGAGCAGCCTATCATGTGGACATGGAGAATAAAGGATGATAGAGGATGCTAATAAATTAAAAGTGGGTATGTAGAAGAAAGACGGGTGCAAGGCCTGTCTGCAGAGGCAGTGCAGCAACCCTCTCTATGATAGGAACAGCAAGGTTAAGCAAGGAGAAGCAAGGTTAAGCCTCTGAAAATGAACGAGTAACCACTGGGGTAGAGCCCTGAGAAAACAGTGAATGTAGACAGGGCTCTTTCGGACGTTTTCATATTCATTATCTCATTTGGGCTGGGAGGTGGAGACCAGCTCTGTTCCTA
Organism: Grammomys surdaster; assembly: GCF_004785775.1. Lineage (NCBI taxonomy): Eukaryota > Metazoa > Chordata > Mammalia > Rodentia > Muridae > Grammomys > Grammomys surdaster. Next base: position 15,957,601 of record NW_021604579.1, read on the forward strand.
TCTCAAGAGCATGGGGAAGCTGAGGCCAGGCAGTTCCCGCACTCACTCAAGGTCACACAGCTGGTGGGGAGTTCAAGGCCTGTCCTCTTCACTGACAGCAGGTGCACGAGCTCACAGAGGAAAGTGCTATAAATGGTCACATTGTATGTGTGCTCAGTAGAACGATGACCCTGGGGACACATTCATTTGTGTGTCTTTTGGCAGTCGCCCAACCACCCTCAGCACCTTTGAATGTGAAAGACACCATGGGTTCCCAGTTGTTGTCTATCCACATTTTTGGAATCTTGACTAAAGTGAATGTTCCTTTATCTTCCAGAGAGAATAAAGACCCTTGGATAAGTTGCTGCATTTTGGCGTTGGTTTCCTCAACTATAAAATGAGGCTGGACCAGTTTAGTTAACCTTCAAATGATGGAGTGCACTATCGTATGTTCATGATAATGGCCCAAGCTTTCACAAGATGCCAGGGGAAAGTGAGCTGTCCCTCTAAGAGAGAAAGGGGCTTTTGTTCATGGTGAGAAGCAGGTTTTCTATAAAATGTTTGTAGAATGTAAGCTGTGAAAGTTTAGAGTCCCTGGGAAGAGTGACACCACAGTGTGACCCTTGACACCATAAACTCCAGGGAAGACAATGTGTGCTCCTGAAAGGAGTAGAGCCCTCTGCTAAGTTAGGGGCCTTCTTCAACCTGATGGCTGATTGCAAGGACCAAAGCGAGGTGATGAAACCAAACTTTCCCAGTTGTGATGAAATATCACACTGAGTCTAGACAGCCTGCTGCTTGCATGTCAGAGACCCAGACTTTCCAGTCATACCCCTGGACAAAGGAAGAGGTCTTGCCTGGGAGTCAGAGTCTAGCTCCTGATGGTCTTCATTGGTCTGCTTATCAAGTCACTTCATCTCATAGAGCCCCAGTTCCTTCCTGTTTGAAATCGGGATGGATGTTAACACTTACTCTTTTCTCCCACACAGAGAGGCTGAGTGATTGGAATGTGTGTGAGAAGGTAGTACCTCACGAGGCACCATGCCAGACTCAGGTTTCTAAAGACAGAGACTACAGCTGGCTTCATTTCCCTGTCATTTTTAGTGCGAATATAGTACCTGAGACTAAAGAAAAAGTTCTAAGTATATCTGGAGGAATTTTGGGTTGTATCATTCACTATTGAATGCACAGCATTTTGAACAAGTTGTCGAGCATCCAATACATATTTTTTAACCATATACTCATTTTTATTAATTGCTTTAAGATATAATGTTGTATGAATTCTTTGAGAATTTCATACAGGCATACAATGTATTTTGATCATATTTACTTTCTGCCTCTCCCCTAAGTCCTTTCACATTCATTCTTAAACCCCCCACTTCCTTATAACATCATATTTTCTTAAACAAAAACCAAGAATGTTTTTATAGCTCAATGAGTCCAAACCATATTGATCACATACACATAAATCTGGGTCCATCTACTTGAGCATACTAAACCTATCAGGGACCACACCACCAAAAAAAGCTGACTTCTCTTTCCCTAGTAGTTATCAACTATCAATAGCTCTTCAGGAGCACTAAAGGGATAGTGGCTCCTCTGCCCTTTCTCCCTTCTATAAAGGCCTTTCGAGATTCAGCTGAAAGCTCACCACTTGACAAGTGATCCAGGTTCTAAGTCTTATAATAGGTATAGCCTCTTTTTGTTGGATGTATTCAAAGCTTAGCATCATAGCTGTATGCTCAGCTCTGTGGATTTGAAATGATGAACTGAGACAAGGACATGACATACCTCCATTTACTTAAAAGGGTGGGAAGAATAAGTCCAAGAGGCACCAGCATCAGACATTCACTGTGTTGGCCTGATAATCTCAGCCTTCTAAAGGTCCAATTGTTATAAATATGAATGCCAACTGGCTTAATCTTATGCAGGTCTTACACAGGTGTCTCACTCAGTGTTCTGTTGCTGTGAAGAGACACCATGACCACTGCAAGTCTTATAAGACATCATTTAATTGGGGGGTTGCTTACAGTTCTAGAGGGTCAGTGTGTTATTATTGCAGGGGACAATGCAGTATGCATGGAGCTAGAGTAGTAGCTGAGAACTACATCCTGATCCACAGGTAGACAGAGAAAGACTTGGCTGGGTATGGGCATTTGAAACATTAAAGCCCACCCCAATGATACAACTCCTCCAAGGCCATACTTCCTCAAACAAGGACACACCTCCCAGTTCTTCTATTCCTTTCAAATAGTTCCACTCCCTGTGACTAAGCATTCAAGCCTATAGGGATCTTATTCAAACCACCACAATAGGCAACCACAGCTGTTGTGAGTCCATCAGTGTATTAGCCTTGTCTTATCTAGAAGACACAGTTTTGCTCTGACATTCCCTAACCTCTGGCTCTTAGAATCTTTGAGCTTCCTCTTCTGTGATATTCCTTGATCCTTGAGGAAAGGGGTATGATATAGATTATCTCATTTATGACTTCATATGCTAGACACTTATTCTATGCATTTTTAATAGTACAATACATATTTTTTAATGGATAAATAAATAGTTCTATACTAGGCTCTATAGGTGACAGGTACATGTCTTCTAGTACAGCAAAGATGCAAAACAAATCTGTGGTATTCAAACAGAACAACAAAAGACACTAGTAATCTATTTGAGTTAACTATGTGCCAGCCATATGTTTTTGGGATTGAGGAAAGGTGCTTAGCCTCAGAGTTCAGCCTTAGAGGAAAAAAAATGTGGGAGAATCCAATCATTCAGCACAGGCTATGGTTTCTCAGAGCTTGGAGTTCTAGAGATAAGACAGATCAATCATCTCATGCTGTCCTGAGGAAACACAGCCTGGATTGTCAAGTAACTTCCTCAAGGCATCCAGCCAAGCAGTCCCAACATTTAGACTCACACTCAAGTCTCGCTTCTCAATCCATACTCTATTTACGAAAGCCCAAGCTATAGTTCAGTGAACAAATTCTCTACTCAGAAATAATTCATCATCTGAAAAAACTCACATTCTATGAGGCTATCTTGGTACACACAAGCACATCGCTCAACTATACACTCATGATATTCAACCATTTATTTTAAATTAGTATCTACTTTAATCTCTCTAGCTTTAGAATCCATCATACACAGACTTTGCCTTAAAGCAGGGAAAAGGAAAAAGAGCACAGGATAGAAAAGGTGGGTGGAAAAACAGCAAAGATGAGCAAGAGAAGGCAAAATATCAAGGAGGCATGCAGTGTATTGGTAAAAACTGACTCAAATTTCTTTGCATAGTTGTTGTACAACATGTTTCTTCTCAATATGAATTCTTTTCCCTGGAGAGAATCACCAAGATAATTCAAGCTCAAGTGCATATTCTCAGATGAACTATTTTTTAACACTTCATAACTCATGTCTTATTTTCTAATTGTGTCATGTTTGTAAGTTTTATGTCACTAGTGAGAACATAAATGTGAACATTTATTTTTTACAAGTATCATGTACAGGGTGTAGTTTTCAGAGCTATATATTTATATTTAGTTTTGTTCACATATTCAATGAATTAATGTATGAGGCCTTTTCTAGCTACAAAATCTACAGAGGTGAACGTGGTAGACCAGATGTCTGTCTTTATAGAGATTATCTCCAAGCCTTCAGCTTTGAGGACTCAGTGGCCCAAGGTGTGTGCACAGGATTTGGGGATAGCAAGAACAAAAGGGAAATACTGCTGAGGAATGGCAGTTTTGCAGTAATCATAAGAGAACTGGTGATTCCACAAGCTATGAAGAACTATTTTTGCAGAGCTTGGCTGGAGGGAAAGGACTATTCTAAATACTAGAAGGCATGAAGTGTGATTATCTATGTTATTAAAGCATCAGATGAACCTGAAGAAGAGGGTAGGCCGGAGCATACAGGCTCATGTAGACTGTGGATTTAAAGAGAAACAGAGATGGGAGGAATGGGCATTTCAGACAAAGAAGTGACATAGCATATGATATTTAAATGTAGATGCTCCATCTCTTTCTAATATCCTACAGAAGCAATGAGCTGATATTCAGATCCCAAGAATGGAGCTTCACCCCTCCCACATCTATAGTACTTCTCCAGTAGCTGTCCCATTGTGAGAAAGCTATGCTACTCCTACTGCAATATGTATGGCCAGTGCACATCTGCTTTCTTCCCATGGGACTCTGCTCTCATTGTGCTTCCTTTCTACCTATGACTACCTCTTTACAAAGCTAATTTCTTTCTCAAGCTTCCAAGACACAGAAGCTAAAATGTGCTCCAACCCGTTAAATCCTTCCTTCAACTCCTTCCTAGTCATTTCAGTAAAATCTCTCCCGTTTTTTATTCCATTCATGAGTTTATGTAATGACCTTAGCACAGGTGACAGTTCCTATGATAAAATTGGAATTAAGAAGAGGTAGGCCACAAGAATAGAATGGAAAGGTAAAACTGAACAGAATCAAAAGATACTGTATTATCACAAGTTTCTAAAGCTATGCAAAATAATTTCTGGAGGTGCCTTCAAATTTTGTCTCTAGCTCCTCGTTTTCTTCTAATTAAGTTTTCTTTGTTAATAATTGACTTAGAGAAGCCATGCGGGAGGACTAACAGCAACATCCAAAGGCAATACTTGAAATTAAAAACGCATTTAAAACCCACCATTCTCTTCTGCTGCATCACTGTGATAACTGTTATGTTCATAGCAAGTATTTAGTATCCAGTCTAAAACTGGGTTAACCACCCCGATGGACTAGTATAAGACTACACCCTCTTTTCAGTGATTTGAAGTTGCCCACAGGAATTGAGAACTGAACAGTCTCTTCCCAACTCGCACCTGAAGATGGAGAGAAATTACATAAATGACGGAGCGTATTAGAATCTCAGATGCACACTTAGGTTTATTAAAGTAACTTCACCATTTAAGGGAAGGGAATCAGCAGCGTTTACAGCACCCTCTCTAAAGCCTCTGGAGCTAACTATAAAACAAGCACTTGTGTTCAAAACGCTTTGTTCCATTTTTTTAAAAAATCAAAGAATTTTCCAAATAGAAAATTCCATTTCTAGAGTTTGAAGGTTTATTACAGCAACAGCTGTTGAGTTCATCTCAAATTGGACAAAACCATCTAAGTAATCATTTACAGAATAGGAAAACACTAATAAGGGGAAAAAGGCAGGGCCCTGCCAGCAGTTGGAGTTTATGTAGAGAGAAATAGAATATACAACTGGAGAAACAAATGCATGTTTTTCAGTGTGGTTAGTATGTCTGCTCTGATACAAAGTAATAAAGAAAAAAGGCTTAAATTAAAGGCTGAAAATTATGAGTTTTGTTAAAGAAACTTTAATTAAAATTCCACCCTACCTTTTTTTTCCTGCCACAATGTATTATTTTTAATTTTTTAAATTTGGAAAAAGTGTGATAAAATATTATATCCAAAATATACTTATACCAACATTCCTGTGGATAGTAAATAAATAAAATATATTTAGTTATCTTGAGTTGCAATGAAATCCTTTAAAAAGTGCCTTTTCCTGTTTCAAAACTGTTATACAGAATGAAATCATTGACACCAGGAAACTGATATTTTGAACACAGCACTTATGAGCCTGAAGATCAGATTCAAAACCACAGAGCAACAGTTACTTCTGCATGGGACAAGAAACATACTTACCTACCAGCCTCACAAGTGAAAAGATTCTAAGAAACTATAGCTTAATTTCAGTTATCTTAGGAAATGGCTAAAAATTAAAATCTAAAAATTTAAGGCTTTTAATAACAATGTATCAAAGAATAGCCCCTGACTCCCTGCCCTAACCACACTGACCATGTCTTAGCATCACAGATGCACATAGCACTTGCAATGCACAGAGCCATAGCAAAAGTTCCTTCTGCTTACCACCTTTACTCCCATACTACATCCAAACATCATCATGTAGTTTTTCTCAGCAAAGAAACAACTCAGTAACAACCACTGTGAAAAATATAAAGAATTCAGGAAGCAACAAATCAAGCTTCTTAAAAGATACTGCTTTCATGAGGATAACTGAAATAAAGCCATGGAGCCACACAGTGGCGGTGATCTGTCGAAGGACCCTGCAGTTTTGAAGTTGGCTCTCAAATTAGAGCAAGAGGGGAGGTGGTACCATTCCTCATCTAAGATCAGGCCTTCCAAAAGGTACTGGATGAATGAAGCCTATATCCTGTTCCAGTCAATCAGAGACACGAATCTGAACCATAAACCATTCAAATAAATATGTATTTATTCTTGTTTCCCACAAAGTAGAGGAGGGGCTGAAAAGTTGCCTTGCCATGCTTTCTCCAACCAGCAGACAGAAACACTGCAGCAATATAGCAGTGTACACGCACGCGCACATGGAAGTATCAACTACAGCCTCTCTAGAACTGTGTTTATGTGCATGACTGCACATGCATGTGTGACCATGTGTATGTGGCACACAGGCTCTGGCTGAGAACAGACTAACTATGCAGATGCTTGGTGGTGCAATCTCACAGTATACACATGGCATCTCAGCAGGGAGCTGCCATGACAGCATTTGGGGGGTTTCTCATCTTCCCAAGGTTACTGTGGCATGTGCAATACCCTGGAATTCTCTAGAGGTGAGTTCAGTGGACACAACTGCTATAACATATCTTAGGGATAAGAAAAATTTAGAACAGGGATTCTGGGATGCACTATCAGAAATAGACACAGACATTTCTAAAGACTGGCAATTTAGTCGGAAAGCCAGTGACTGGCAAATAGATTTCTGGTTAAGGGTCCTACCTGTTTTTCCAAGGTCACTGAAAAATTAATAGGAGACCATTTAAATCAGAATTACAGATAGAAAACATTTATTAGTTTCACATGGAATTTGAAAGCAAGGGGTACACCTGTCTAATTGCCCCTGCAGAGGTTCATTAGAAGCAGCTGAACCCATCCTGTCTTCTCTGATCCCACCAGTGCGAAGATAACATCCTCCATTAAATAAATTGGGCAAGCTAGCCACAGTGCTACTTCAGCTCAACACCAGTCTTTGTTAGAGTTCCCGTTTCAGTTTCTGCAGCTCAGATAAGCTTATCTCAGGGCTTTGAGCTGATGTTCCGGATGGCACAAGAGACCTGACTACCAGAAGAACCACTAATGAGCACCAGAAAATGTTACCCCCTCCAACGGACTCATGGGATAGTTTCAAGCCCAGAAGTAAAAGGAAAGGTCCTCATATTTCCCATGGAAGGTTAGAATTGAATCGAATGTATGCAGATGCATTTCAATACATCTTTTGTAAAATTTAGCTATCAAAATAGTACGCTTCTATAGACAAGTTTTTTTTTTCTGATGAAGATAAATCATGTGGGCTTTGAATTGAAAAGTAGATAAGTTATACTCTTTCTGTTTGTCTTGCCTTGCTAGTCAAAGATTAAATTCATTTAGAATTAACTAAAATTGATTTAATCATAGAATCTTAACAATCTCACTTAGCTCTCTGAACAGGCTCTAAACAGAATGATACACTGCCTCCATTTAAGGCTATTTCCCCAAATCTGTGAGCTTTTACTCCAGAATTATTCTCTCCCTAGAGTCACACTAATGACATTTGACATGATGACAGAGGGGGGAAAGGGAGGGAGGAAAGGAGGAAGAGAGGGAGGTGGAAAGAGAGAGCGAGAAGGGGGGGCTTCACTGGTTTTGTTGTAACCATCTTCCTTTTATTCCAGTTTGGTAAACTGCTAAGGTCCACTGCACACTGGCAACTGGTAGGACAGACCTTGGCTTTAGGTGGCTGATCTGAGATCCATTATGTACTGGATTCTGCATTATAACATCTAACCTGGGTACAAAATTTCTGCCTGTCATCATAGGAAAGGCCAGGAGTTTTACACCATCCTGTAATGTGAAAACAGAAAATCAAAACCAGCATAGAGCTGCCTGCTTCTTCTCTGACCAAATTGTTGCTTTTCCTGAGGCGGTGTTGGCTGTCACTGTCTTAGACTGGGAAGGGCAAGTTGGTAGAATAATATGTAGTTTAAATAGCATCTCCCAGGGGAAGTCCTTCCTCACACTTAGTATTAAATGCAGTAAGATAATCAGCAACTAATCATTTGATGCTCAGCTAAGAACCATTTCCTCTTTGAACTAGTCTGATCCTGATGAAGGTGCCAAGAGGCCCAGGTATTTTTCTTAAATCGTTCATTCTGCTGCAATGACAGCCCCCATAAAACTCCAGTTTATGAACCAAATTTGTTGCACTCTTCACTCCAATATTATAATGCAAACCCCAGAGATCAGAATATCTTGTAAGATATGTAAGCAGTTCACTGAAAACACCAGCGTAGATAACTCCGTCGATGACCTCTTGTCTAATATCAATTTCAGAAAATACTTTCCATTGCAAAGATTTAACCAGCATGCTTAACCTACCACAAAACCCCTTATCTTGTCCCCCAACTTGTTTGGTCTGAGGGCTTCTTCTTAGCTGTCTCAGCTTCCTGCAAACACTTAGGCTTTTCTCTTTTCAAAGGGGCTGGGAGCTGTGGAGGTTCTGAGCTAGACAGAAACCCTGTGGTTTGATTCCATTAGTCTAAGCCCGGGCCCAGTTGCAAGCAAGCTGCAGTATCTGCTTGCAAAAATCCTGGCAGCCAGGTTCTAGACAGAGACACCACCGGCTGTATACATTCTTCCATACTGGTTTACCCAAATCTTGCCTGGAGCCAGCCAACCACAGCAGAGAGAATCCTACCTTCCATCATGGTGGCAGAATTGCATTCCTTAATTTCCAAGAAGTCAGAAAAAACACAGGAGGATACACTTCCAGGTCCCAGCTAAGTCCTCACAAAGCTGCCGCTGAGGTCTGCTCTGTTGCTGACAAGCCAAAGGAGACAAGTGTTAACCCGAAAGACAGGCCATGAATGCTGCTGGTGCTGCTTCACCTACAGTCTCCCAGGAAGATGCTGAGAGAGAAAGGCAGAGGAACAGCAAGCCGGCGAGCTGCACCGCCTGCGCTGCCTTGGCCAATCCCTTTAGCTCTGGACCGCGTCACATGGTAGCCAGCCTGCATCTCCTGACACAATACCCCCGGAGAGCGCACGGAACCCATTTCCCTTCCCCATTGCTCGCCACCCCCACTGCCTCCTGCTCCTCTCCAAACACACAGCCCCTTCCCCACCTGGTGACGCACTTCCCCCGCCCCTCCTCGTGGTCCTCGCAAGCCTATTGCGGCTCCGCGGCACCCGATGATCTGAACTGCCACCCTGACAGAAGATGCCAGCGAGAAAAAAGCCCAGGAGGCTAACCCAGGGTATTTTTCTTCTCGTTTCCCTCTCTTTTATTTATTTTTTAAAGAAAACACTTCTTAGTAATTCCAGATCTTGACAAAACACTTTTACATTCCCATTCCAACCTCGGTTTGACCTGAAGGAATTTCAAATGTCAGCGCCCGGCCTCTGTGCACATCTGTCATCTGTGGCTGGCTTGCGCTCTCTTTCAGTCTCTCGGCCCCCCCACCCCCGCGTCCCCTCGCCCCGTCTCTCTGTCTAGGTGTCTCTGTCTCTCCTTGTGTGTCTCTTCCTCTCATTCACGAGAGAAAAATCAATTCGCTGACGTCACATCATAAACAACCATCCCCCAAAGGATGATGCAGGGAAAAAAATTCACCCTAGCTGCCTTTGAAAGGAAGCAGGAAATTAATTGCGCATGACATGCCCAAGGGCTGGCAACTGTCATTAAAACAAAGAAACAAAAGAACCCACCCGATTCGGGCTCTGGAATCAAACCGGCGATGCTCCAGCTCATTTCTAGGGCGAGAGGCGGGAGAGGGGGCTGAAGGCAAGAGCCTAAGCGTTGGCCGCCGCAGGCGTGTGCGCGTCGCCTCCACGCACTCCGCTCTGCAGCCGCGACCCCGGGGCTGCAGGTCCCGCTGTCACCGCGTCCTCTGGCGGAGCTGGGCCGACGGTCTCCCCAGGTGGGGAGCCTCGCTTGCAGCCTCGGCTACAGCTGCCAACTGCAGCCCCTGTTACACGGCACGTTTTGCAAGACACGCCTCCAGCGGTCTTCAGTCGCCTAGGAGCCCAGTCGTTCACCCCAAGGGAAATCCAGAGGAGGACAACCGTTCCAGGTTGTGCTGGAGGAATGGGCGGACCCTGGGGCTTGGCAACTTGCTAGGATGGGATCTGCCTGCCTGGAAAGGTTCAGGCACAAAATCTGGTGGAGCTGAAGGTCTGTCTCCTGAGTGCTCTCAAGAGCCCTAGGAGTCCTTCAAAGGGAGGGACTCCCAGGCCTGGTGTCCTGCCATGCTGGGTTTAACCAGGCCAAACAGCCAGGCAAAAAGAAATAAATTGAACCGAGTAAGGAAGGCCTATGAAAGTGTAGGGAGCAGATGATGAAGATGGGAGGCTAGAGAAAGGTCTCTTTAAACTAAGAAAGAATAGCAGAAGCGGGGCGATGAAAATCCCTTTATTGAAGATCAGATCAGAATCTCTAACTATAGTACTGACCATTTATAACACCCTCACTTAGTATAACCCCGATCTCAACACAGTCTGGCTTTTTCCTCCAGAGGGAACATGAGATACTGGTGGCTGTGAAATACTAAAGAGGTCAAGCGAGGAGATGACTTAGTCAAAATCGAAAAGCAACTCAGTTCCTTAGCAACTTACAAGGTTTTTAAATAATAATAATAATAATAAATAATGCCTCATTGTTTCCCCTCAAGGAAACATCTTTCTGTGGCTTCTGCATTTAAAAATTAAAGTCTCCTGAGAGATGTACTTGCTTGTGGCTTTTCCCCTATGTCTATGAGGCAGTGGAGTTTTAAAAGGAAGAGATTACAAAGTAACACATGTCTTAAGGACAAGTTGATCTGCTCTGAAAATTACAGTGAGTTATTGCATAAAGGATGTATGTGTGTGATTAGCAATTATTTTAATGAAGATTAACAACTTGGATGGACACTGGTGTCAAACAGAGTGGAATCCTGGCTCTTCTTCACTAAGGTCTGAGACCTTAGGCCAGTCATGCAACTCTGGACTTTGGTTTCTTACCTATAAAATGGAGATTAGAATAATACCAAGTCCACAACCTTGTAAACCAATGGGCTCAACCTGTGGGCCATGAGCATTCTTTTTTTAATCAAATGATAGGAGTTACATAAGACCATCAGAAAACGCAGATATTGGCATTGGGATTCCTAACAGTAGCAAAAGTACAGTTATGAGGTATCAACAAAAATAATTTTATGGTTGGGAGTTCCCACAACATGAGGAACTGTATTAAAGCTTTAGGAAGATTGAGAACCACTGCTATAAATAGTAATAAAGCAAATCTGTGGTAATGTCTTACTATATCCCCAGAAGTATTCCGATACTCTGCTAGAAAGTTCCTCAGTGTTGTGTCTACAGCTTTGTTATGTCCTCCATGTTAGCTTTGCATAATTAGTATCACTGACACAGAGGGGCTGGCACATGTGTCCAGAAGGTTGCAGCCAGAGACCTGAATGCACAGAGAGCCACACCCACTGAGAACAATGGTGAAAGATAAGGTGAGGCAGAGGGCCAGCTTGTTGGAGAGGCCCGAAAAGCTGCTGAAGAGGAAGTAGAGCCAAGCAAGACTAATTGGGAAAATCCAAGGCTGATGGAATTCTAAGATAGTTCGGGGGGAAAATGGAGCAAACTTGAGGTGGATGTTATAAAACAGATAAGGAACTCTTAATGGCGAAGGTCGGTTGGGTGAAGTCTGCAGACAAATGGAAGCAGGAAATGCAGGAGATGGACCATGGCTGCAAATAACAGGGAGAGTCTGCTGCCTCTGCTCCCAGTCCTGCCTCTACTGTAACAGAGTGGAACCTCTCACATTTACTGCAAGCTCAAACCAGTTTGGTATTAGGATTGCAACAAGACTAATAGCTAGACAGAAAGATATATAAACAGCCAGGAAGTATGTAAAAGATGCTCAAAGCCACTAATTACCAGGGAAATACAAAACCAGTTAAAATTGTCTACTAACAATAAGACAAAAACTTAACAGATTCTGAGGGAAAGTTGAGAAAAGAGAACTCTTGCACATTGTTAGTAGAAGTGCAGTAGTAAAAACAATAGAAAGCTTGTTCTACCTGGCAGAGGACTACTACATGGTCTGGCAGTTCTATTACTGCATATATATATATGGAAGAAAAGTAGTATGTTAAAGAGACATCTGCACTTACCTGTATATTGTGTTATTACTGGCAATAGTCAAGATATGGAATCAGCCTAAAAATGTCCATCAACAAGTAAAGTCAACAAATTTTGTTCTTAATATATTTTGAAAAGTTTTAATGTACATAGTAACATTGTACATATTTACAAGGCACAATGTGAAAAGTGCCTTATATAAGTGAAAAGATATAGCATGCCTAGTGATTAGATCAAGGTAATTTATACATCTGCCATCTCAAGAAGTGTGTGTGTGTGTGTGTGTAAGAGAGGGGAGATTTGAAATCTTTCCTACTAGTTATTTAGACATACATGACTATGATCAATATAATCAATCATATGACTCTACTTAGATCACAGACTGTTAGAAGTTACACTTATCCAACTGTAGCTCCCCCCCCACACCTGTTAACCATCTTCCCTTCATCCGTTCCCTTACAGTTACCTGCTGCCAGTAACACAGTTCTATTCTGTACATCAGTCAAATCAAATGGTTCACTTCCACACATAATGAGAATATGTGGTATTTATCTTTCTGTAAAAAAGTCTTGAGGGACTTTATGTTACCTAATCTAATGTCCTGCAACCTTCCTCATGTTACAGTAAGTAGCTGTAGTATGTTTTGATTAATGAATAATCCATTATATATATATATGAATAAATACACATATATGAATAATCATATATGAATAATCATATATATATATACATATATATGAATAGTCATATATGTATGTGAAATTTTCCTTAGCTGTTCATTTGCTGATGGACACGTAGGGTGATTCCATATCTTGACTATTGCCAATAATAATACAATATACAGGTAAGTGCAGATATCTCTTTAACATACTGCTTTCCTTCTTTCTGTACACACACACAGAGACACACACACACACACACACACACACACATATGCAGTAGTAGAACTCTCAGACCATGTAGTAATCCTTTGTTAGGTTGAACAAGCTTTCTATTGTTTTTACAATTGCACTTCTACTAACAGCATGTAAGAGTTCTTTTCTCTTGGCTCTCCCTCAGAATCTGTTGTTTTTCTTATTAATAGACAATTGTATTTGGTTTTGTATTTCCCTGGTAATTAGTGGAATTACACATCTTTTACATACCTCCTGGTTGTTTATATATCTTCTTTTAAGAAAGGTTGATTCAGAACATTTGGCCAATAATTGCTATTAATAATAATAATATTATAATTAATAATAATTATAGGGAAAACTAAATGTGAAGCTAGGATTGCCTCAGAAGGACCAACAAAGAGGTGTGTAGAAAAAGTGCTCAGGTCAGTCCTGAGGCCAGATACATCTCTTCACAGCTTTATCAGCTGTTTGTGTCCTTTAAAAAGACGATGCTATTATCTCAATTATAAGAATATCCAAGGAACAGATTTCCATTTCACATTTAAAACATACTCAAAGATGTTGTTAGAAAAGTTCAAATACCTTGGCTTTATCTCCTCATGTTTTTTTTAGGGGAACATGGTTTTGCTCAAGAACATAAGCGGTGCTTTAGGTTATGCCCAAAATTTCTCACTTTTGGAGATAGCTCTTTCTTTGATGACAAGCCCCAAAGAATTTCTTGCTGCTGAAATAATAGGATTTTTTTCCCCACAAATTTGGCTGAAATTGTAGTCGAAAGATCATGAAAAAAAAAAAGGGCTTGATGGCTGGCTAGCATCAGAGCACAAGCATTGCATGGGAGCCCTGTTCAGGATGACAGAAATAGATCCAAGACACACTAGGCTTACAGATCAGGTCTTTGGCCGGCCAAAGGCCAACAACCCAGGTGCTGATGTCACTAAACATTGGATTATGTTTCTGAAATTAGGTTTGTATTGGGGTAATGCTTCATTAGTTATCAGTGATTTAGAATAGGATTCCAGTTTGGTTTGGTGGCCAAGACTTCAATTCTAGTACTCCAAAGGAAGGTAGAGCTGTGAGTTCATGGCCAGCCTAGTCTACGTAGTAAGCTTGAGGCCAGCCAGGGCTACATAGTAAGACCCTGTCTCAAAATAAAAATAAAATAAAATAAAATACATACATACATACAAACATACATACATACAAAAATAATGAAAGAAATCAGATACCTATCATATTCTCAAAAGTTGGATTTCTGTTTTTCATTTTACATTTAAGCATTTTAGGGGGTTATCTCTTCCTATTTAAAAACAAAACAAAACCAAACAAAAATAAAAACTAAAAAATAAAAAATAAAAGCTTAAAATAATAATTTTTTTTAAATAAAAACTTAAAAATAAAAAATAAAATAAGATGAGAAAGTAAAGGAATGAGAACTGGGTCGGAAAGGAGGAAGGAAAGTTGACCTCAGGAGGAAGTTTTAAAGGTGCTCATCTTGGTGGAACATTTGACTCTCCATTTCACTCTCTCCTTGGAAGAAAACTGTGAGAGGGAAAATGTTGCCCAAGCACTAAGATCAGCAGTTGCCCCTGAGGAGACCCAGTTCTATGAGTCACTGTGAGTGAGAGATTCATAATGAGGTGAAAGCAGATGAGTTGTTGGCGAGATCCTGCTGTTCTTTTTTAAAATATCCATATGTCAATGTGTAAAACACCTCTATGTGAATATATATTTTGTATACACATGCATGCATATATAATACTCTTAGTTAAAAAGAAATAATTACAACTTGAAATATTAATGAAGTAGACCAAAGGAATTTGTCTGTCTAGTTTACAAACTGCAGGAAGAACAGAACAGCTGAGGGAAAGCAGATCCAGGACACATTGTGAAACTGCTACCGGAACCAAGTACTAAAGTAGCATATGTATTTTTAAAAAGTATCTATTTTTAAATTCTGATAGTTTCAGGACTACAGAAGCAGTAAGGGAACTACTCATCTGTCTGTCTGTCTGTCTGTCTGTCTGTCGCTTTCTCTCTTTGTCTGTCTTTCTCTCTCCTCTTTCTTTCCAGTATACCTTCTCTTCATAGTACTTTCTCTCCATGTGATCAGGAGCCTGACTATTGACTGTCAAATATCTCCATCAATGGAAGAACTCTGATTGCCTTGACTTGAATCATTGTTCACTCTCTGGATCAATCCATGGGGCCATGCTGATGAAGCCTCATGGTGAATTTATACAAGACAAACACCACCTTTAACTTATTTGCATGTCCAATATTGGGACCAAACTTGGGGATGGAGAGTAAGGGAAGTTTAGATGACAAACAATCCATAACAACTTGAAATCCTCACATTACAGGAGTGGCAGACACAGTTTCAAAGGGAAGAATGGACATTATTACCAAAAGAGATGTGAGGAAGAAACAATGTAACAAATCAACTTATTGCATAGACATTGCTCAGTGTATCAAGTACCAAAGTACTCCAGACATAGAGACACTCAAAATAACACAAGGACCCCCAGACAGTAGACTTGAGAAACTGGGTGTGAATGTTCACACGCTGCACACAGAGAGGAAGCTATACTTTCCCCTGGGGCTACACTTCCTACTTGCTGACCACTTAGTCACACATGGTGTACTCAGTAGAACATCCCTGTCCAGAGAGCCAGGCATATATACCTATATGTGTGCTGAATAAATTTATACCAACTACTTGTATTGCTTGATCAAGCCCTACATTTAAAAAGACTGGTACTACCACTGGAATACACTCAGAGAATGAGAGCTTTCAACAGAGGAAAGTAAACAACTATAGTTTAAACACCAAAGCAGAGGAAATTACTTGACGGTAAAGGAAACTGAAAAGATAATTCTTAAAAATAAATTTTCACAGGGCTCTCACCCTCCTTTCACCCACATCGGAGTCCCTTAACGTTGCCCATCGTCGACAGCCTAAAACCTTCGACAATCGATGTGACTCGTCTCACATCAGTGTTTTGGGGTTGTGAACTTGTCTAAGACCCCCCATAATTAGACATCCAAATTCAAAATTCACATAGTTGGGATTGATCATAAGACGCCTTCTCTAACTAAACAGAGAAGGGGGAGATGCCAGAAGCCAGGACCCTCGCCCTTACCCTCACCCCCTACCTTTCCCCACCTGCACAATGTCCTCTGAAGCTTGGCAACTGCAAGATCCTGCTTAGCAACTGCAGATAGACTCAAAGCAGTGTACCATATCTTCTTAAGAATAGCAGGGAGACCATACCTGAAGCAGTGTACCATATCTTCTGAAGAACAGCAGGTAGATCATAATTCAAGGCAGTGTACCGTATAGACCATGACATATTTCAAGGCACAGGCCAAGACCACCTGGCCCCTCTTACCCCCTCCCCTTGTAAAACATGCTATAAAAAAGCATTTCATGTTCAAAAATAAATAAATTATTTATAAAAAATAAATAAATAAATAAATAAATTTTCAAATTTTGTTGTAGTTCCAAGGATACAGCAACTGCTATGTACATAATAGCCAGAAATTGAAACAGCTTAGACGTTCATTGACAGATGAATGGATTAAAAAAATGTGGTACATTTGTACAATGGAATATTAGCTGTTTAGAAAATGAAATTTGTAGGCAAATATTTGGAGCAAGAAAATAAAACATCTTGAGTAAGATAACCCAGACCCAAAAAGACTAATATAGTATGTATTCTCTTATACGTGGATGTTAGCTTTTAAGCCTACAATAGGCATGATACAATTCTTATAACTACAGAGATTAGATGTAGAGTAAGGAACTAGGGGGAAAGAGGGATCATCAATGTAGAGAAAATAGGATATACAGTTACGGAAACAGAGAGGGGAGACTACAATGGGAGGGTTGATGGGGAGGAGAAGAGAGGATAAAAAAGGAAATACATCAAGAAACAGCTAACTGGAGGAGCCATATAAAACCTACTATAATAGAGGATTATTAAAATACAGACATATTTGAAAGAAGTATAAATGGAGTCGCCAAATAATGGGAGACAAAGTCCAACTAGACATCTTTCACTACTAAGTGAAACCTGCAGTGGCAGGAATGTGTTCCAACTAATGGAGCAGTTGGCCAAAGGGGCCCCCAAATAACTCACACTATTGCCAAAGCTATTGATTACTTTACACTAACTGGTGGTAAGACTGTATTGATGAAGACAACACTTACATATCTCATTAAACACAGAGAAATCAAGCTAGTGTTTAACCAGAGCCTTCACCTCTACTGCCTAGTCTTCATGGTACTGGCAGGTACTGGAAGGCACACTACCAGAGAAGAAAGGTAGCCACCAACCCAGCTACCAACCCTGCAAATTACAGTAACGACCTGACTGCACGATGCACTGGTGTATATGATGCCGCATTAGTAAACAATCCACTCTCTAATTGGATCCAAGGCCACCCCATGAGATGGAACCCATGCCTGACACTGTCAGGATGCTGAAAACATGAGACTAGGGGAAAGCCAAATAATATTGTTCTCCTAAAGGAACACAGCAGTAAAATGACTCCTGATGACATTCTGCTATACCCATAGATCAGCGCCTTAGCTTCCTCTTGCAGTAGATGTGAAGTAACATAGAGACCCATCACTAGGGAATGTGCAGAGGATAAGAGACTTTGGAACACAGTCCTAAATGAAATTTCTCCATCAAACTCTTCCCTTTGGTGCTCAGAAAACTATGGAAGAGGAGACTGACAAAAGAGTCAGAGGGGATTGACACTACCAAAGATATAGAAACAGACACAACAGGACTATTGCATATAAGAACTCACAGAGACTATGGCAGAATGCACACTGCCTGCATAGGGCCAAGCCAGATGGTGTCCCAGTGCTGAGAGGGAGAAGTAGACATGAGCTTTCACTCCTGAATAAAAAGCTATCTGCAATTGAAAACTGCCTGCAAAGGGAAAGCTGGGTGGGGGGAAAGGTTTTCTTAATGAACCCTCATTGAATAATAAACCTCACTCAAGGGAACTCCCCATGCCCAGCAAAAGATAGTAGATTCTTTTCTGTCAAATACTGTTTTGTTTGACCATATTTTAACCTTACTGGTCTTTTGATTGTATATTATTGTTTCTGATTTTGTGTGTGTGTTTCTTATGCTTTTGCTTTTATGACTTTGATTTGTTTGTGTTTTTGTTTGCCCGTCTGGGAGGGTGAGGGGCATGAAGTTGGATATGTGGGGAGGTGGGGAGGATCTGGGAGGAGGTGAGGGAGCAGAAACTGTGATCAAAGCACACTATGTGAAAAAGTGTATTTAAAAAAGTGAGAAAAAACCCAGTAAAACTGGATTACTGCTGTGTTGATGGATATAACAACAAACCAGAAAGGTATCACGGAAGTAGGTTCCCTGACTTCTAAAACACTGTTAAATACTGTAGCTATAATCGATGATGACATGTACTGCTGAGATCAAACACCAATAGGTACAGTGTCAGTGTCCTTAGAGTGTAGACACACAGCAGTATGGTTGTCACCACATTCATGGTTGCTACTGTCCTAATGATGGACTCAGACATAACTTTAACAGTCTAAGAAACTACACAAAAGAGTAATCTCAAAATTCACTTTGTATATTATGGATCATGACAAAATTAATAAAACTAGACCATACCTTTTCTTGCTTATGGATGCTGACTCAAAAATTTTAATTTAATTATCAGCCAACAAAAGCATAAAGCATAACACAATATATACCACAATGCCTTCTATTCTATGAGTAATAAAAATAATTGAGAATTATGTAATAATACAATCACCAATATTAAGCTACTTGACCTGGTTTCATTACTGCTACTAACATACATAAAACACCCCTATGAAAGCAATTTAGGGAAGAAAGGGCTTATTTGGCTTTTGATTTCAGGTTATGATCTGTTACTGTGGGGCAGTCAAGGCAGGAACTTAAAGCCGCACATCCATAGTCAAGACCAGAGCAAGAATAAATGTATGAATCCTTGCTTGTTTGCTCCTAGTCACACACACTGCTTAAGAAGTATTATACACCACACTAGGCTGGGTTTTCCTACATCAGTTAAGATAACGAGTTAAGATAATTCCCACAAACATGCCCAGAGGCCAAATCAATGTAAGACCCCCTCCCATGTGATTCTAGGCTTCGTAATGTTGACAATGAAAACTAATCATCATGCCACCAAAACGAAAGTTATATGCAATGGTCTCCACAAATTTTGCAAAGGTCTTATCTAAGCTTTTTACTATGACACTTATTAAATATATTAAAGTTACAATAACAACAACAATAACAGCAGAGATTTAAACACTTTCTGGGGATAGAACCCACAAATCTCTACTAAAAATTTTTGCATCTTGTTAAGTGGAGACAAGATAATTTATTTTTATTACCAATAATTGAAGTCAAGAATAAGACTTAAATGTCTTCTCTTATTATTATTTGAAATTTGGTATGATTTTATAGATGCCAACCAAAAAAATCAGGGATGAAAAAGAAATAAAATATTGCCAGAGACATCATTTGCTTATTACACTGTTTCTCTGTCTGGGTGCAAAGGAAGGCTGTATCTACCTGTGAATAGAGTAATGTGACTAAGTTACAGTCAACAGAATTTTCCAGACTTGGATGTTACAAATATCCTGCAGATTCTCTGTATTTTCCTCCAACTTCCAAAGAAGACCTGTTCTTGATCACGAGGAGGTTAATACGTGGCTCTTCTTATCTCACCTTTGGACAGAGACCTGTGTGGTTTTCCTTAGGCTGTAGAAGTGTTGACTGTGACTGTTTGTAGTCATCTTGTTCGCATGTGCACAACTAATGTGCAATCCATGTTATTGTAATCACTAAATAGCACGCGTTGAGTACTTTATAAGCATATTTTGTATAGCTTTAAAGGCTAGAATTTCAAAATCAACGCCCGAAGTGTAAGAACAAAAAGGAGAGAACTTTTTGTTTTGCTTGTAGATGGTACCATCTCCCACGCAATCACATTGCAGAAGGGATGGGTATCTCTGGAATCTTTTATAAGGAACCTAATCCTATTTATGAGTTCTTTATTACCAGATATGAGCATAATCTTTTGCAAATAATTTATTCAATGTATGTTCTAAACAGAGATAGAGGAAGGTAATGCAAACTTGAGCCTTCAAGTGAGGAGACCACTGGCAAGCAAGAATGAAGCTCACTCTGCATCTAGAAGTGCCCTGTACAACGTAGTAGTCTCTTGGATGCATGTAAAGTGCCTAATCTAAGAAGAGATGCAAATATAAAATAAACTCTGGATTTAAAGAGAGTAGAAAGCAAAGAGAATATACATCTCGTTATCATTTTATGTTTATAATTTGTAGAAATGGCAATGTTTCTCTACATTTGGTTAAGCAAAACATAATTTATTTTAAAACTTATGGTTATTATTGTGCGTGAACATATGTGTAAGTGGGGAAATAGGTCAGGAGAGAGTGGTGGGTGGTGACTGTGATCAAAGTACATGACACATTTGAACAAATACTTCATTGCAAGCCCATTGCTGTGTGCAGTGAACCGACACTTACAACTGTAGGATAAGCAAAGTTAGCTGAAGTACGTGTAAGGACAGAGAAAATATAGGAAAATGCTAAAAACAAGAGTCTATAAATAAAACTGTGGGCAGTGATCCACATGCTTGTAATCCCAGCACTCAGGAGGCAGAAGCAGACAGATCTCTGTGAATTCAAGGCCAGGTTGGTCTTCAGAGAGAGTTCCAGGACAGCCAGTGCTACACAGAGAAACCCTGACTAAAAACACAAAACAAAACCCCACAAAACAAAACAACAATGTAAATGCAAACAAAAAAAATCCAGAAAGTAAAACAAACAAAGCAAGAAATGAAACTGTGATAATAATAAAAGCAAACTAGAATGATCTCTGTCAGGCTCTGACAAAGTTTTGGGGACACAAAGATGGAAAAAAGTCTTTGAAGAAGCTTGTAGCTTAGGGAGGCAAATGAGCAAGTAACACTGGCAGGGCAGATGGACTGCAGATGTTCCAAATGAAGGCATCTCAGTGGATGAAGGAGGAACACACACCAGTCTTCATGGCCCTTTCCAGAGATGCAAATACTCTTTAAATATTCTTACAGATTTTTTTTTGATATAGCATCCTTGTTGCCTAAATTGATCTTTTGACTGCCACTTCCAGTCCTCCCACTGCCTCAGCCTCCAGAGTCGGGGATTGCAGGGACATCCCACCATGTTCATCTTTTAGGCCTTTCCTTAGTCAGCCCCACTCCCTTTCTGCTTCCTCATTCTCATTTTTCTCTCCAATTTTAGCTTCTCCTCCCCTAACCCTTCAGGTACCAGATGTTGAACAGGAAGTAAAAACATTTAACAGCACACTCTTAGCTAATCTCACTATTCTAATCACACACTCCCCTAACCACACACTCACCTAATCTCACACTTGCCTAATCTCACTCTCCTCATCACACACTCTCCTCATCACACACTCTCCTAATCTCACACTCTCCTAATCTCACACTCTCCTAATCTCACACTCTCCTAATCTCACACTCACCCAATCACACAGTCACAATCTCATTGCTGCTCTTTGATTCCCCCCCCTTTCCTACCACACTGACCTATTGGTAGCCACTCCTCTCTTCTGAGCACCCCATCCCCATTTTTTAACTCCCCCTGGTCAAGTAAAGGGACAGGTGGCATTTTTAGCTCGCACCTTACCTTCTGTGCCATTCATTCACTGCCAATCAAAAGTATCTCCAGAGGGCGGCTCTTCTGCTCACTGTTTTTACTACCTGCCGCTCCCTACCTCCAGGAAGGCTTCCCTCTGTGACCTCAACAGCTAGCTCACAGTCCTCTCCATTGCCTACTTCCTCTCTCAACCACGCATCTCTTCTGTAACCAAGGCACCTACCTCACAGCTCTTTGGCTTTTTCAGTTGCCACTCACCTTACCGCATCTTAGTTACACAATGCATAAATACCTTTTTGAACCTCATCTTTGTTGATATTTAATATTTCACACCACATGTTGTTTTAATTTGTTTACTAACCATTCTCTGGTCCATGCAGACCATTCTAAAGATCGCATTAACATTTTAGAATTCTTTTTCTACAGATTTTCATTTCTTGAGTCGTTTACTTTGTATTCCATAGGTTTTCCCAGTAGTCACTTCCCCAAGTCTTAGAAGCTGAATCCAAAGGTGTAGTGAGGTCAGAGGGAGCAGCATTTCCCTGAAGCTCAGTAGCTCGATAGATATTTTCTCACAACACTCACCTAACCCGGATGGAAACATATGTGCATTTCTTTCTCTGAAGTCATATTGCACTGACTATACCAGTTTTTGAATATAAAGCCTGGATCCCTGTACTCTAGAGGGAAAGAACCAAACAAGCTGAAACACACGTATGTAGAGAAATGGAACATGAGGCATTGGCTGGCATGCCTATGCAGGTAGAGGAGCCCCATGACTCACAACATGGAGCTGGAGGCCCCAAAAGCTGGAAGTGTAGTTGTGACGTCCCAAGGACAAAGAGATCAGTGTCCAATGACAGCAGAAGGTTGATGTTCTGCTTGAGTAAAGAGAAAGATAGAACCTTTCTTCTACCTTTGATTGTATTTAGGCCCTCAAGGGATTTATGCCACCTGTCTACAGTGTGAAGATGTGTCTGTTTCTACTTTGACTCAAATGCCAGTATGCTCTAGAAACATCCTACCATCAACACAACCAGAACCTAGGTGACACAGAAAAATGAACCATTACACAGCCTGAGTAATTTCTTATTTATTTATTTGTTTGCTTGTTTATTTATATTTCTATTCTGTATTGTATTTTATTTATTTTTTTTACTTCACTTCACATCCCGCTCACTGCCCCAGTTACCCCCCTTCCTCAATCCTTCCCCCAGCCCCTCTTCTTCTCCTCTGAGTGGGTTGGGACCCTCTGGGGTTTGTCCCCTACCCTGGTACTTCAAGTCTCTGTGAGGCTAGGCACACCTTCTGCCACTGAGGTGCAGCTAGAAGAACATATCCCATGTACAGGCAACAGCTTTTGGGATAGCCCCTGTTCCAGTTGTTTGGGACCCACATGAAGAGCAAGCTACACATCTGCTACATATATGTGGAGAGGCCTAGGTCCAGCCTGTGTATGTTTTTTGGTTGGTGGTTCAGACTCTGAAAGCCCCAAAGGTTAGTTGACTCTGATGGTCTTCCTCTGCAAGCATAACAGAGTATCATTAATAATGTCAAGGATTGCCCATGGGATGGGCAATCTCAAGTTGGGCTAGTTATTGGTTGGTCAGTCCCTCAGTTTTTGCTCCATCCCCCAAGCCTAATTACTTTTAAACAGGATAAATTTTGGGTTGAAAGTTCTGTGGGTGGGTTGGTGTCTTTATTGCTCCACTGGAGTTACTGCCTGGCTAGAGGAGGTGATCTCTTCAGGTTCCATATCCTAAATATTGTAAATTACAGCTAACAAGGTCACCCCTATTGATTCTCTTGGGTGCCTCCCTCATCCTAGATCTATGTTTCCTGCTGGATATGCTCCCCCCTCCTCACCCCCACCAGTTGCAGATTTCCATTCATTTTTATGGCCATCTAGCCATCTCTCTTGTCCTTTCCCACACCGAATTCTGAATTCCCGACTCCACTTCCCATCCCCATTCCCTTCCAGCATGTGCTATCTCTTGAGTTTTTGGTCTTAGCCATTCCACTGGGTAAAAACTAGAACCTCAGAATTGTTTTGATTTGCATTTCCCTGATGACTAAGGACTTTGAACATTTCTTTTAAGTGCTTCTAGACCATTTGAGATCCCTCTGTTGAGAACTGTTTAGCTGTGTACCCTATTTTAATTGGGATATTTGGCTTGTTGGTGTCTAACTTCTTGAGTTATTTGTGAATTTTAGATATTAGTCCTGTTGGTGAAGATCCTTTCCCAATCTGCAGGCTGCAGTTTTATCCTATTGACAGTGTCCTTTGCCTTACAGAAGCTTTTCAGTTTCATGAGGTCCCATTTATCAATTGTTGATCTTAGAGCCTGAGCAATTGGTGTTCCGTTCAGGAAACTGTCTCCTGTACCTATGTGTTCAAGGTTATTTCCCACTTTCTGTTCTATGAGATTTGCTGTATCTAGTTTTATTCTAAGGCCCTTGATCCACTTGGACTTGAGTTTTATGTAGGATGATATTTATCTTTTTTGTTTGGTTGCTTGTTTGTGTGTGTTACTTTCCTCCCTCCCTCCCTCCCTCCCTCCC
>NW_021604579.1:15982313-16015295 GCF_004785775.1 Grammomys surdaster
TCACAGTGTGTTCCCCTGCATATCTTTTTGTTTACACTTCTCTGTTTGCAAGTGGTCATAGCAATGACTTGGTCTGGTGCCAGGCCTTGGGCTTCTGCTACTCTATCGATAGAGGAACTTCATTGGGACTCTTCTCAGATATCCCTGTGTCATGGAGACCCTGTAGTTTTGGATCTGTAAGGCTTCATGTGCTTCATTCACTCCAGCAGCTCATCAATAGGTTGGGGTGGGCCACTCAAAGCCCTGGATCTATGCCTGAGAGGCATCTGAGTTGGTCCTTACTTTGGCTTTCCCACTCTGATGCCCTTAGGGCTGGCTCACTGCAACCCCACATCCAGGACCAGATCTACTTTGCTGTCCAGGCAAGGTGCATGGTTGCTCTCCCTAGTGCTGCGGTCAGTGAGGGACATGACCAGTTCTCCCACTCTCACGTCCCAGGGACCAGCTCTCCCTCTTGCCAAAGATGGTGCTGGATGAGGGAGGGAAGGAGGGTGCTTCTCCCTTGTTCATGCTGCCATCCAGAGAGGTAAGGCCAGCTTACCCACAACCCCCACATCCAGGGCCAGCCCTGTTGTGCTGCCCAGGTGAGGAGAAGGGACAGTTCTGCTCTGATGATCTCGAGGCCAGGTCTCTTATTTACTGTAGGTGGCAAGAGTCCTGCAGCTGGATAGGGGCAGTGTCAACTCTTCTGCTGGCAGGACTCCAGGACCAGCTAGCCCAGGATGCCCAGAACAGTGGTGAGGCCAATTTTGCACAGCCTTCAAACATCTACATGCCCCCCAGTGACAGCCCAGATTAAGGACACCTGCCTGGCCTTTGGTGAGAACAAACTCCTGCTGCTGCAAGACCATCATGATCCTGGACATGTCCCCTGGTGGTAGCACAGGCTAGGAACCTAGCATGGTCCCAGGTACTATCACTGGTTATTCTACCACTTACTTGCTCCTCTTAGTGGTGCTATGGTCTCTGAGTATCTGGGGTCATCTCAGGAATGGTCTCAAGAGTGCTATGTCCTGCTTGTGCATTATGGTTCCAGGCAGAGGTCACCTTGGGCATGGTCTGCCCCCTCAGGCCTGTGCTGCATCAGAGTTGTGGGCATCTCAGGGTAGCTTCTTGACCAGGTTCCATGGTGATGGCCTGGTTGTCCTCTCACCTGGCCCATTGTGAGGGTCATCTCTCTTGGGCTCACTCCTGCCCTGGGCCCATGGTCCCAGGCAGGGTTCTTCTAGGCCCTGGCTTGTACCCAGGATCTGCTACCAGACTGGTGATCCACTCAGGCTCAGGGAATGATAAGCTATTAATTCAGATGTTCATAGGTCAGAACGCTGAGGCTAGACATAGCCCCCTCTCCTCTTCCATGCACATGTCACACAGTAGCCACACCTGTAATGCTTAAGGGGCAGGTCTCTTATTTATTATGTAATTATTCCATGCTCATTAATTATCATTTACTTGATAGCCTGGTGGGAAAAGAATCCTTATCCCCATTGGGATTTTCTTGATTGTCAGGAAAGAGTTCTGTTTTGCCCAGGTTAGGTCATGGCTTAGGATACAAGGGATTATTGACCCAACCAGTATTAGATGACTGTCTCTTGATTAGTCGTTGGTACTGAATAGGTGCAGCCAGTACTGGTGGTTGACTGTTGGGAGGTATCCACTAGAGAAGACTAGGCATGAGTTCAAGCCACTAGGAAGACATTTTAGCAGGTTGGTGACTACACTGGGTGTTTAGGACCTGAGTGCAGTCCCGAGCCTCTCTCAGGGTGAGCTTTTAAGCATGAAATCTACATTCTGTGTTGACATACGTCAGTTAGTAAGAACAGGTAGCCAGAAGCAGAACCGCAGAAGCCAAAAAATCCAAGGTTACTAATTCAGAGACTTCCCCAGAAGTATGTGGACTTTGATGGATTCGATATTTATTCTCATTTTAGCAAGTATTGGTGCTTATATTCTGGGTTTCAAAGCCTGAATGGTACTTTCATCATGGCTGTGATTGTGCTAAGGTCTGGGACCTACTAAGGTCTCGAGGTCTGTTACATGACAAGCAATAGTTTTTTCATAAAGAAATGTAGTAAAAAAATATCTAAAAGAAAGGATTCCACATTCTATTTCTTGGTTATTTCCTACACAAACAACAAAATGCTGTGTATTATATATGTTTATGTGTTCAATAAGTATTTTATAAACAATAGGCTATGCTTTATTTTGTTACATAAAGCCAATCAAAATTTTTTAAAAATCATGTTTTTCACGTTTCTCTGTGGATTTTGTCCCTGTTTCCCCCAGCAACAGCCTCACCAATTTTTGCCTGGCTTTTGAGACTGAATGAGAGGGGTGATTTTGTGGAATTATATTCCTACTGGGACTCACCCCAGCCTTTTGGGAAAATCAAACAAGAAATCTTTATGCTTCCTTAAATATCCTGTACGTGGGAAAGCCTGTGTGCAGGAGATAGTGAAACAGTCATGGAGAGAAGCAGTCAGCTTTACTGACTGGTGCCTGCTCTTCCTGTTGCTCTGGGTTGGAGGAACGTAGCCCATGTGTGCTGTGAAATGTCACAGGCACAGTTTATAACAACAGTGATCTAGTTCTCACAGCTGGAGTCTGGGTAGTACAGAACCAACTGTGGGCTCAGTGTCTACTGAGGGCTGTTCTGTTTCTGAGATGACTTTTTGTTTCTGCCTCCTCTAGAAGAGACCATTACAGGATGGAAGGGAATGAGGAGTAAATGGTTCAAATGCTGTGTGAAGACTTTTATAAAGCCCTCAATTCTATTTACAAGGGAGGTACACACATTGAAACTGTATAGAATGACAAAGAGTTCCCTCAAACCAATGTAGGCTGTTCATCTGTCACTTGCAAAGAAACATCAACTGAATCAACCCACCCCAGGAAGTACTAGAGTCTAAAACTCAGTAACACTCAGACTTTTAAACATGATCAAGAAGCAAATAGAATACCTGAGACAAAGAAAATAACAATATGAGAATCAGAAGACACCAGAGGTAGGACGGGGGCGAGAACAGGACTGAGCCCATCCTAGACCATTTATCCTGAAAGAGCCCCAAACCAAAATTCTCTCTATTTTTAAAAGGTTGCTTATGAAAACCAGAGTTAAGGATAGGCTTAGTTCAGTGATGCTGATGCAGGTTGATGGAGTGGTTCAGTGGTAGACGACACTTAGCATGTCTACAAAGACCTGGCGTTTGTTCACCAGCAACCCAAAAATAAACACCAAGAAATACAAACAAAAACCACCAATAAACAATAACACTCCCCTAAAAAATAGATACAAGTGGACTTGCAATAAACAGAATTTCATTAGATAAAAGCATTTCTTTTAGAAACTAGGTCTGCAAAATGTCAGTTCCAACTTAAAATAGTGTTTTCTTCACATTTTCTTCACTACTTTTAAAATAATGACCATTAAAATCTAAACTACATACTAGGTCCAAATAGTAAAAATCAGAAAGACTGCTGAACAGGCAATGCACCGTATTGGCTAGGAAATGTAGGTTATACAGAATGAACCCAGAAGACAAAGCTCTCTTGACAAATTTAGTGTCACCAGGATGATGTACTGGGGTTTAGGTGAGGAGCTAATCAATCTGTGATGATGGGCCTAGAAGGCACACACCGTATCTAACTACCTAGCTGTAAAACAAAACAAAACAAGACAAAACCAAACCAAACCAAACAAAACAAAACCACAAAAGCTTTCCCACTCTGCATTTTCATTTTGAAAGCCTAATTTCATAAGCCTAATTTCCTAGCTGGGTTTAACTGGATCAGTGTCAGGCAGTTGGCTCTAAAATGTCAATATTTCATCAGTTCACCCTGCGATTGCCATAGCTACCAAGGACCTTAGTACTCTGCCCTCTAGAAAGGAGGGGTGAAGGCTTCGGTTGGAGCTTTATTTAGCAAATCCTTTCCATTTAAAAGCCATAAGCTCCTTGTCTCTGTCAGCAATCCACTAGAAGGAGCCTTGTTGACAGATCTCATTAGATGGGCCACTGCTGTGAACAGAGATGTGTGTACTGTAATCAAGTCTGACACGCCTATGCATATGTTCAAGTTCAGTGTGTGGATGATGGACATACATGCAGATGTGTCAATCAGCTAGAGCTAAGCAGGCTTTCATACCACAGAGTGCAGTACAAAACCATCAACCCTGAAGCTGCTTCTTGGAAACTGTGTAGTTGTAGTCCAGAAGAAGTCGAGTATCCAGGCCAAACTCACAGCAGAACCTGGCACCATTAGTACGTAAACCTCATTTTTGAGAGTTGTTAATGAAACAGATCAATGTATGCCTGTGATATAATAGGAATCATGTAACTTACCCACTGAAAGTTAAGGTTAGGGAAGGCTCAAGGCTTGTACACAAAAGGCTGAAATGATTTACCATAAAAGAGACATAGCACAAAGGTCTCTAATCCTAAAACTTGCATAATTGACAAACCAAATACCGCATCTATAAACTGGAGTAAGAGATGAGTCTTGCTAAGGAGATCATTTCACTTTCAAGGTTACTTGAAAAATAGTGGTAAGGACATAAATCCTATTAAGTGGAAAACTTCGCTTTCTGAATTGGATGTACACATTGAACATGAGAATTGGATTGGAGATGAATATCTTTCTGTAGTATGATGTAATATTGTCATTGCTAATTTCATCACAGCATTTGCTGATTGTAATTCAATGTGTTAATTTCATATTGGTGAAAAGCTTTGCCATCATTGTAGTACTGAACTATCATAGGTGTGTGTGTGTGTGTGTGTGTGTATCCTCATTTAAACCCCACAGTACTGATCTCTTTCATCCATAACCTCAGCTATGCCAATAGTAAACTGAGTTTGAGAAATACTGTAAAGGACACTGGAAAGTGTGTTCATTCCAAACATCAGGTAAAGCCTAGATTGCTAGTTTTTAGTCAGCACGGGGAGGACATTCTCTGGGTTCTGAAGCTTCACCCTCTATTTATCCTGGTCTTTAAACCTGATCCATTGTTGGTTGTCCCATTGACATCATCATATGGAATGCCTTTCAGACATTTATTTGGTTTTACCAAACATTTTCCCGTATCCATTTTCTGTATATAGGTTTATATCACTGGGCATAACTTCCACAGAGGTTGTGGGTACGAAAGAAACCAGCCACAGATGGTCACTTGCTCTGTCAGTCTGAATTGGTTCAAGATAACAGAACTTACTCATAAGGGAGAGTAAGTGAAGCTGAGGAGTTCGTGTACGATGGAAAGAGGTGGAGCTGGAGACATAATGGAGGGGAAGAACAGGTGGGTATGAGGAGTCTGGAAAGCCACGTGGGGTCAAGTTTATGTCTGGGCTGCCACCAAGGGCCATATCTGGATCTACAACCATACTACATCTGGGATCAGTGCTGATGACTGGCCCATGTTGCCACTGAATCTAGTTTGAATATCAGTGGTCTCAGCTGCTGCCACAGAACATGCTGATGTCTGGGAGCTGTTCTGATGCTGGAGGCCAAACTGATCTGGGTGGTCTATGCTGCCACCTGAGGCCGTGGTGATGTCCTGGCCTGATACACTGCTAAGTGCCATGTCTTAGTCTGCAGTTCTGCTGCAGCTGGGTTCTGTGTTGATGTCTGAGGCCCGTGTTACCACTAAAGACCATTTGGATATTCCTGGCCTGGGCTGGTCTGGGTTGTTGCCTGAGAGGGTGTTGATGGAACACTGTGTTGAGCTGGCCCTTGCCTGGGCAGCATGGAACAGCTCCTCTGGTTGGAATGGGAGAGCAGGCCCCACCCCTCACTGGCTGCAACTCTTGGGACAGCACCCAACTCTCCTGGGCAGTACAATAGAGCTGGCATGTTGAGTAGGGAAAAGAGGGGCCTCACCTCATGCCTGGGGAAAGTGGGAGACCTATCCTTGGTGACATGGCCATTGGAGAGCTGGTAAGCTGACAACTCAGCTTCCAACCAGGCCCAGAACCAGGGCTCTGAGTTGGCCCACCCTAACATCTATCCCATCTATGAACTCCTGGAGAATGTGAAAGAGCCAGTCCTGTAGATACTAAGTTCCAGGATCCCTACAACACAGGACAAGAAGAGGATATCTGAGAGGCGTCTGGGGAAGATCTAGTACTGATAGTGTAGCAGAAGCCAGAGGCCTTGAACAGGACCAGTGATCATTGCAATGAGTATTTTCAAGTAAAACTTTGAGTAAAAGGATATACTGTGTGACACAAAGCTTCCACAAAGCTTTTTTTTTTTTTTCTCTTAATGGGGAGATTCCAGATGCAGAAGACAGATGTGAAGGGATGAGGAAGTGAATGAGATTGGGTACTACATTCAGCTAGCAAACAAACTAAAAGCAGTAAACCAAAATCTAAGAATCAGAATTAATTTTAAAAAATGCATTTTTAATGTATTTAAATATGCATTTTTGGGAATTTCATACGAGTACTATAATTGCATAATTTCCATCCCTCTCTTCTCCTCTAGTTCCTCTCATGTCTCCCACTCCTTCTCAAATACATGACATCTTATTTTTAATACACACACACACACACACACACACACACACCCTGAGAAGTCCGTTTAGTATTGCTCATGTGTATATGTGTTTATGACTGATAGCTTGTGATTAGATAGTCTATTGTGGGCTCTTCTCTAGAAGAGACTGTTTCTCCCAGTATAAAAAACATTTTTTTAAAATGGATTCTTAGGTGTAGAATAAGATGAGCTATTTCATTTTCACAATAGGGTTCTTAAATTCATGCATCTGTGTATGGGGAAAGTATGTCTGAATAACAATAGACTAATTGGTGATTCAGAGGACTTATACCATCCTGATGTTGATGTTTTCTGTCATCAAGAGGCCGTGCAGGGTGATAGCAGGACACCTGCTTAAGGATGATAGGAAATATGGCAAACCAAGTGAACTCTTAGGGCATGAGCCTCCCCTGACATTGATTTGCTGTCAATTTGTTTCTCCATTGAAGACAATATCTGTATGGGATAATCACACTGTGAATAAAGTGTTCTGTGACTCAATAGATGATGGTTCTAGTAGAACCTCTCAAGTAGGAAGGAAAATTTATATGCCTATTGATAAATGTTAAAGTGAGAACAAATAATGGCCCACAGACAGTTGGCTGGTCTTCCCAGGGAATACCGCCATGCTGTAAAGCTAATCATTCATAATTGCTTTTGTCAGATTTTCTACACACACTATCAGCAACTACACACACATAAGAGGAGAGCTTTGCCATCCCCTGAGCCTCACCCCAGTAGGAGGGCTTTGGCACTTTCCATGGGTCTAAGGCTTTGGTCCTTAACTTAGCTATATAGGATTTCACTCTCTCAGGGTTTTCTGGGTCTCCACAGTAAAATCTTCTGGTTAAAAAAATAATAATGTCCAGGCCCAGTCAGATTCACTGAGGAATTCTACAAGATGTTTGAAGAATTAGCATCAAATCTTCTTCAAATTATTCTATAAAAGAGGAAATAGATGAATGCTTCCAAAATCTTTTTTTCCAATCTAATGCTTCCCTGATACCAAAACCAGGTAAAGAAATAACAAAATAGAAAATAATAAACAGATTACTTTAATGTTCATAGACATAAAAATTCTCAATAAAATACTTGCAAAGCACATTTAAGACACAGCAAAATATTATTTGTTATGATTATTGGCTTCATTTCTGATATTTAGGATGATTTGACTCAGATAAATCAATCAATAAAATAAGCACGTGAATGGATTTCAGGACAGAAATCACGTTGTTTCAAGAGATACAGAAAAGGCTTTTGATAAATCCGGCATCTCTTCATAATAAAATTCCCAAAGAGATTAGGAATGGAAGGAGCATCTCTTAACATAAAAAGTTGTTTACTATAAATCTATAGAAAACATCAAGATAGAGAAAAAAATTGAAAGCGTTTCCACAAAGATCAAAACCAACATCAACAACAAAAACCCAGTCCATTCTCTCTACTTCTATTCAATATAGTACTTGAAGTCTTAGAGCGTTAAGGGAAAAATAAAGAGACTACAAACAGGAGAGGAAGGAGTTAAAAGTATCCTTATTTGCAGATGATGTATTCTTCTACATGTAAACAGTCCTAACAATGGCATCAGAAAACTTTAGGAATTGATAAACATTTTCAGCACAGTGGCAAGATGCAAAATGAACACACATTGTTTGCTTGGAAATAGTGTTGGGCACTGACAAATGGGATGTCATGAAACTAAAAGGCTCTGAACAGTGAAGGAAGCCATTAGTTAAATGAAGAGACAGACTACACAGTGTAGGAAATCTTTGCCAAATAGAATCTGGCAAAGGATTAATATCTGAAATATTAAGGAACTTAAAAAACTAAATACCAAGGAACCAAACCACCCAATGGAAATTCAAGCTAGGGACTGAATAGAGAAGTTTTGAAACAAGATATAGAAACGGACAGTAAGTAGTTTTAATGTATTCTGCGATTGGAGAGATGGATCAGTGGTTGCAAGCTCTAAACATTCTTACAGAGAAACAGAGCTTGAGTTCCAGCACCCACACTGGGTGGCCCACTACTGACTGTAGCTATAGCTTCAGGGCATCTCATGTTCTAGTCTGGCCTTTTCCTCCCACACCCCTCTCTCAATATACATACACATACATAATAACAATAAATGTGTTCAACAGCCTAAGACAGCAGGAAAATGAAAATTTATTTGATATCCAATCTCCCTTCAAATGAAAGAACTATCACTACATAAACAGAGAGAATGGATATGGGAGGGGGGACTGTCAATTTGGTACTAAACTAGATTGACTATATTCTCAGAACAGCACTGTGCTGTGTTGATAATGCATACCATAGTAAGTTATCATATATTTAGTTATCATATACTTAGCTTTTGATGCTTCTAACTCCTACTAAGCTATAAGTCTCAGGACAGACTACTTTGCTTAGCACTACATCCTTTTGTTTATCATTACATCACAGTACCTGATACACAATAGGTGCTCAGTAAATATTTGATGCAGGTGTCACTTGATAGCATTAGGCCATCTTATGCAAAGCAGAGAGCAGGGTACATAGGAAAGCAAGGCATGCACCATCAGGAGAGACTTTTTCCAGCCTCATTTCAGTGACTGTCTTGCTAAATGACTGTAGGATGGTCCCCTGAATGCCTGCCTCACTAAATAATGAAGTAATTTAACCATAGAGAATGCCCATCAAGGTTCTTGGTGTAATTTCTCAGTGTGGTCAAATATTATACATTTAATTTTAACTTTGGTGACTGCCATTTTTATCTAAACAACAGGAATAAAAGTGTATAGTTTGAGGCAAGAACCCTTCTTTGTATTCAAGGCTAGTAAAGTCTCCATTATTTTACCCATGTGTCTTAGGAACTATATTCATGTCTGTTTTTTCCTTCTATTGTGCTGGCAAAGGTCTTAGTTTAAGAACTCTGTACATCTAGCTACATTTTTAATCCTGAGTCTGTGCTTGCTGGATGCCTGATCTTGATGAAATAACTTCTGACAGTTTCAAATTTCTCTTCTATAAAGCAAGAGTGAAAATAATTTCCCTAAAGAATTACTTGAGGAATAAAATCAGATTATCTTTGTGAATTTGGAAATCTAGTGAAAAAATAAACTGATCTAGGTTTAAAATAAGAAAGTGAGACAACAGGAAAATTGTGTGTGCGTGTGTGAGATAGAGCTAGGATAGATAGATAGATAGATAGATAGATAGATAGATAGATAGTACATAGGTTGGTGATAGCTAGGTAGATAAATACTGGTCTTTGAGTATGATTGTGTATGAGCTTGGTTGTGTGTGTGTGTATGAGAGAGAGAGAGAGAGAGAGAGAGAGAGAGAGAGAGAGAGAGAGAGAGAGAGAGCACATGCACATCACATGCGTGCGTGTGTGTGTGTGTGTGTGTGTGACTGAAGCTCATGCAGTTACAGCACCAGCTTCTTCATTCTTTCTAGATACTTGGTTTATCTTACTTAGGTCTATCCTGAGAAGGGGGGAAATGATAAGTTATAAACCAGCGTCATCCAGAAAAGGAAAGCCATTAATCCAGTAGGCACATGGAAGACATAGAGAATTCTTCATTTGTAACAGCGGTGTTAATTATTCCAGACATCTATGTTGTTATTTCTTTAAAATATTTTTAAGAGCAAGAGTAAAGAGTGGAGACTGGTGCTCCATCTTGGAAAGTATCGAGCACACTGCACAGCATTTTATAGCATCGGGTATATTGAAAGATGGTTTTCAATTAACTAAACAACTTGGATATTTAAAAAATACCAACTCCTCTCAACTCTATTTTCCATCCTCCTATTCATGAATTAAAAAAAATCATTTAAGGAAAAGGTTTTAAAAGTTTCTGTGATCTACAAAGTATGTACATTTTAGGGCATTTTTCAGACATATGCCTAAGGGTCTAACAATGCCTTGTTAATATCACTATCAATTGTGCATTTTTGTCTTTTCTTTCCTATGTGTGACTGTGATGACTGTACACCTTTTGGAATGTATTATAGTCATTCAAAATGTGCATTAAGTGTGTGATAAGCAAATAGGGATAGTGTTACCAAATCTTTAATAATTATTGATCAGATTGATATGTTGTAAATTTCATGTCATTCTAGGCATATTGAAGCATATACTAGATTATTTTATCTATAGTTACTCTATTGTTCTCAGAAGAACCAGAAGTAATCCCTTCCTGCTATGCACTGCCCTTATTAAACTTCTTATCATCACTCAGCCCCACCATCCCTAGTCTTTAGTGAGCAACATTCCACTCCATTCTTTTACAACTGTCTTATTTTCACACATGAGTGAGCACATGTGGTATGTGTCTTTGTGTGCCTGGCTTATTTCACATAACATAATGACTTCCATTTCTACCCATGTGGTGGTAAATGACAAATTTGCATTCTTTCCATGGTTGAGAAATATTCCATTGTGTAAATATACCCATGTTTTCCATCCATGCATTCATGGCAAGGCATCTGGGCTGATCACGTTTTAGCTCAGAATACTGCTGTAGTAAATGTGGGAGTGAAGGCTCACGTTCTCTTGATTCAGTGATTTCATTTCCTTTAAATACATAACTTGTAGTTGAACTGCATGTTTCTGGGTAGCCTGTAATTTTTGTTCAATTTCTATAATATTTTCAGTATTAGCT
Organism: Grammomys surdaster; assembly: GCF_004785775.1. Lineage (NCBI taxonomy): Eukaryota > Metazoa > Chordata > Mammalia > Rodentia > Muridae > Grammomys > Grammomys surdaster. The sequence continues at coordinate 15,993,494 of NW_021604579.1, forward strand.
ATGCTAATTTATACTCCTATCAACTTATCCTTTCTCTGAATAATTTTGCTATGTTGATTTGTCTTTTTGGCTATAACCATTCTAACCAGGTTGAGATGATCCATAGTTCACTGTGGCTTGATTATATTCTGTCTACATACAGAGAAACTTACCAGTACTTCTTCATCATCCAGGTCCTCACATCCTGCTGGAGCACTGGACTTATGACAAAATTTAGTTTCCTCTACCCAGAATCCTTTGCAGTGTTCACAGTCCTCTCATTACTGGGTGATGTTTAGAATATTCTCTTTCCCCATTGCACAGGCATCTCTTATACCTAGCATTGCATTCTGCCTTGGGTAACCAGGGAAACAGCATGGTCCTCTGGGAGCACTAAAGAGACGCTTGAAGTTCTTCCATTTCCACATATTCATTCATTTATTTTTATTTTATGTGTATTGGTGTTTTTGCCTGCAAGTTTGTCTGTGCACAGTATATATTCAGTGTTCATGGAGGCCTGAAGAGGGCACTGGATCTCCTGTGACTGGAGTTACAGGTGTTAAGCCACCATGTGGGTGATGGGACTAGAATCCAGGTCCTCTGGAAGAGCTAGAACTCTTAACCACTGAGCCACCTCTCAAGTTCCTGTCAGAAGTTCTTATTCAGGAATTTAAGGTGATATACTCAACTGAGATGGAATACTGGAAGTTTGGATTCAATCAGGGAGAGAAAAAGATGGGCAAGGAACTGAGTATGTACAAGTAAGTGACTACAAATATCGACTGAGATTTTTTTTAAAGCAGTTAAGAAGCAAGAAAAGATTGTACCATGGAAGGGTAGTGTGTTGGCTAATCTTATGTCAACTTGACACAATCTAGAGTTATCTGAGAGGAGGGAAACTCAACTGAGAAATGTCTCCATGAAGATTGGGCTATTTAGGCAAGCCTGTAGGACATTTTTCTAATTAACGGTTGAAGGGGGAAGACCCAGTCCACTGTGGCCGAGGCCTCCCCTGGGCTGGTAATCCTGGGTTCTGTAAAAAAGCAGGCTGGGCAAGCCATGGAGAGTAAATCAGTAAGCAGCTCCATTCCATGGCTTCTGCTTCAACTCTTGCCTTCAGACTCTTGTTCTGTTTGAGTTCCTTTCCTGCCTTCTGTTGATGATGACTGATTATGTGGAAGTGTAAGGTGTGTGTCGCTGAAGCTCATGCAGTTACAGCACCAGTTCCTTCATTCTGTCTGGACCCTTGGTTGTCTTACCTAGGTCTATCTTGGAAAGGGGGGGGGAAATGATAAATTATAAACCAGCATCATTCAGAAAAGGAAAGCCATTAATCCAGTAGGCACCTGTTTTTGGTCACAGAGTTTCATCACATTAATAGAAACACTAACTAGCATAGGTAGTAAAAAGGAAGAGGTGGTTCACTGACTGTAGGCACCTTGAGTCAAAGACTATTGAAACTAACCTTTAAGGTAGAGAACTAAACGAGAAAGCTGAATGCTAGTGATTATAATCGCTGAACGGCTAGGTTGCCATTAATCAGATCTAAAGGTGGCTTAGGGAGTTTGAATTGCCTCGCTTTCTTTGGTTTGATTTTGGAAGCTCTCACAATGTGTCTAGAGATGATTCATGCCAACTTTGAAGTTAACAGTTCTCCCACCTCTGCTTTTAGAATGCTGGGATGGCAGGTGTGCTCTATCGGCTCATTTGTTCTGTTTTTGCAACCAGTTTCTTTAACAAGTGGCGTCTGAAGAAGGATCTTCACATCTTCTCAGATGCACTTCACCCTAATTGACACTGCACCCTGTTTCTCAAGAATTTCAACCAATGTTAGATAGATTGAATTACTATTCTTTTATTCTGTAACTAACTATATATTAAATAAATTATTTTGTGAAAGTAGAATGCTGGTCCTGAAGGACTGTAGGGAACATACATTTAACTCTCCCGATATGTAAGAGAACGGAGATACAGTGAATGTCAGCCTGAGGTCACTGTAGTGCTGCAGGGCTGAGCCAGAAGCCACACTCCTAATAAGCCCTGGTTTAAAGATCATGGTTGCCTTAGCTTAAGATCTTCCAAAGTACTTTTGTTAGGAATTATTTCAGACACAGGATCTTGCAGAGTTTAATATGTTCATATGTGTTGGGTTGAATTTAAATATGTATTTATAAGAGAATGAAATAGTATAGAAGTGAAAGGCTTCCTCGCAGAATTCTCCTTAAAGTTTCACCACTCTATTTGTGGTTTTAGTCCTTATTAACATGTTTGGACCTTTAATGCAAAACGTTAGACTCAAATGATGTCCATTTATAGACCCCATTGCCCATGAAGAAACAGTCCAAAATGGATCCTTTTTGGTGGACCCACCCGCCAACCCCCATTGAAACTAAGCTTTACTGAAACAAGATAATGGTTTCAACAGTAAGAACGAATCCTGTTTTCCTAAGAGAATGGAGACAGACATGTACCTCCAGATACAACTAACTTTGTGAGCTAGTATCCTGCAGTCACACTACGAGACATATCTTAAGCATGTGACTCTATGCTTGGTTAAATTCTCTACTATGAGTCTGGTGAAATCCTGGTGGTTTCTGAACAACGTCATCCATCTTTACATACCCTCCCCTTATTAGCTGTTGTAGCTGGTTCTGGCCCCAAGATGGCAGCCTTTGTTAACAATGGCTGTCAAACACGCTTTGTCCTCTGGAAGGCGCTCGTCTGCTTTTAATGCTCAACCCAAGTGCTGTGTTTAGGCCATCTCGCTTTTATTTGTTTATTCCCCAATACAGAGCTAAACAAGTAGAGGGTTTTTGTTGCTGTTGTCGTTGTTTGTTTGTTTTGTTTGTTTTGTAAATGGGCTAGCTATTTTAATAAAGAAATGGACGTGAAGATACTGACAGGTGCTCTGCTAAGGACAGAGCATCAGAATGTCTTTTACAGGTAAAATACATGACCATAGATATGGGCCATCCCCATTTTACAGGTAAATTGAAAACTTGAAAGTTTAAATATAAGGGAAAAGAACTAGGAAGAGAGTGAATTGGAATTTGAACCCATATGTATTTGTCTTCAGAGACAACAAATGGGAATTTGGTTGGAATCTAAGAAAAAGTAAATCTAGAAAAAGAAATGCAAAACCAACTGTGTTAAAAGGAATTTTAAGCATCGGTCCTTGCGCCTAGTCATATCTTTGAAGGACACAAGGGAGGATTTGTAGGGTTCATCACACCTTCGGGATCTTAACTTTACTAAGCAGATGTGAGATCCCCACATTGTTACCTATTTCTAATAAAGGTACATCTCAAGTTTTCCTGAAGCACATAGATTTGCAGTATGCTGTCCCATTTTCAAGTTTTCTTATGCATCTCATGCAATGAGTTTTGACTTTGGGACTTTGGAAATGTAGTCACTGAAAGTGAGATATACATTTAAATTTGTTTATTTCACCCCAAATCACCAGCCACTGACAGCACTTTGAGGATATATCAAGTCATAGATGCCCCTGAAATACCCATGTAGATCCAACCACTGGTAGAGCAATTAAATATTTATTATTGGCTTTAAATATGGCCTATAAAATCTGGCACTCATTCAAAAACAGACATTTCTTAGAAGAGAGAGACCATAGACCTGTATTACCATCTTTAGCTCTTATAAGTTCTTTAAGCACATTCAACATCATTTAAAATGCATTATCAATTAATTTTAACTTACAAATTCATTTCTATTAAACTCTGCAGATTATTGTTTCTGTTTAGTCTTGATTTATAAGATTTCTGATTGTGAGTTTATTTGGCTGGAAAACATGTATTTTAGGAAACTGAGTCAAACATGTTTTTTTCCCAGTGTGGGACTATTTGTTCTGTCTATGCTTGTTAAACTACCAATATGTGAGTACACTTACATATTTAACTTCAGGCTCACTGGCTACATGAGTGAATTCTTGTCCTGTGTCACATGACCTTGGGCCAGCATTTGAGTACTACTCTCTGAGATCTGTTCTCTTTGGAACTTTCCATTCAGGGTCAGTTTCAAGAAGGCAAATGTCTCTTCCTTTCTTTCTGAGGAATTCCCTAAGGATGACTCTCTGGGATTCCAGATCAGAAAGGCTGTTTCCAGACATCTCCATACTCACATTCCAAAAATGACCTCTGGTCTTCCGTGTGAAGGATGGACCAAGAACCACTGACATTCAAGTCAAGAGCTATGGGCTCTCCTCTCTTGCTGGGTTCCCCCATGCCTTTCTCTCCAGGCTTATTCTGTTCTAACTCAGTTTACCTTTCATCAAGCCATTTCAGCACTATGTTTTAGGACATATCCTCTGTGCCACTCAATATGTCTGCCAGAGATAGACATCTAGGAAGTACCCCTTCTGAAGGAAAACTATGACAGAAGCACATAAATTCATTTTTTAAATACGAGTGCTTCTGAGTGCTAAGAAGAAAGCTCACTTGAGGAAAGAAATCATGGGATACTGTTTATTTGGATAAGCAACTAAATGTAGGCTGTCCAGAGAAACTCCCTTCAGGCACCCACACTCATTGCTTATCAGTGTAATAAATACTTTTTATTTATTGTTTCTCTGTCTCTCAAAACCTTGTGGTATTTTTGTTGTTGTTGTTGTTTGCTTGTTTGTTTTGAGGCAGGATCTAGCTACATAGCCCAGGCTGTCCTAGAACTCACAGTCCTCTTGCTCCAGCCTCTCAAGTGTTGGTATTATAAGCATCTGGACCCATTTCCAGCATCAAAAATATCTTGTTTAGCTAATGGGTTATGTAGATTTCTGCTTTTCTTGTCAGTCTAAGAAAGAATAATGGTAATTACAGGAAATGATAAATCACGATTAGATAAGGAAATAATACTGATAATTAGTGTCACTTGTAATAATTGGAATGTAACGGAACTTACAGTAAAATTACTAGTGTCCTTTAATACATTAAAGCTTTAATCTATGTAACAGACATAAATTTGGTATAATAAATGGAAGAAATAAGTTGTTATTAAAAATAGATGCTACCTCTATGTGTTGAGCCCAGCGATACACTGCTATACCCAATAAAAGGAGTGTCTTAAATTTGAACTTGTGGTTCTCATTCTTTCCTTCCTTCCCTTCATCCCGCCCTCTTTCACTTCTTTTCCATCCTTCCCTCCTACCTTCCCTCTATATGTGTGTGTCTCTCTCTGTGTGTGTGTGTGTGTGTGTGTATGTCTCTGTGTGTAGGTCAGAGGTTGACATTAGCTGTTTTCCTTTGCTACTTTCCACCTTAGGTTTTGAAACAGGATAATTTACTGAACCCCAAACACCCCAGCCACTCTATGCTAGGGTAATAGAGATGCACAGTGAAATCCAGCTTTCATATGGGCACTGGGATCTCAACTCAGATCCTCATGCTTGTTCGGAGAGCACTTTATTGACGAAAACATCTCTCCGGTCTGAGATTCCAATTCTTAGGCAATATATTTTTAACACGCTATGTATATTACTATTAACAATGGTTTCATTTTATCTTGATATCATTGATGTATCATTATATATAAATATATCTATAGGTAAGCTTATACAGATGTGTAGAGACAGAGGAGTCATTGAAAAAAATATATATATGCATTTTCCATTTAAAATGTAATTTTTTAGGTTGTAAAAATCAAGCATATTTATTGTGGTGCTCGGATTCACTTACTGCTAAAAAAAAAAAAAAGTTCATGGACCCATTCACATGTAGAAGGATTCTTCAATTATTTGCTATTGAAAGTACATGTGCATAAATGTATATATATTATTTGTACACATATACACACACAGGGGGAGGAGCTGGACTTTAGAATTATTAAGTAAATTTTTATTTTCAAGTTTATTAACTATTGCTAGCTAGTTCTCAGAAAAGGCTCTATCCATTCCTCTCCACGAGAGGGACATATATGCTCCTCCATGACCACACGCTTCCCAGCATCGGTTAGTATTAGATTTTTTAACATTTGCCTAGGTGAGGGTTGGCTTTAATTTGCACTGAGCCTCCCTTTATCATCTTCATCTACACACTGCTGTGCATATATATCTTGCCCTTTTAGGCAATATAGTAAGTTTGTTTTTCTTACTGAACTGTAATAGTCATTGATGCATTTCAATTATATTTGTTATAAATTATTGTCCTGGTGTAAATATGTCTTTCCCCTAATTTCTTACTGCCTTTTTGCAAACATACATGTTTAATTTTATTGTATTTAAGCTATTCCCAGTCTTTCCTTTATGCTGATTTTAAAAAAGAGATTTATTTACTTTATGTAAATGAGTACATTGTCAATGTCTTCAGACACACCAGAAGAGGGCATCAGATTCCATTACAGAAGGTCTTATGAGCGACCATGTGGTTACTGGGAATTGAACTCAGGGCCTCTCTGGAAGAGTACCTACCCTGTGCTCTTAATTGCTGAGCCATCTCTTCAGCCCCTATACTGATGTCTTTTGAGTCTGGTTTAATGGCACTTTCCTGTCCAAGATAGTGTCCTATATTCTAGATTCTAAATGTAATCATTCCTAGAATTCAGGCTTTGTTCTATTTGGTAGAAATTTTTTTTAATTAAAAAATATTCTAATTATTCTTTGAGAATGCCATATGTGTTTACAATGTACTTTGATGAAATCTACCTTTGGTCCTTCCTCTCTAACTTCTCCCCTGAAGCCACATCTTCCTCTCACATTCATATATGTCCTTTTTAACCACTGGGTCCAATTGGTGCTGTGAGGATGTGTTGTGAGAATGAGACCATTTACTCTTATCTTGGGTAACACCCATAGCTGCATCTCAGAAGAAAACGAATATTCCCTCTATTGGCAACCATCAACTACCAACAACTACTCAGCTAGGGGTGGAGATTTGTGAACCTCCTCACCATCCACGTTGGGATTTTTATTGGCTTGATCTAATGTAGGTAGCATACATAGCCACAGCCACTTGAGTTCTTGTGAGCAATGGGACTATTGTGTCCAGAAAACACTGTTTTGCCACAGTTCTGAGCAATCTCTAGCTCTTAGAATCTTCCAGCTCCAACTTTCCCCATGATCCTGATCCCTAAAGGGAGGAGGTGTGATACCCATGTCTCATTTACCCTGAGCCACAGTTTATTTGCAGTTTAACCAGTATGGAGCTCTGTATTAAGCGCCATCTACTGGCAGCGATGTTTTTTATGGTTGTAAGAGGTAAGAATTGAATTTCATCTTTCCCAAGCAAATCACAGTGTCCCAACACTTTCACTATGTCCTATTTTGTCTGTCAGTTTTCAATGTCACTAAAACACAGTTCATGTCTCTGTACTTTCTATTTCATTTCACTAGTCTATGTCTCTGTTATGATTTGGAGAAATGCCTTCAAAGGTCCTTGTACTAACATTTTGGTTGCCAAGGTGCTACTACTGGAGGTAGTAGATCCTCAGAGGTGGGTCCTAAGGAGAGGTCCTGAGGTTGCTGGGTATGACCTTGCTTTCTGGTGGTAACATCAGCTATTGTGTTTTGTTACATGACTCAACATTGCCATCTAATGCTCCCAGCAGAAGCCCCAACTCATGGAATCACTCAGTCTTAGACTAGACTCTCAAACCTTGTGAATGATATAGGCCTTTTCTCTTGTTTGTTAATTATTTTGGGTATTTTGAACAGTGACACAAAGCTAAAATAATACTATTTCTTCACAGACTACCCTGCATTAGTCAACATAACTTAAAGTAATATACTAATACCCTTATTAGACTACTTTACTTATTTTGAAACTTGTGTATTCATGATCGATTGCTTCTCAATATTAAGTTATAACAAGTAATGCATATTTAGTGGTTCAAGCAATAGAAATTTCTATTCACACAGCTCCAGAGTCCAAGGTGAAGGGTTTGGTTCCCCTTTGAGGTTCTTGAAAAAAAAAAGTCTGCTTTAGATACTCTTGACTTAAAAATGGCCACATTCTCCCCAGAGGGTCATCATGTCATCTTTTCTTTATCCTTGTCTATTTTCAAATTTTCCTTTTTTATTGAAGATTCTTTGACAGTAGAGTAGTGGCACCAAAATGGGGCATCACAATTACCATATGAAAGAATCAAGTTGGCAAAAGACTAGAAGTTCCTCTCCTCCCAGACTACAGCAACGAACAGCAAGCACAAGAAGAGATCATGAGAAAATGGTTCTATGTAAACATCTGGATCAGAACTCAGGTAGTCTGAGCTCTTGAGTACCTGTGTTCTCTGCTGAGTAGCTCGGTTCTACTCTTGAGACTGCTATTCCCCTTCCATAATACACTGCCACTGTCTCTATCACCATCCATATGTTCCTGGTCCAGCTCATTGTTCCAGGATACAGGAAACCGGGGATTTCTGCAGAGGTGCTGCAGACTCAGATCCACTAAAAACACTAGTCATGTTGGATCGAGGACTGTACCAATGATCTCATTGCAGCTGTATTACCTCTCCATTGACCTTTTCACCTAAAACACTAGTATTCTGAATTTAATATAGAATTTTAAGGAGAACACCATATAGCCAATTACAATCTGTGCTGGATAGTTTCATGTCAACTTGACACAAGTTCAAGTCACCATAAGATCAGGTTATAGGCAAGGCTCTAGGGTGTTTTCTTAGTTAGTGATTGATTGGGAGTTCAGCCTATTGAGAGTGGTACCATATTTAGACCGGTGGTTGGTCCTGGATTCTATAAGAAATCAGGCTAAGCAGCCATAATGAGCAAGCCTGTAAGCAGAATCCCTCTACAGTCTCTGCATCACTTTCTCCCCTCTATGTTCCTGCCCAGTTTGAGATTCTGTTCTGGCTTCCTTTGGTGATGAACAGTGATTTGGAACCATAAGACAAACAAATCCTTTCCCTTCACAAGTTGTTTTAGTCATGGTGTTTGATCACAGCAATGATAACCTTAACTAAGACACAGCTCTTCACGTTATATGAACACCTTGAGTGGGATTTTATTATTCATATTATTTGAGATAAGGAGATGGAGAGAATCTGTCATCCTGTCTTAAAATCTGCGAACATTTACTTATGTCTTTAAAGCCTTTCAACAAACGTTCACATTTTTCACATAAAAATCTTGCATATATTTTGATATACTTATTTTTATTTTTTTCACTCTAAGTGCCTGTATACAAAGGACACTTTTGGAATACATACACATACATTTCCTGTTTATGCATGGTTGGTGTGTGTGTGTGTGTCCATGAGCACATGCACTATACGCCTGTATCTATGTATTTTCCCTGTCTCAGAGTAAGTACCTCACCCTGTGCAGCTATAAAAATCTCAGTGTAATTTTAGGTATCTGAGCTAACACCTCAGCTGCTTCCCTCTCCCCTTCTGACATTTACATTTAAAATGTCTCTGCTCCTTTCTAAACGCAATGCAGAAATTTATTGATTCAATTTGTGAGGTGGACTTTTCTATTCACAAGCAGTCATAAATCTTGAAATAAACAAATTTCTCTATAAAAATTATCTCTGGATAAATTAAAGCAGTAGGCAAATACTGATGGCCTGGGATCTCATTCAGCCCATAGCCTTCTAAGCCATGCTTGCAGCATCTAAAGCAATGCTTCAGCAAGACTCCACATTTCCTCCTGTGAGACCTGTGCAGCTGCTCACAAAGGATTCCTGCCAGGAATCAGTGAATGGCAGGATACTGTTTTGACAGTAAATGATGGTTTCAGTGAACAGGGAGCATGTAGTATATTCTAGGACTCCAAGCACTGTTTTAAGTATTTTACACATTTTATCCCCTTCAAGTTTCTACCAACAGTCCTATGAAAGAGATAACTACTATCTGTACTTTGTACCTGAAGACATAAATGTCCAAAAAGACACATCTTCCAGGAACTGGAGCTGCTTGTTTTGAATACCTGATATTTCCTCGATGCATGCTTAAGCCACTAACATAGTGTGTTTTTATATTGGAAGGAATGGGTAGCTGCTGGATGGATCTCTTGTCTCTTATGATTCTCTGGCCATCAGCTGGGGTGATCTGCTTATTTGACATTGAACTCTCATTTCAAGAGGTCACACTCCTAAAGGAGAGGCCCACCAAAGCTAACAGGAACGACAGTGGAGAGCAATGTTTGTCAAGAAGTACAGCTACTCTTCCAGGTTACAGTTGCACATCTGACTCTGGGCTGTCTTTCTAGGCTGCACAGTTCCACATTTGGTCCCCGGGCAAGGATATGATTTTTGTCCTCTCTTATAATCCCACCACTATTAGACATATTGTAATTATCTTCAACTTTTTTATGTTTTAGACTCCAGGAAGGTTCTAGGTAGACTGAAAAGCATCTCAGTCATCAAGACAATGTTCTCCAAACAGTTCTAAAGCCCACCACCCTCTTTCTTGCCAGCAAATTGATGATAGTGACTTGCATATAGTCATTCTAAATACAGGAAACTACTCTACCACACTGAACTTTACATCAATAATTACTTTTACTTATCAAAACACAATTTTATAGCAGCACACATTTCATTTTCATACATGATGTATTTTTGACAATGCCCATTTTATCTCTTTCAATTCCCACCACACTCTTACCAAGCTCCCCAATCTCTGCCCTTCCACTCACATATTTTCTGGAAACTTAAAATCTTTCCTTAATTGAATTCTTGATGGAATTATGTTTATAGTTATTTTATTAGCAGCATAGAGTTATTTCTTAGTTCTGTATCCATATGCCTAAATTTCAATAATAAATGTGAAACCTTGAAAGATGAGAATAGTTTTCTGAATTATTAATAAACATAGTTGGCTAGTAATCCTTTCTAAAACTGATATAGAACACTTCTAGTTGGAAAACTCATAAATATGTTATAAATTTTGATAAATGTTAAATATAAGCACTAACATTTTCTTGGCACTGAACCTCTTAATATAATGGGTACTTTCTTTTTAAAGGTTAATATAAAAATCCATAGATGAATATTAAATTCCATTAGAATGATTCAAGTATCTGTATCAATTCTATCCCACTTAATTTTTTTAAAATTTGATTTTATTTGATGTGTATATGTGTTTTGTCAGCACAGCACATGAATTCAGTGCCTGGGAATGTCAGATGAGGGCATTGGCTGTCCTATATTGGAGTTACAGATGTTTGTGAGCTACCCTATAAGTTCTGTGAATCAGTCCTCTGTAGGAGCATCTAGCTCTGTTAACCACTGAGCCATCTCTTCAGCTACCCCACCCCCAATTTTAAAATCTGTAACACTGTAGGTTTGTGTTAGTTACTTTTCTATTGCTGTGACAAAACATTGTGACCAAGCCAAAAAGAAAGCATTAAATTTGAGGTTCATGGTTCCAGAGGGTTAGAGTTCATGCCTATCATGGCAGGGAGCATGACAGCAGGCAGGAACAGTAGCTGGGAGCTTATACCTTGTGACAACCACTAAAAGCCAGAGAGGAAGAGATAACTAGGGATAACACGGGCTTGTGAAGCCTGAAAGCCTGCTTCCTCCTAATCATTCTCCAACAGTTCCACAATTTGGGACCAAGAATTCAATCATAAGAGCCTATGGGGGTCATCTCCATTCAAACCACTACAAGGTTCTAAGAAGATGTTCTGTAAATAATTTGATGGAAGTGGAAGCAATCCTATTGTACCAGTAGTCAGTGGTTCTTGTCTCTGTGAAATGTTTGCCTAGAGAAAATGTTGTCTGTTATAAAACTATTTAGTGACTGTGATGGTTAAAGTCAGTATTGATTCCTAACTTGAAATAACCTAGAGGAGAACCTCTGGGTAAGTCTATGAGAAACTTTCTCAGTTTAGCTACGAGGTAGGAAGACCCGTCTTAATGTGGGTGTTATTCTGGGCAGCCTGGCTTTTCTTCTTTCTTGCTTGGTTCTTTTTGAGGCAGCAGAGGAGGAAGAACATTGGTGGGGGTAAGACTTGCTTTTATGAGATATTTAGGGTTGCTGTTTAATAATAAAATTGTTGTGTGTAGTTTTGTAAAGCAGGCTTGCTCTTTGCCTGGTCTCCTTGTCCAATGCCATAGCCTCTCATGACTTAGATCCGAGATCACACCACCACTGGCTCCACTTGCATCCCTTCAGTTCCTCCAGTTGGCTTAGCCAAGCTGCCCAAAAGTCATCCTTCCTGAGAATGCCTGGAGGTACCACTCGACTTCCACCTGCTGACTGCTCTGGTGGCCCATTTTCTCCTGTCCACCTGAGTCGCCTTGGAAGGAAAATACCAGAAATCCTTAATATTTTAAAACCTGTCATATAACACAACTGTTGGGTGAAGAATTTCTTGTTTCATCCTCCTTAGCCTCCACAGGCCACTGCGGAGGCTACAAACTATCAGTTCCTGAGAGTTACATACATGTCTGTTACTTCTTAAGCCCTCTACCACCTGGTCTGAATCACAATCCTCTCTCATCCCCTTCTTTTCCTCCTGGGACCCAGAACTCCCATTTTATCCTTCACCCAGAGATTAGCTTCTTTCATCTTTATGGACCCAATTAAGAAACAATTAGGGAACCAGATTTTAGTTATTAGCTCCTCCCCCTACATCTTACCTTTTCTGCTCAACAACAAACAACAACAACAACAAAAACAACAAAACACCTCTTCTCCCAGATATAAATTGAAAAAAATATGACAAGTGAATTACACAGTATGAGGTACAAATGACAACCAGTCCATCAGTTTGTCAATTTAGATAGAGTACTCTACCATCCATCCTGACTTAAAAGGTTTACAATTCTATACCTGAGTTATGTCCTGGTTTTAGATTGTATATCATCTGAAAACCATCCTCTCAAAACTATATCATCTCTCTCAATGCTAAACAGTTTGGGTTGGCTATGAGATGACAACCAATCTTCAATCCTGCCGGAAATTAAGTACTAGAACAACTTAAATATTATCTGAAAATATAAGAAGCACTAAACATAGCTTCCAAAACTAAGCCAATGTAAAGACAGCTGACTATATGGACAGTTCCCCAATATTTTAGAATCTAAGAGCTTCCATCTCTGGCCTTCTAGCCAAGGATCATCTATATGACAGACTTATTATGTAGAAAATGGGAGGGCCACTGTCCCAGTCTTGACAAAGTCAGTAGTCGGCTATTCTGTAACATGTGTTCCTCTCTGGACAGAGTTGTCTGAAGATGAAATAGGTGACTTCTGCTACACTGTCTATACTGGATCCTCACAGGAGCTCCTTTCTTATATTCTCTTGCCATGTGTGATGGAAATCCTGCAGCTTTGGATTTGCAGGACTGGCCCTTCCATGTGTTCCAGCAGATCATAGATGAGGTAGACGTTGGGGTGGGCCAATTCTAAGCCTTGGATCTGGACCTGAGAGATAGCTGAGTTGGTCATCCTGTCAGCTCTCTTGTGCTCAAACTACCAGAGTGGGCTCTTTAGCACTGCTCCAGATGGCTCACTCTATGCTGCAGCCAGCAAGAGGCAGGGTCAGCTCTCCTACTTTCATGCCCTTGGAGCTGGCTTAACCCTTCCCTGCCATCAGAATCAGCTCTACTGTGCTGTTAGGTGAAGGATCAGCTCTCTGTAGTGTGGTAGCTGGTTAAGGGCAGGGACAACTCAACACAGTGCCTCAGGTGACAGTCCAGGCCAGGGATATATGCATGACTTTTGGTGGTAACATGGGCCTGGGGCATCAACTCAAACCCTGGCTGCTAAAGGACCATGGACTCAGACAGCATGGACCCAGATGTTCCCATGGCCTCAGGCCTGCAGTGTAGGCCATCTCAGATCAGCATGACCCTTAGAGGCAGCATAGCCCTCAGATATCCACATGGTCTCCAATGGCAGCCCAGATTATGGACATCCACTCAGGCCACAGACTTCGACACAGTCTATAGCTGAAGCAAGACCATGGACCCAGCTATGGCCCTTGTTAGCGTCTAGGGCCAGGACCTCACCATAGCCTCCACATATCTGCATGTTCCTTACTGCCACTGAGTCTCCAGTTCCACCTTTCTGCACAGTATATGAATTCCTTTGTTTCATTTTCTCTTCTGTCTTTCCATCACATAGTCCATCCCCCATCCTTCCCTTCTCTCCATTACACATTCATCCAATAGTAGTGCAGGAGGCTTTTTTTCTTCCAATTTGGTGGCCTGGGCAGGCACTTCTACCTTTTTTTTTTTTTTTTTTTTTTTTGGTAAGCAAAGGAAATTACTGGAATTTCTTTGAGCACATGTGACCTCTCAGTACTCTAACTTTAGAAATGAAGGAAAACAGAATTAGGATATCTGGAATTCAGTTCATTTAAAGTTGTTCTTGACTGAAGTCTTCTCAGGATACTTTCATTATGTATACACAGGGGTGTGCATATACTCTCAAGATTGTTGCTACAAGCAATGAGGAATCCTGAAATCCTTAATAAAACAATGGTTTATTCACATTACAAATTGAAGAAGATATTTTGCTGAAGAAGAGAAAACTACAGACAAGACATAAACTGGAATAATTGTCACTAGAGGGTAAAAAAATACATGAGAATCAGTATAAACCACGGGAGGAAATGGGGTGGAGAAAAGCTTCTCAAAGGTTGTGGTGATGGAACCACAGATTACCACTGATCTCCCCAGTGTTTTTCTAGAACCTGCACAAAAAGAACCACAAGGACTGATGGGTGAAAGACACAGTCATTCGTTGCTTAGTAATGGAGATACATTCTGAGAAGTGTGTCCTTAAGTGACTTTGTCATGAGGACATCATAGTGTTGGCTTACATAAACTAAGATGATGGGTGATAAAATATCTTTGAACACTGGCATTGACCTTGATTACACAGTGTAAAGTAACATATGTCATACGTGAAATTACATTGAGGTTTTTTTTTTTAAAAAATATCTGTAGTGATCTCCACTCAAAAGGAAACTGTCAAGAAATTATGAATCATTTGTTAGAGTTGTATATGTTTTGTAAAGAGGCAAAATAAACCAACATCTATGAACCAACTATTTTGGTAAATTGGGCTGTGTCAAATACTGAGAATGAATTTTATGTAAACACCATATCCTTTCAAAGCTACATCTATGTGATTTCTGGAACCTCAAGAGGAATCAACCTCTGGCTATTCTCCTTTTTGTACTGATTTGTTTACAGTTTGTTTCTTCTGTCCTAGATCTGGATGTTGATTTCAGCTACTTTCTTGGACTTGTAAGTGTTCATTATGAAACTTGGTATTTAGTTTCACCAGTGTTTATTGCTGGTAGTTATTACAGATTTTTAAGGTAGAGTTTTTCAAAGATGGAACTCAAGTGTCAGGACACTTGAGTTTGGAGACTGTGGAGCTATCATAGCCTCATTATTGGACATGTCTTTGAGTGTCTAATGCAGGACCACTCAAGAGTGCACTCAATCAACATATGCCTGTAGATTCTATTATCTCTTTGTATCTTAACTGTCATGTTGATCCTCTAGAGAAGATGTCTTCTTTCTCCAAGTTCTTTATTAAATAGTTCTTTATTAAAAGTTCTTTATTAAAGGTCATGTTACTATGCAAAATGCAATTTATATAAATTACTGATCCTATTACACCAGCAGTCTTGCAAGGGTGAGAAAACAAAGCAGGGAAACACTAAGTCTCTGCTCTAAATAATCCTGTCTTGGTGCTTTTCTTAATCCTTAGTAATAGGCAAATCCCTGATATTTTCAGGTAACCCAGGCTATGAAGTCTCACTTAAGCATTTTTTTAATGGAGAGGTATATTTTGGAGTGCCACCAAAATCAGATTAAGGGAATGAATGACTTGCTTCCACTACTAATGGATGACTCAAGCAACAGAAGTATTTTCAGTAGCAGGAAGGATGCTTGGTAAGAAGAGTAACCTTTAAAGAGTAACAGTTTGGTGAAGCTAAGACCTTTTTGCTCTACATAATGAAGCTACAATACCTCCACAATCTCTTAGTCCAGGGACACATTGCTTACATAGATAGAGAATCCAATAATGGCCTGCACCAAGTGTGTGGCCCTGTACCTAGATGAGGGTTACAAAAGATGGTGGCAATGTGATTTTGGGAATGCTTGGTCTAGGTGTGGTCAGCTGAGTATTGGATGCACAGGTGGGAAGAGACATAAACATTGCCAGCCTCCTGGGCCACGAGGCCAAAGTCGTTCTCTTCCACACATTAACTCCATGGAGGCTTTGATTGACACATTTATTTCTTTTTTCTGTCCTGGATACATTCCAGGCACCTAAATCTGGTGAAGCCATGTGGGTAGGTTTAGTGACTGGTTTGGAAGCAGAATAGTGGATACTTCTGGGCAGCAGAATTTAGGATTAGGTGTGAGTTCTGCAGGATCCTTCTTTAATGAGTTTGTTAGCTGTCTGTTGGGAGCATAGCTATCAAGAGGAAGGAGCCTGGATCCTTATTTGGTACGTGTCTATAGGCTACAATAATAAAGGAATAGACTAGATGGCTCATGACAGACAGACATTTATGTTTCATAGATCTAAGATCCAAAGTTCAAGACTAAAGTAACACCAGAGCCAAATACTGATGAAGACTCTCTTCAAGGTCACAGATTGTTCAATTTCTTGTATTTTCATGTGTCTACTTTTAAATCTAATTCAGGAGGGCTTTCCTTTCATCTCCTGATGACCTGACAATCCTATTTTTAATACCTGTGATGGACAGTAGGCTCTCAATGTAGGAATTCAGGATAAACATTCAGTGCATAGTAGAAAGTGCACAGCCTTGAACAGCTGCCTCTCTGAAAGTAGATTTAATGAATAAGAAATAGAATTTCATTTCCATGGCCACTAAGATTTTAGGGATATTCCTTCCCAAAACATAGCAATTCCCATTCTCACACTGGATATTTCTATTTGTCCATTTCAGTTTGTGAGCAGCCTGTGGTCACAATAAATTTCTTTTCTCTGGACTCATCAGGAAAGGAGGAGTCACACTCTGCAAAATTTCAATTTCCCCATTAGACAAGCATCTTCCCTTATAACCTGGTAGCACTTGAGAAGGCCCTAAGAAATTTTTGCTCAGTCTTCGGAATGCACAATATTGTGATCACTTCAATCTCCATTCAGCATATGGATTACTAGTTCTAATATTTTAGCCAAAAATTTGAACTCCTATCTCATTCCCACTTCTAGATTCATATGCTCCATGCTGAGGGCAGAGTTGGGAAGGAGGCATGGACCCTGCTTTACTAGGTTCATCCATCCCTGCTCTATACACTCTATACACTCTACCCCTGGCTTGCATGAAGGCACGAATAGAGACGAAATAAAGGGTATGGCAGTGGTTTTTATTTTGTCTGTGTTATGTATGCCTTTCATTCCTAGCCAGTGATGAAACTGGCTGTCCTGGGTGAACCTAATAGGTAATCAGAGTTAACTCTCTTGGCTTAGCATGCTTTTGTGTGCTCTCCAATGGTACTAGTTTTTACTCGCTTCCATTTCTGTTGGTCATCAGAAATGTATTTTTTCATTTTTGTCAAGATTTATTACCATTTTTTAAAGCATTGGATGTTATCTTGTTTCCCCAGGTGGTTCTATCATGTAAGGCTCAGGAAACTCCACACTGATGCCTTCTCATTTGGCCCACAGATGGCCAATTGGAAAGATCTCTCATCATTCATCTCTCAAGAAAACAGGTCTGTCCCAGTGCACATGTACTCTTCTGGTTCTGGGCCTCTAATTAGCCAGCTTCTTTCTGTCCCTGTTCTGAGACCTTAGCTCTCACTTCACTTTTGCTTTCATAAACATTAATCTTCATGACAACACCCAGCCTCAGAGAATGCATATATCTGCTCCATGAGGTGCCTTTGAAGATCATCTAAATAGACCTGAAGTGAAGAGACTGTATCTCTACTTTGCTTCAATATTGAGGGGAATATAGAAACTTTTGGTAAGACAATGTGTCCCTCAAATATCTTTCTTGCTTGACTTATTTTCTGGTTGACCTTGTTTTTAGTCATTAATCTGGATGAGGGTTTAATATATCTGTATTAGCTTCTCAGTGTCATCTTTTAAAAATAAATTAAACTGGTATAGCAGGAGCCCTCGAAAAACGCAATCTGTCTCAGGCTCAGTTTAACATCCTGGTGTGTGTAATATAGGTATTTTAGCTGATACAAGATAAAGCAAGCAATTTCTATCCTTATATCCCACATATGGCATGCATTTCAAATATTTATTACATTCATTGCTTCTGAAATTAAATACTTTATGCATGCATGGAGAGTTTTATCATGATTATCAGTTATGGTATACTAAAGAACTCATGCCTTTGAGGAGAGTGAAAACATATGAATTTTCTTATTTTAATACCAAATGATTTCAAATGACTGCATTTCAATGACATCACAAGAAGAAAATAAAAAAAATTGGATATTGAGATTAAGGAAAATATGACATATGGAGAGATATTTCTTTAAAAGTATACATTTGAAGAATTTTCTTGGGAGGAAATGTGAAACCTATTTTGTGCTAGGGGCAGAATCAGAAGGCATCACTGTGCAACTCCAGCTCAAAATGAGCTTTCTTATGGGTAGAAGTGTGCCAGAGGCCAGTTTGCCATTGACCAAGCTCATACTACCTTTTCAGTGATACATGGTTTAATAAAATTGGCTTTTCCTCCTTGCCCAGAAGCAAGACACCCCAGCTCTTCAGCCACTATTCCTCATCAAGGCCTGATTGTAGCCATAATGTTTTATGCACTGTGTAAAAGGTTATCCTTGTGTTATTCAAATGCTGATTTCTTTGCCCTCATCTCATGTTTCAATCCCGGACACAGCATTGTAAAGCTTATTTCTAGAATCCCCTGTCTCAAGTTTGTGTAAACAATTCTTACCATTTATTCTTTGTCTTGTTAATTAATGCTGATCATCTAGTGGCTGGGCAGAAGACAGAATAAGGCAGGATGTCTGCCAACCAGAGGAAGGAGAGAGGGACTGAGGGAAAGTTAGATCAGTCAGGAA
The DNA here is from genome assembly GCF_004785775.1 of Grammomys surdaster. NCBI lineage: Eukaryota > Metazoa > Chordata > Mammalia > Rodentia > Muridae > Grammomys > Grammomys surdaster. The sequence continues at coordinate 16,012,422 of NW_021604579.1, forward strand.
GATGGAGGATTTGGATCCATGAGAAAGGGGTCCAGAAAGAGATCATGGAAACACACCTGAAGCCCAAAAAAGCCAGATAAATAATAATATGCAAGTACCATAGGATGAGGCTGGGTGGTAGCCAGATTAACATAGGAAGTAAAAGTAGATCATTTAACTGCTCAGCTATTGAGATGCAGTTTTAAATAAATGTTGGGTTTTTGTGTGTGTGATTATTGGGGAATAGTATAACGTAAGAAATATAGCCACTGATTTAATTCACTGCTTATATTTACATTAAAGTTAATCCATTTACATTGGTACCCATACATGAAATAAGAAAGTGGACTTCACAAGGTGGGTCTTGTCATCTCCATGAATTGTAGACTCATACTCTGTGGTTGTTCTTCAATGGCCTCTAGTTAAGTGATGAACTTTGCCCTACTTGTAGTCCTATATTATTTATGTCCACCAATGAATTCTATTTCTTATTCCTCCACAAAAAGGCAAAGCAAAGAAGCAAATCTGCTTTTAGAGTAGATGTTAGAACCATTCATCTCATTTTTATGGCTCATTTCATTAACTGGCTGTTTACATACCACCTATTGTGGCCTGATTTCAATCTTTGATCAGAACAATTATTTACAGTTCCAAGTCTTAAATGAATGCTTTCATAATCAACAATTTGATGGGGTCAAATATTGAGTTTTATTCTTCCCAGAATTAGAATTAGGTCACTCTCATTTTGATTCTCCTTTGTTACACTATTCCCAGGCTCCCAATTTACCTTTGACTTACCTCCCTGCTTACTTCTTTTCCCCTTAAAGTATTATGCTATTATTTTATATAGTTGTTAGAGGACATGTCTCTGTTCTCTTTTACTCCCTTCCTTAATAACCATTCAGGAATCTACTCATGGGAAGAGTGAGTCTCTATAGCATGATTAAATGGATGGTGAGTGAGCTCCGCACGCTGAAGGGTTGAGTATTAATATTTCCAATTTGTATATCTCAATATTGTTACCAAGATTGCTACCTGAGCCTTTTCTGAACTGAGCCCTGATAGTGTCATATCAAGCATTAATGAGGAAACACTACCATTCCCAAATTCCCACATTCACATAGATAAAGTTTAATGCTTTGAGCCATACGTGTTTCAACAATGAAATGATTTGAGCAGTTATCAGACCCAGAGAAAGGGTGCCATAGAAACTCTAGACCAAGATGGTTCCACAATGTTCTCATAAATGATTGACAGGACTCACAGATGGCTCAAGGGTTTTCTTTGATGATGTGAACTCAGAACGGAGTGCTAAATGGGATTTCTCCACTCCAAATCCAGAAATAGGCTCAACAGCGTAATATGGGTAAAGTATTTAATGTAAGTGTTGACAATAGTGACAAAGTTTCTCCTCTGCAGATAAAGTGAGGGCAAGCAAGAAATAATCTAAAGAGCAAATAACTTAAGTCACTTATCCAATGATAAATATCCACTTTAATTTCTACTATTAGAGTTCAAAATGGGAGCATGTTGATATTGGAGTTATTTTACAATTGTTGACATAAATTACATTAATTTCCACAATAATATCACTAGGCAGGTGTGGGGAAAATTTAAAAAGGCTGCCACAGTGGCGCAAGCCTCAAAGGGGCTTCCGCAGCTGTGGCGGGTCCCACATTAGAGAATAAGTCCTATGGTTCCAGTGGCCTGAGGGCCTTGGTGGAGGCAGGCCCCAGTAACACAAGGAAGTCCTTGGTTCCAAAAAGGTTTATTGTCATGGCGGATGATAGATGGATCTAGGCATACCCCCCAAAAACTCAGGGCAGTCCCGAGTTATATAGGGAGGGAGAAAGAGGGAGGATTGGGGGAGGATCTGGGGGAGGAATGTTTAATTTGCTCTGCCCTCTGGCCTTCATTAGTAGGTAAATCCCTAGGGCCTGAGGCCTATAGCCTGGCCTATGTGACTCTATGGAGATCTATGTGACTGCTTTTCAGGATCCTGGATGATGGGAGGGACCGAACTCCTGCCGGTTCTCACGCAGAATTCCACGGAGAATCTCGGGGTTCTAGGCACCTGCTCAACCATGACCCAGGATACCCTTACGCAGTCCCACAGGCAGGCATGTCTATTTTATAGTGAAGAAACTGAGGCTCAGTTTTAGTGATGTAGTCACTTAGAATGATGGTTGGCTAGTTGTGGCGTCAACTTGACTGGAATAATAGATATCTAGGATGGGTTGGAAACATCTCTGCTGTGTATGTGAAGGATTTCCCAGAGAAGATTGTCATATGAAATATCTGACATAAATGGTTGGGTGGTATCATCCAACAGGCCTGGAGCCAGGAGAGAAAGATGTTGGAGGAGGAAGGTCTCACAACAAAAGAAGTCCCTTTCATTTTACGAACTAATCCCCATCACTGTTGTCATTGTCCTCAGACACCTAACTCCAGCTTCATGCCAACTTCCTTGGCCTTTCAGTGTTTCATTGGTTCCAATGCCAATGCCTCTCAAGTTAACCCCAGGTCTTCAGTGAAAGTTGAGACTTCTGAGGGAATCCAGCTTCTTGGATTCAACAGCTACTGAGTGATTGGCTATCCCATTTGCAGACAGCCACTGGTGGACTACCAGTTCCTATCATGTAAACTAAATTTATAATCTTCTCCTCTTGTTCTCTATTATGATATATTCCATATATATGATGTATATATATTAATTGGATATATTTTATTTTTAGTGATGTGAATTGACTTCTTGTCTTATCACATACACACACAGTTGCATATATACCTATAGGTGTCATGTACATGTGCACATGCATATAGATGCATGTAAACACACCACACTATGGAGAGAGAGAGAGAGAGAGAGAGAGAGAGAGAGAGAGAGAGAGAGAG
>NW_021604579.1:16015305-16038276 GCF_004785775.1 Grammomys surdaster
GAGAGAGAGAGAGAGAGAGAGAGAGAGAGAGAGAGAGAGAGAGAGAGTATAGCAGCTTCTTTCCAGGTTCTTAAACCTGGAAACTGTCAGTTATTGCATGGGGAGGAAGGATCTGCTTGCCTGAAGGCCTTTGTCTGTCCTATGACTTATGTTGGTGTTTGGCTTGTACTAGACAAATGTCTAATGTCCACCACAACTATTGTCATTCCTTTATGTACCTAGAGCCTTTGCTAGTCATCCTTAGCTATGCCATTTATGATCTGTGTAGGTTTTCTCACCCTCTTGTGACTCCAAAGATGGAGCACCTGGTGTGGCTAATGCTATAGCTGGGGAAGGGGGAGTCTCTCAAGTGTATTGGGGGTATGGAAACAAAAACAACACTGATGTCTATAGAGGTGGAAAGTTTGCCTTTGTACTTTCAGCATCTACATGTTACTCAAACTGCTGGGAGCATGTGGCTCAGTGTTGGGCTATAATATGAAGTGGTAGATGGGGGCTCTTCAGGTTGGGCTACCTACTGATGTCAAACTTCACTTGATGAGATCTGTCCCAACCACTGAGGGTAGAACTTTGCTCATCACACATGAAACAAGCCTGCAGCTGGCACTTTTCAGCTCCTTATTGTCTCAACAGGCCCATTCTCTCCATAGCTGTCTCTCATGGCTGTCTAGTCCTAGGGGAGCTAGCAGGTTAAGGTGAGGCCACCAGACTCTGGTCATTCTTTATCCATAAGTCCCCATGGTGGCTGAGTCTTAAAAAGGACCCTTGTCTAGACAGTGCTCAGCCACTACCCTTTAAATCATAGTGACAAAATGAGCTCCCTCAGCACTGTTGGGCCATCTGTTGGAGGGACACGGTGTCAAGAAAACAGGCAGGTAGATTTGAGACTTGTCCTGAGGTTAAGACTGATATCTCTCCAGGGCCACCGGAATTTGTTTTGGATAGGACTTTTGCTTTCCCTCCTTGTACAGGGAGATGCACAGTAGGAACTGTGCTCTGTCATGTTGTCTATCTTAGCCCTTTCCAATGGTCTCTCACCCTCATCATGAGTTTCCACAGCTCTTCCTCTTTTTCTTTCTAGAATATCCTAATCTTTTTTATACTACTTTTTCTTAACCCAGCTACCAAAGATGGAGTTTTTACTCTTTCACATTATCCAAAAGCCAGTCTCCTTCTATATTTCTAGTATTTTGCAAGAAAAAGAACTCTTTTCCTACTGATCATGACTTACAATGTATGCACAATTGATTCTAACTCATGAAATAGTCAGTTACATTTGTGATGCAATCTTTTAAATGTACAAATGGAAAATTATTAGAAAAAAATCTCTTTTAAAAACATCTCTCTATAGCCTTGACTTGCCTGGAGCTCACTGTGTAAACCAGGCTGGACTTGAACCCATAGAGATCACACCAGGATTTTTGGGGATCTGAAGCTTTTGATTACTTTTTAAATTTTTTCACATTAAATATTTATGAATAGGACACATACAAATATTTATGAATAGGACATAGAAGAGGAAGAAACAAAATTACACAACCTTTCCAGAAGTAAATACTGATAAAATTAAAATGTCTACATATGTTTATTTAACAAGTAAAAGAAACTCTATTTAAACAGGGTTCACTAGGTATGTCTATAGCTCTGTTTTGGAGCCTGGGGGAGGAGGAGTTCTAGGGTAGCCTGGGATGCCCAGCCTGATTCTCTCTCAAGCAGAACACAGAACAAACAAAGACCTATGTTATTTAACCTACAGAATGGGAGAAAATCTTTGCTAGCCCTATATCTGATAGAGAATCAATATCCAGAACATAGAAAGAACTAAAACAGAACAAAACAAATCACCACCACCAACAGGACTAAGCAAGAAGAAAACAAACAACTTAATTTAAAAAGTGAGCTAGACTTGTGTGACTGAGTCAGGCCACCTCTGAGCAAAGGGTGTTGGTGCCCAGCATGTGCCCTAGTCTAGTCCCTCCCACATTGCCTTCCACCTTCTTTTTTCATTATGATTAGATCATTGGGTCACTGATGAGACCAGCTACACAGTGCTTTGAAATATAATTATATAGTTATTATTCAATCATAATGTCATAATGAATTTCAACTCCTTTAGGCAAAGAATAAATTAAAAATAAAATTGTGATTATGGCTTAGTTTTCCTCTTCACATGTTATTCTAAAGTGTTTTTAATGTTTACACTAATATTTAATTAATGAAGATCAAAATCTATTGATATGTAAATATCTATAATGAATTAATTTCTTGGATATAACTGAACTTGTTTTGCATCTTCAGTGATCAAATTATTCTTACTAAATCTAATACTTAAAACTGGGCTGGAGAATTGGGTAGAGTTCTTAAAATAAGAAAGACGAGTAGGAAACACATATTTTTAAAAGTGTTCAAAATCCTTAGTCATCAGGGAAGCACAAATTAAACCTACTTTGAGATTCTATCTCACCTCAGTCAAAATGGCTATTATTAAGAAAACCAGTGACAACTAATGTTGGTGAAGACGTGGGAAACATGGACACTTACTATTAGTGTAAGTGTGAACTGGAGCAGCTACTATGAGAATCTGTGGGGATGTTACCAAGGCTAAGAACCAAATTTCCACAAAATTCAACAATAGCACACACCCTAAAGACCGCATTCTGTTATAAATATAAGTACACATCCATGTTCATAGCTGTTCTATCCATAACATCCAAGAAGAGGAACCAACCTAGATGCCCGATAGCTGAGGACTAGATAATGGAAATGTGGTAAGTATGTACCATACAATTTTACTCTGTTAAAGAGCAAGAGAGAAAAGAAAATGAATAAAACTAGAAAAAAATTTTACTGAGGTAACCCAGGACAAAATGGAAGTTCTCACTCATATGTGAATACTGGCTTTGGAATTTTATATTATTATTTTAGCTTTGAGTACCTGTAATGACCAGGAAAATAGAAGGGGTTACTAAACAGGAATTAGGAGAAAAGATGACCTAAGGGAAGGGAATATTAGAACATAAATGATATGAAAGTAGATGGGAAAATACTGGGGATAGAAGGATAAAAATGGGATTAGGAGTAACAGAAGAGTGGGAAGGACTGGAGGAGATAACAAAGAATTTATAAAGAAGCCTTATGGAAATCTTTTTTGTAAGCTTTTCAAGACCTCCTCCTCCTCCTCCTCCTCCTCCTCCTCCTCCGCCTCCTCCTCCTCCTCTACCTTCTTCTCCCAATAATTATGAGTTTGATCAGAGGTATCCTGCATGGGTCTCTAGTAGTCCTCCCCAAAGCTATAGACTACTAAATAAAAACCCCAGTGCCAGATCAGGAGACCTTTTATAGTTAGTGAGGTCCCAGAACTAAATGATTAGTCCCTATTGTTAAAGGGGGACTATGCACTTGGGTCATTAGAGATCAAAAAAAAAATAGCAACAAGAATCGAGATAGAAACCTCCTCCCTGCCACAAAGCTCTTATAGGTACCAGATGCTCTACAGGCTGCAGGGGACAATAAATCACCAATGGTCCTATCCCATTGTGAACCACATAACATACATTTTAAACCTACCAGGAGGGATGTGCCCACTGGAACAACAGTGCCACTACAGTTATAGGGGTTATGTATTGCTTCCCTATTTGTTTTAGGCCTTTTCTACAGGATAGAACTCACTTTGGGAATTGTAGATATGATAAGAGCTCTAGGGAGGAACTTACTGTTGTTTTCATAAATGAATATGTTGTCAAAATGTCTTCTAACTACTTGCAATTTGTATTCCCACATGTACATTTGTATACATATATACATGTATATTATTGGATAGGTTCTGCATATAAGGGAGAACATTAGGATTTTTTTTTCTGGGATTGTGTGGTCTTCCTTAATACATATTCTAAGGCCACCACTTTCCTGTAAATTTTTATTACAGATTTCTTTAGAACTGAATAGTATTTGTATATATGAGTGTGTGTGTGTGTGTGTGTGTGAAAGAATTTCATTTCAAATGTTCATGTGGGTACAATATAAAATGTAGAAAAGAGAAGAATAAAGGGTAAATACTAGGGATGAGGAAAGCCTGAGTGTAGATAATAGATACAAGTTATGAAAGAAGACACAAAGCTACTTGTTTTTCCAGCTCTGTTTCTGTCATAGGATTTTCCAGTTTTGGTGGTACTTAAATGCATAAAACTATATTTAATAGTGGAAGAGTAAAATCAAATACAAAGCTCCACAGCTTCAAAGTGACTGTTCTAAGAATGTGGAAGATCTTCAAGATGCATAAACTTTGGGCCTGGCTAATTTTTGTGGTTGTTTGAATAGGAATGACCTACAGAGACTCATACCTATGGCCTTGTTGGAGGGAGTATGTCACTGGGGCTGAGCTTTGAGGTTTCAGATGCTCAAGCCAGTCTCTCTCTCTTCCTGCTGCCTGCTCATCCAGATGTAGAATTCTCAGCTACCTCCCCAGCACCATGTCACCTTGCATGTCTCCTACCATGACAATAATGGACTAAACCTCTGAACTGTAAGCCAGCCCCAATTAAATGTTTTCCTTTATGAGTTGCTATGGTCATGGTGTCTCTTCATACCAATAAAATCCTAACAAATACAATTTTGGTATATTTTTTTATTTACAAGGCTTTTTATAATAAAGTTTATAAATATTCAAACCACACTTATGGTTACACCCACTTATTAGTGTCATTCAGAGATGTCATCAGAGAAGCTTCTTTTTGTAGTAGATAGTGGTTAATTCAGAGATTCATAATTGGACAGAGCACCAAAACTAAGTGGTTGGTGAGTGTTTGGCTCCATACTGCTATTTCCAATACATGGCTGCTGCAGTGATGAACTCAGTGTGCCAGGGGGCACCTGCATACACAAGATTGAACTTGTCAACACTTCATTACAGATGAAGGACAGGCCCATGATGCACCCCCATGCCTAAAGGACTATAAGCAGTTTAATGGTCTCTGGAGGAGAGATGCTCTTTTCTTCAGTGATGTAGCCATTGATAAATTACAAATTAACTCTAGTTTAAATAACTCTTACCAATGCCCATGCAAATGACTTTAATTAAACTCAATGGGCCACCCCCCCCAAAAGAAAGGACATGAAATTAGGAGGAGGACTTACTGGCAAGAATACTTTAGTGGAACAGAGAGGCACCTGAGAGAGGATAATGAGGCATGCAAATGACAGGAATTCATTGCATACATGTATGAAACCATCACCGAATAAAGAACATATAAAAATTCTCTTTCACCAAAGAATTTCAGTGTAGGTGAATACTTCCTGTTTTTTATTTGCAGGGAAGGAGCCCACATTTGACGGGCATTTTTTTAAATCATCAGGCTATGCTGACACCAAAATCAATGCAAATAAAAAATGTTTGAATGGGCAAATACCGAAGACGAGTTGTATTTCCTTGCAGAAAAGTAACAGGAAGTGGAAACACTAGGTTTTGAGGAAACCTAGCATCACAATGGTCTATCTCTGTAGAGGAATCTGGTCAATGAGAAACTGAAGAGAAGCAAAAACTTAGTAGCTGCTGGGTTTCTGAGCAGCATTAACGGAGACTGAGGTAGAGGTTACAAGTTACTTTTCACCCTATTTTTTAACTAGTTCCTCATAAGCCCAATTTTCTGTCAACATCTGTGTGAAACTCTACTATACACATAGGAGGTTTGTGTTTGCAATGGCTTGGATCAGAGATGTGTTAAGAGCATGTGATCATACTATATCTATAGAACATGGAAACAAACCTTGAAGGATTTTTTTTCAGCTCATAAGGTTTTCCACATCATTTATGGAAAATAATTTTAAATTATTGTTGAGAAAAGCTCATTTTTAAGTAATTCCTTAGTTTGTGGATATGCACACACAGATGTACACATTTTATGGCAGGAACATATCCTGAGAAATGAATGCTTAGGTGACTTTTTTCATTGTGTGAACATTATAAAGTGTGCTAACACAAACCTAGATTTCATGGTTGTAGGAACGTCCCAGACTCTTCTTACATAAACTGAGATGTAATCCATCAGCTGTGTGGTGTGGCTTGATAGAATCAAGGGCTGAGATAAACAGGAGATATGAGAAGCTGCTGCCCAGGCAACACAGATTGCTATCTCCATGCTAGACATTATCTATTGCTTCTCTGCCTTTTGACTGACATGAAATGTAGTAAATATATTTTATAAATAAAAGTAAATGTTAATACAACAATAAAATTATAGCAGAATGAATACAAAAAGACAGGTTCTTAGTCAATTAGCATCATCATGTTGATGTGTGTGCCACACTTTTATCTGAAGGGCAGTGTAGTAGGTTTGTTTACAGCATTACCACCGTAATTACTTGAGTAATGTGTTGTGCAATGCTGTTGCCATAGCTACAGTGTCACTAGGCAATGTGTATTTTCCAGCTTCCATTATAGACTTAAGGGACTAGAATCATATGCAGGTTTTTGTTGATCAAAATGCCACTGTCTGGTCAAAGATTGTGTGAGCTTGTGTAATCGGATGTAAGTGCTTTTACAGATATGTTACTGGTAACATAGTTACAGTTCTAATTCATTTTTTAAAAGAGAAATACACCAAGATAACTGAGCCAGAGAATGTTAAACATTCTGAGCTGTGGTACTGTTAAATTTAATAACACAGTTCTATTAGTTTAGGAGACACTTCTCTACTGTTCCCGTAACATTAGAAATCTTGACAAATGGCTGTTTTAAGACATGAGTCTTCTTTTTTGTTTTCAATGCATAAGTTATTAATTTAAAAATGTACACCAACTGGTCACTTTTAACATGTTTTTATTAGCAGCCCCTGTCTGCAAGCATATCAGAGGATCACTAATAATGCCATGGATTGGTGCTTGCCCATGGGATGGGTTATTGGTTGGCCGTTTCTTCAGTCTCTGCTCCATCTTTGTTCCTGCATTTCTTTAAGACTGGACAAATTTTGAGTGGAAAGTTCTGTGGGTGGGTTGGTGTCCTTATCCCTTCACTGAGGTTCCTGTCTGGCTACAGGATGTGGCCTTTTCAGGATCCATGTCTCCACTTTTAGGCATCTTGGCTAAGATCACCCACATTGACTCCTGAGAGCATCCCCCATCTCAGGTCTCTGGGACTTCCTAAAGATTACCTCCACCCTCCAACTCCTAGCAGCTTCAGATTTCCATTCATTCTCCAGGAGGCCCTTTTGGTCTCTCTCCTGTCTCTCTCCACACTTGATTCTGTCTCCCATTGCCCTACCCTCTACCACCTGTTACTCTCCCTCCCTCTGCCCTTCTATGACTATTTTGATTTTCCTTCTAAATGTGATTCAAGCATCCCCACTTGGGCCTTAATTATTATTACTGTCATCATCATCTACATGAAATAACTGATTTTCAAAGAAGTTGAGTAATTTGTTCATGGTGACACAGGGATCTGGGCAATAACAAGGTCTGGGTGACCTGACAGCCTGTAGTCTGCAGCACTGTTTCTGCTGAAAAGGGGACCATTGAGTAGAGTAAATTCTAAGATTAACATTCATATGGCAGAGGGTGTTTGCCCCATTCTCTCACAGTTTTATAATCACCACTAAAGACACTAAAAGCCACAGGATGTAGATGCAACAATAAAAGCCGATAGGTTCTAGTTTCCACCTTCACAGGCTCCTCAGAGACTTCTTAGGAGTCAGACAATTGCATCTGTTCTGTCTTATACTGGGTGGCTCTGAAGAGGGTGTGATTGAAAATATCTGAGTTACAAAGGGAAATGGTATTTAATCTCTGTGTCAGAACATAAGTTGTCATGGCAATGGGTAAGCAAAACCTATGTCAAAGGCAAAGCTATAAGAAGCTGGACCCAGGAGAGATGGCAACTTCAAGGAGTGAAAAAGAGTAAGATTGGAGACGACATAAAGGCTCTGGGTGGAAAGCAGCTGAGGAACCGGGATTTGGGCTACCCTGGAGACAAGATGATACCATTTGGATGCTTGGTACTGCTGTCTTGAGTGACTGGCCAACAGAAATTTTGAGAGTCTAGAAAACATAATTACACTAGACAGGATTTGGTCTGTTAAAATCAAAAGGCCACCATGTCTCCACTAATGTTTTTAGTACTATCTTTTAAATAAGTAGCATACACATAGGGTTATTAATCTATACTATTTGTCTCAAGTGATACCAGAGTGGCCCTGACTCTGCTGAATATTGTTTCTGTCTTGTTTCTGGGCTACAAGAAGATTGGTTTTCTTTGTCCCTGACATTCATGACCCCCAACCACCAGGCCTGATGCTTTGCTCCTAGCATTGATCTTGGTACAGAAGCTAAGCTTCAAAGTCAACAAAGATCAGATAACATCAAAGTAGGTAACTGTGGAGATCCTGCCCTCAACTCCATCCATTCTGGTCATTAGAATGTCTGTGCCAGGAAATAAGAAGGGATTTTTAAAAATGTAGTTTATTGGTTCTGCTATCACATTATCTATGAAATATAATTGTTAATTAGTCTTAGAGTTAAAAGGCCTCAAGGCTTAAGGACGACATGTAAGTCAAGGGTGAGAAGTCTAGGTATTGCCAACGTGTTTTCCTTTTGTGCCTGCTCTTACTCTCTTGAAAATCCTGAAACCAGAACACAATTCTAATTAAATTTCATTTTTGCCTCTCTCTTTCTTTTCTACCTGTGATGTGGTTGTTAATGAGACATGGGACAAACTAGTATGACAGGCAAAGCAGGAGACACAATGGGACAATTTTATATGTGAGCTGGAGAGGCATTGACCAGAACAAAATACAAAGACAGGCCCATCCCTTCTTTTCCCTGGCCGTCCTCTCCCTCGCTGTCTCTTTCCTATAGCATGGACATTTAATGTCTCCCACAGCCCCATGTGTTGTATAAAGACTGTGCCACAGGATATGGCTGTTGGAGGGGAGGATCTGTTTTTAGGTCACTGAAGCATGCTTTTGAAGGGGACCATGGGAATGTTTCCTCAGTGTCACTCTGTTTGGCTTCCTGGTCTTGGGGTGAACATGTGCCTCCTACTTCCTGCTTCTTAGAGGGCGCTCACTGAGCTGTCTTCACTGTTCACTCCAAAAAAAGAGTACTGTGATTCACAAGGTGAAGATACTTAGCAGGGACCAGAAAATCACAGTAGGGCAAAATCAATACACCTCGGCCTACTCTGGAGGACAGTGAAGTGCTCCAGGGGATTCACTTACCTAAGATGAACAGCTAGGCAGACCCTGTGCAGCCATATGCTCCAAGCCTCATGCTTGTCTCTCTTAGGACTCATGGACTTATCTCCCTAAGGATGAATCAATGCCCTGCTTCTTATCTCATTCCGTCTTCCACAGTGTTGTTCTTCGTGTCGAGAACAGCACCTTGTACTGAGCAACATTTGAAGAATGAATGCTAAATAGTCTCTAACAAAATCACTCTTTGAGAATGCAACCTTCCCATTTGTTCTGAAAGGACACTTTCCAAGGCTGTGAGGAAGACTGAAGGGTTTTCTAGACAGTTAGAACTCTGTGTCTTCTTCTACTCCTGACTTATTCAAAATAGCTTTGCTGACACTTTTGGTGCGCGAGTGCCTGTGCATATGCGCTTGCTTATATGTGTGTGCATGTATGTGTGTATGTGTGCATGTGTATGTGTTAGTGTGTGGGCATGGGCATGTGCATGCATGTGTGTGTGTCTGTGCATGTGTGTACATGCATGGATGTGTGCGTGGGTATGGGTGCGCGCACGTGTGTATGTGTGTGTGTGTGTGTGTGTATGCATGTGCTCACATATTTGGTATGTATTAAATGAGACATAATTTGTCCTTGACAAGATCTTGTAAGATAAAAATGGTTCTGCATTATCTCTACCCCAGGAATTGTTGGAACTAAAGCATTTCCTCCTGATTCTTTTACTTCCTTTCTCCTTCCTCTCCTTCCTCCATCTTTCCTCCTAGTTCTCTGCCTTACTTCTTCTTTACTTCCTTCCTTCCTTTGTTCTCCTCCACCTTTTCCCTCCTAACCCTCCTCCTTTTTCCTCCTTTCTTTCTTTTCCTTGTCTTGCCCCCTTACTTTCTTTTGCCATCTTTTCTCACTGTTGTTTTCTCAATGCTCTAAGTCAGTGGCTCTCAACCTTCCTAATGCTGCAACCCTTTAATACAGTTCTTCATGTTGTGATGACCTCAACCATAACATTATTTTGTTGCTACTTCATAACTGTAAATTTGCTATTGTTATGAATTATAATGTAAATATTTTAGGAGATAGTTGGGAGAGTTGTAACCCACAGCTTAAGAACTGCTGCTCTATGCTCTCAGTTTAGGGTTCTTTGCTGAATGGATGGAAAATCATTTCTACATTTTGGACTTCTCTTGGACAGAGACCTACAAATCTGTGCTTCTTACAAAGACTTTGGGAATGACTCCTGCTTCATGGATCATTTCTTTTGATTCTAAGTTGGGTTAATTAAGCTAATAATGACACTGTTTCTCTGTTCACAGCTAATGATGTGGCAGACATAGCTAGACATTATGTTGTTAATGTTTGTTTCTACTTGTGAATTTATATTTTTTATTTAAAAGTTACTGGTGTTGAATGATAATTGTTTTTAACTTTGGCAATTTTATGTACACACACAATATATGGTGGTTTGAATGAGAATTGTCTCCTATAGGTTTATCTACTTGAACACTGTGTCCAAACTGGTAGAGCTCTATGGAGAGGTTATAGAATTTTAGAAGATATAGCCTTGCTAGAGAAACGGCGTAACTGGGGATGAGCTCTGCAAGTTCATAGCTCATCTCATTTCCAGCTCTTATCTCTGCCTCCTGGGTGCAATTAACATGCCATCAGCTGGCTTGCTGCTCTGGCCGCCTGCTGCTGTGTTTCCCTCACCATTAAGGCATCCCTCCTCCCCTGGAATCTAAGAGGAGCTCTTCTATATTTTATCCTAGCCATTGAAACATGAACAATATAAAATGTAGAAATCATCTCCTATTATTTTAATTTCATAAAGAAACTCTTTAATATATGTATATACTCTAAAGCATCTATGTGCTCCTGGAAATTTACAATGGTATGGGCAAAACTGTCTAAAGTGTATTTCATTCATTGTTTGAATTGTGATTTACTGGTTCTGGTTGATAATTTGAAGAAATGTCTGGGGAAATTTCTTAGTAAACTATTTAAGAAAATAAATTCTGTCCAAGTCCTTCTAGGGTTTTCTGCAATATTAATGTACTCCAATCCCAGTGCTTCCAATAGTTCATGTCTATTGAGTAAAGTAGGTCTAAGAGAGTCTTGAATTGAAACACAGACTTTGGCTATCTTTTTAACCTTAAAAAAATAATATTTTGTATTCTCTTTCTGTGTTCTAATTTTAGCAGGAAGCTTTAAGAAAGACTGTACAGTGTAAATAGAGTTAAAAATATTTATTTTACTTATTATTAGTGTGTGTGTACATGTGTACATATGGGTCTCACATATGGGTGTCATGATGTACAGGTTAGAGGACAAGTTTTGAGAGTCAGGTCTTTCCTTCTACCATGTAGGTTCTGGGTATCCAATCCAGATCATCAGGCTTGTACAGCAGCACCTTTACCCACTAAGCCACCCAGTCATTCCTCAAAGTAGTTGCTTTAAGACGTCCCTTTGATGGTTGGATCTCAGGCCGCTCTGTAAGTACCTTGATCAGTTTCCTTGGTTTGAGTGTATATAGCTACTATCAGACAAATTTTCCCAATTCCTAAGTTAGTCATATTGCAACAGCACATTGAAAACTTGTTACCTGACCCATATGTATTTAGTTAACTGTTTTATTCTTATGCTTTTAAAAGAGAAATCCTTTACTATAAACATAATACCCACCTTTGAGACCTTGCTACATGCCATGTACTCAACTCTGAACTGAAAGCTTTTGTATTTTAAAATGCTCTTGATTCAGGCAATGAAGTAGACATTATACAATTTTAAAAGTAGAGAAACTGAAGCTCAAAGAGATAACTAACATAACCCCCAAAGTCCCACACTTAGTAACCACTCAAGCCAAGATGGAGAACAGATGCTTTATGACCTCATCTCACCCTTCTCATATGATACCAGTAACAGAGTGGCCCCTGGCTGCTATAGACTCAGACTTGTGTGGTTAATCAGTATCACACCCTGGGTCTTCCAAGTTTATTTCCTGAATTCTCGAGCTGTTTCAGTCCATGTGACTTCAGCTTCTCTTAGACGTCTCTGCCTAATTCTGCAGTTATTCCGAAGAACAGCCTGCTGGATAGACCCAGTATGACTTCACATTGGGGGCCTTCTTTTCTTTGGCCTATCTTGGGATCTTGTTTAACCCACTAATCAGAACTTTGTCAATTCTCACATGGGCCAGACTTACATTTGAGTTTGCTTCTTGTACATTATTGCCTTTTCCATGTTCTGTAGATAATCCAGTATTCTTATTCCTTTATTAATGTCTGGGTGTAACATTCTTTTACAAAGTTCCCATCATATCCTCTGCTCTGCTCTAACATGCTTGAGAAATAACAACAGCTTTCTGTAATTTATCCACAGGACTTGTTGTGGCAGAGGTTCTCCACCTGTATTTTAATTTTATTTGTCTCTTCTGGTGTTTTGGTGAGTTTGTTTATTGGCAATTGTTCATCAAAACATTGAGCAGAACAGGTGCTGTTGATTGCAGCACACATGGGGATGGCAGCTGTGTCAGATGGTGCAACCTCGAATTCCACATGAATAAGCTGATAGAGGACTGCTGCCTATCTTGATAGAACTGGGAAGCTGCCACACAAACATTCCGGGCCAACGAACTACCGCTCTTTCCTTATCTTTGCCTCTTCTGCCCATAATTGGCATCCCAGGCAAATCTACTCAAAATTTTCTTTGTGTAATCTTTTTGATACTGTCTTTTGATTTGTTCAAGTAGACCCTTGCTCAAGAACAGCTTAGCCTCTCTCTTTCTGTCTCTTTCTCTGTCTGCCCCTCCTTTCAACCACCCCTTTCTCTCATGTGACTGACCATTGCTTGAACACCTCTCATTCAAACAGCTTTATCTGACAAAGTGAAAAAGAAGTAGCAATTATCTTCTGGTTTTACCCTTTTCCAAACAAGCAACTAACCTTTCTTCTTTTGACTAATCAATGTGTTACATTGATTAATCAACATCAACAAAATTCCTTTAAAGTCTCTGATGGTTTGAGTAAGAATGGCCCTAAAGATTCAAACATTTGAATGCTTTGTCACCAGGAAATTGGGTTTTCTGAAAAGATTAGAAGGATTAGGAGGTGAGCCCTTGTTGAAGAAAATGTGTCACTTCAGGTGGATTTCAAAAGTCCATGTCAAGCCCAGAGTTTCATTCTCTACCTGGAGACCAAGATGTAGCTCTCAGCTACTGCTCCAGAACCTTGCCTGTCTGTATCCTGTCATGATGATAATGGACTAATATTCTGAAACTGTTAGCAAGCCTCTCATTAAATACTTCCTTTCACAAAAATTGCCATGGTCATAATGTCTTTTCACAGCAACAGATCAGTAACTAAGACAAAGTCATAAATTACTTCTCTAATTACAAAACAAACTCTATATTTTAGTAAAATATTACACATGCCATCAACTTGGATTATAGTCTAATTTGTATTTCAAATATAATGGTCTATGGAAAACTGAATGGGCAAGCAGTCAGTTATAAACATTTGGGTAACAAGAAAAAAAAGCTGGTATAAACATTGCATGTCATAGTTTTACATCTACCATTAGATCGTTAGGATATTGGGATTTCATTTGTATCTTGGTGTACTCTTAAGTTGTAAAAACCTGGACCACATTGGTTATTAGGTCATGCCTTGATTATGTATTACAGCCTGACTCTAACATCTTGTTTAGAAATAAATGCTAACTTATTGAAGTATCTTTCTTTCTTTTTTATAGCAATATATTTTTATTTTTTAAATTGGATATTTTATTTATTTTCATTTCAAATGTTATCCCCTTTTCCCTATTTCCCCTCCCTAGAACCCGTATGCCATCCCCCCTCCTCCTTTTTGCTTTTATACCATTTCAATTACATGCATGTATTAAGGTCAGTTTTAGGTTGTGGAACTAGCAATACAATAGATGCAAATAGTCAAGGAACAAGCCAGACAATAAACACAAATAATCAAAGAACAAGCAAGGTACACAATTACATGATCACTTCTGTGTCACTGTTTCTAAGGCCTTATCAGGACGACCAAAATATCCGAGATGACTTCCCTGTCCTAGCCCAAAGTCATTTTCATGTCTGAAGCCTGCTTCCTTGTTCTAGCCTAAAATTTGTATTTGTGTCTGACATTTCTTCTTTGTTCTAACCTAAGATTTAGATTCCCACCTGAAATTACTTCTTCATTCTTGCCTAATGTTAGATTCCGGCCTGAAGCCTACTTCCTTGTCCTTGGCCAATGTCATAATCCTGCCAAGTAGCCCATTTCCTTGTTCTTGGCCCATGTCAGATTCTTGCCAAGCAGCCCCAAAGGCTCTCTGGCTCTCCCCTTTTTTTATTTCATTAACAAGACTGAATTTGTCTTAGGGTGCTATGACAAGAATGCCTTCCTTACCCATCACGGAATATTCATTATCCAAAGCAATGCATTTATGTCTTAGGTTGGTAAGGCTCTGTGTAGAATCTTACCTGTTATTGGCTTGCCAGCCTGTTAATTTAATAACTCTGTTTGGGGGTCCATTTTCAGGTTCAAGCCATGTACTTTGGTTGCCAACATGTTGATGTTGGTAAAGACAAGCTTTAACACAATAGGCAGGAATAAAAGTATTTCCAGGACACAAAGGGCTAGCATGATCAAGCTATATATGGCATTCTTGAAGCTTGACTAAAATAGAAATACTGACCTCAGGCCATGGGTAATTTTATTTGAAGTGTCTACCACATCAACACTCAGCAGAGCAGCATTCTTGAAATTCTTGAAATTCATAAGCTCACTATGTAACGTTAAAACATCCAGAGAGGTGTTAGAATTATTCCAAGTATTATTACACTGCAAGTGTCTTTAAACATCTTCCTAATTATAATGACTACCACTGTAAATTTTAGAACTAGCCTGAATCCAATGGCATATGGCATGACACTTGAGATGGCTCCTTACCCTTAAATTCTGAACCTCCTTCCAATAATTTGAACAGGATAAAGGACATCAATCCATTCTTCCAAATGCCTAACGAAATCCTCCTGGACATTTAACACATTAGTAACTTTTTTTTTTGCTAAATGATTAACAAAAGTAACTGTCTTAACTTATTTTGTCACAGCAATTGCAAAAGCAATGGTGCTAGCAAGTAATGTAATTAAAGCTCTTATACCAGCAATAATCAAGCCCACTACTCTTTTGCTTCTGCTTAAAGCCTGACACATTTCTTGAAGTACTTGCAACCTATTTTTAGAATACCAAGGTTCTGTGACACTCAGGGCACTAAAACAAAAGCTGATTGATAGACTTCCATAACTGACATGCTGGATTTCAAAACACAAACCCAATTAGAAGGTGTACAATTAATGCAACTTATATTAAATACTATAGAAGAAACAAAAATATTTATAACTTTACAATTAAAAGAACCTTAGCACATGTGCTAACACCTGTTTGAAATCCAGATCCTGCCCAAACTTTATCTCTTGCCAACATAACATCATGAAGAACTGCAGCTAATTTCCATATATGTCTCTAAAACTGTCCAGAACCAGATTTCCAAAAGAAGACTGTTATTTCCAATATTGAATTGATTTTTAGACCAGTCCATGATTGAGTCTGAATAACTGGTCACATTTAAGAACAATATAAGAGTCATTATAACTTCTCTTTTTGATTCTCTGTTCTACAAGGTCTAAAAACTTGAGGCAGGGCAGCTTGTCCCATCATGGGTATAAGTAAGCAATGGTGGGTTGGTAACATATGTCCAATACAGCTTTCCAGTCACCATTATCAGGGCACTCAGCAAGCTCACACACAGGTCAGCATCATTCTTTGTTCTGGCATCAGCATGTTTTACCTGTCACTCTGGCAGCTACCATGCTTCTTCAGCATCCTGCAGAAAAAACACAAACATGCCCTCTTCCCCATATTTAATACCTGATCGGGATCATGCTGTATGCCAGTAAGTGGATACTTCCCTTTCACCTATGTATAAGTATGTCTGGTTGTAGAGTGCCATAAACACTCAGCAGAAAGTTCTTTGGCATCCAAATTATTTTTAAAAAATTTAAAATAAAAAATTAAATGAACATGATTTAAATAAATTTGTGGTGTACAGGGATGTATCTCCCCCTTTTTTACTTTATGAAGATATTGTTTTAAAGTTCCATGGGCCCCTTCCACAGTCTCTTGTCCTTGACAATTATAAGGAATCCCCGTAATAAGGGTAATGTTAAACTGTTGCTAAAAAGTTTCAAATGTTTGACTGCTATAGCCAATTCCATTATCTTTTGTTTGCTTGTTTGTTTTTCTTTTTTGTTTTTTTAATAATTAGCTACCTTATTTATCTACATTTCAGATGCTATCCTCTTTCTCCATCCCCCCAGTAACCCCTTAGCCCATCCTCCTTCCTCTTATTTCTATGAGGGGGTACCCCTACCTATCCACCCTCTTCCATCTGCCTACCCTCGAATTCCCCCTCTCTGGGGCAACCAGCCTTCAAGGGATCAAGGATCTCCTCTCCCACTGATGCCCAACATGTCCATCCTCCTCTACATAAACAGTTGGAGACATGGGTCCCTCTATGTGTGTTTCCAGGCTAGCTGTTTAGACTCTGGGAGCTCTGGTTGGTTGGTATTGTCACTCTCCCCATGGGGCCACAAGCCCCTTCAACTCCATCAGTGTTCTCTCTAACTCCTCCACTGGGGACCCTGTGATCAGTTTGATGGCTAGCTGTGAGCATCCACCTCTGTATATGCCAGGCTCTGGCAGTGCCTCTCAAAAGACAGGTATATCAGGTTCCTGTCAGCATGCACTTCAGGACTTCCACAACAGTGTTTGCATATGGTGATTGCATCTGGGAAGGATCTCCAGGTGGGAGAGTCTCTGGATGGTCCCTTTTCCAGTTTTTGCCCCACACATTGTCTCATATTTGCTCCTGTCAGTATTTTGTTACTCCTTCTAAGAAGGGCTGAAGCACCCACACTTTGGTCTTTCTTTTTCTTGGGCTTCATGACCAAATATCAAGAATTATTTCATTGACTTTTTTTTTCCAAAGTCCTGTTTGGTTCTAACCTAGGTCTTTGAGCCATCACAATTCCGAATTTTGACCATCTAGGCAGTGTTGGGCATGGGCTCCCCCTCATGTCTTGGGTCTCATTGTAGACTAATCATGGATTGTCGACTGCCACAAGCTCTAAGTTTCTGCTCCTCCTCTAATTTCTGCCACACACATTGTCTCATATTTTCTCCTGTGAGTATTTTGTTACTCCTTCTAAGGAGGACTGAAGCACCTACTCTTTGGTCTTTTTTTTTTTTCTTGGGCTTCACGTGGTCTGTGAGCTATGTCTTGGGTATTGTGAGATTTTAGGCTATCCACTTATCAATGAGTGCATACCATATGTGTTCTTTTGTGATTGGGTTACCTCACTCAGGATGATACGTTCTAGTTCCATCCATTTGCCTAAGAATTTCATGAATTCATTGTTTTTAATAGCCGAGTAATACTCCATTGTGCAAATGTACTACATTTCCTGTATCCATTCCTCTGTTGAAGGACATCAGAATTCTTTCCAGCCTCTGGCTGTTATAAATAAGGCTGCTATGAACATAGTGGAGCATATGTCCTTGTTATATGTTGGAGCATCTTTTAGGTATATGTCCAGGAGTGGTATCGCTGGATCCACAGGTAATACTGTGTCCAATTTTCTGAGGAACCGCCAAACTGATTTTCAGAGTGGTTATACCAGCTTACAGTCCCACCAACAATGGAGGAGTGTTCCTCTTTCTCCACATCCTTGCCAGCATCTGCTGTCATCTGAGTTTTTAATCTTAGTCATTCTGACTGGTGTGAGGTGGAATCTCAGGGTTGTTTTGATTTGCATTTCCCTGATGACTAAAGATGTTGAACATTTCTTTAGGTGCTTCTCAGCCATTCAATATTCTTCAGTTGAAAATTCTTTGTTGAGCTCTGTACCCCATTTTTAAATAGGGTTATTTGATTGTCTGGAGTTTACTTTCTTGAGTTCTTTGTAAATTTTGGATATTAGCCCTCTCTCTTTTTTTTAAAGATTTATTTGTTTATTTATTTATTATATTTTTTACTGCTTTCAAACACACCAGAAGAGAGCATCTGATCCCATTACAGACAGTTGTGAACAACAATGTGGTTGCTGGAATTGAACTCAGGACCTTTAGCAGTTAAGAGTTAGTGCTCTTAACTCTCAGCCACCACAATTCTCTCAATTGTGAAGCTTTTCACAATTGAGCCATATCTCCAGCTGAGTATCTTTCATCTCATTGAAACCTACAAGGTAGTTCATGTACACCCTTTACAAACAAATAAGCAAACAGCAAAGCACCCAGTTAGCAAGATCACTGATGTAGTTTCTTGATGATCTGTGTTTATTTCCCTTTATTGTATCTATGCACAATAAATTTTCATTTGTTTATATTAATTCTTGCTTTATCTGGATGAGGAGAAATTGAGGGAGGCCTAATTATCAGGTTGGGAAAGTATGAGAAATGGCTGTGTAGGACAGCATGATGGTATCACAGACTATGAATGACAGGATCCAAAAGGAGAAGTGGGTCAGGGGTGGGCTGATACCTCAAATTCCCCTAATCAGTTCTGTCTCTAACTCTCATGCATGCACACACAGAGAGAGGGGGGACATGGATGCACCAAAACCCCCAGCAGAGCTCTTTTGTACTAAGTATAAAGTGATAAGGTCGTGTGTGTGTGTGTGTGTGTGTGTGTGTGTGTGTGTGTGTGTGTGTATGTATGGGTGTATGGGTTTATGCTTACTAAGAAATACACTTTTGACTTTGTATAAAATAAGAATGCTGGCAGAATATCCTGAAAAACATTTAACCTATTCCTCTAACCTTGTTATGAACTTTGATTGACAAGTGTGTATACTAGGGCTGTAGCAATAGCTCAGACTATAATGTGATTGCATCTAAAGGATAAGGACCTGAGTTTCAATCCCTAGCTTGCATATAAAAAGTGAGGACCTGGAATACCTACACTGCAGATAAGGAGGCAGAAGAACTCCAGCTGCTTACTGCCTAGTTAGTCCTTCCTAATCTGAGAGCTCTGAGTTCAAAACGGAGGAGAACAAAAGAGGGAGATATCTGACACCTTCTGGTCTCCATATGCACACACACATACATACACACACACACACACACACACACACACACACACACACACACACACAGAGAGAGAGAGAGAGAGAGGGGGGGGCAGGCATGAATGCAAAGCCCCCAGCAGAGCCCTTTTGTACTAAGTGTACAAGTCATAACGTCATGCATTTATACATAGAGAAATTGTCACTGTTGAGTTAATAAACTCATTACCTTTTATACATGTGGAAGAATACATAAAATTTAATCTCAGCAAATTTCTTGTATAAAATTTTCTTGTATAAAATAATTCACTATAATCACACTATCTACATTAGATAGCCAGAACTTACTCATCTCATGACTAGGATTTTATGCCTTCTGCCCATCATCTTCTCTTGCTGGAAAAGGCTCTTAGTCACAGCATATTCCCAAAAAAATGAAGAAAAGAGTTGTATGAAGGAGAAGTTTGGCTCACACAGTTTATCAAATTTAATCATGAAGAGAGAGTATCTGACTTTTATCTAAGGAGGCTGGGTGTGAGGGGCTTTTAATGGGAAAGAGAAGCAAACAATCTAAAGAGTGTACCATTGAAAAAGTATCTAGATACCAGCAGGAAACACACAAACCTGGTGATTCAAGCCAGTGTCTGCCTTTGAAGGGTGGGTGCCATCGATGCCTTTAGTTATCCATCCAGCCGTATTCAGTACTATGCATCATGTGTGAAATATAATGGCCAAGAGGAAGTGTTCTCATGCTGATTACACTATGAGATGATTTGTAAACAAGAGAGCGTTATTACATACTACTTGTGCTTTGACAGTCTGAGCTCTGTGTTACTCAGCATGGACTGAACGTTTCATCTCTTCTGATAATTGAGAATCTTAGAGAAACATTTTCCAGGCTGTTGTGATTTTCCCTTGCACAGCAAATACAGGCTTACCTGTTGTCCAGTTGCTCAACCCGTTGACACAAAAAAATACTCTTGCAATTTTAAATAAAAGGAATAAAATAAATTTCTTAGTATGTGCCACAGTATTGATGTTGCAATTCTGTTCCTAATATATTCTACTAACTGAAGCATTCCTAAAAATGATGTCAGGCAAAAGCAATGCATGTCTCAGTACAGATGATGGCAATATCCCTCCAGTATGCAGGAGCTTGACAACAAATTCAACAGAAATACGATCTGGGTGGCTTGTTGATTTCCTGTAAAAACCTGTGATGATGTATTTGAAACCCAGTAAGCTGCATTTGACTGATGTTAATAACACTCTTTTTTAAATTAAGAATTCCAAGGATTTCTGGTTAAGTTACAAGAGTTTCCTGAGCATTCTGGAACACTGTAGAATGGTGCTCAAAAAAATCTTTACTGTGCTGGAAACCCAATGACCTAATCAACATGGGCTGCATTCCTTGAAATGTGCAATTCAGTTGAAGGCAGACTATCAGTAGGGTACCGTGTCCTGTTCTTGGTGCTATATGCCAACAGAAGCACTGAAAATAGGATGCAAAACAATTACCACCCAGGAGTGAGTCGGGAAAGAAAGTTTCACAATTGAGAGAATGTTGCATGTTTCCTCAAGGGAAATGAAGACTCTGGCTTGGGAAAGATGGGGAACTTGAAGGCAGAGGTACCACAAAGAACCAACTCCTGGCTTTGCTTCTGAAGGCTGTATTCTGGGAGCCTTATGAGGGATCTGTTAATGGAAAAACAAATAAAGAATTCTGCATATGTCCAAAGAGTATCCCTACAAAACATCATTTTCTCCAGATGAGACATTCCAGAAGAATTTGGGATGCCATTCCATGACTATCTGCAGATGTGACAAGAGGAAGTCAACCTGCTTTCAGAACAAACAATTCAGATGGTCACAGCTGAGTATGTAGACGACTGCTAGAAGCTTCAGGCCATAAACTGGAGGCATACACTTCTTTTGTCTGAACCATAGTCGCATCACTTTAAAAATAGAAATAATACTTTTAACAATGTGAACATTTTGATGAGCAATTGACACTTTAGATGTCGTCAGGCTTTTAGAATGCTTGACACATAGAAAGCACTTGTCTTAGTAATCTGTAGGTTTTGTTCTAGTTTATGAGACAATTTAAAGTCTGGAATTGGTATAGCGAATAGGCTTTCTTTACTAGTCCCCTGCTAGTTCTGTCTTTTCTTATATGTGCTATGCTCCTGCACAACCCACCATTTATTGTCTTTGAGTACCCTGTCTTCAAAGAAGTGACCTGGGGTTCTGAAGTCAACGTGAAGAACACTCAGATAATGGCTAATATTCTCACCATGGAGTTGAGAATGAGCTCAATTGAAGGCAATTAGATTTTCTTTGTCTTCAGTACTGGCAAAGCAATAACACTTCACTGTCTACAGGGGCATTAGGGTTTATGTTTTTGGCTTTGCTATAAAATTTCACATAGGGGCCTATGCACAGTTCTGCACAAAAAGTGCTGTTTAACTTACTTCAGTCCTGATTTCCTTCCATACATATGCACTGAAAATCTGCATTAGGATAGAACTTGCCTTAGGCACAGTGTTTATACTTAGAGAAGTCGGTTCGCCTCTCAAAGCCTCAAAGTTCTTGTCATTGAAGAAGGAATGCTGATTAGTAAATCCTCGAAAAGCACTTTCTAGCCATAAAAATAGGCAGGGTTGTAGACAATGCTGCCAATATTTTCCCAGAATAAAGCACAGATACCCAATGACTGCAAATTCTAATTCTAAGGAGTTATGGGAATACAGCAAAGGGCACATGCATTGGGAACTAATACTGGAAAAATACATGTTATTAACTGAAAGCAAATGAATTCCATACTTGGGATTTAAAAAAGAATAATGATGAACCGAGATGTACAAGGTGATGTACATGAGAACCCCAAAACATAAGAAGCTCTTCAAGTTCTCTTTTTGATGGAGGAAAGAGTGCAGACCGAGCAGGGAAAAGGAATTTAGGGACCAGGTGGGGTGTGTGTGTGTGTGTGTGTGTGTGTGTGTGTGTGTGTCTGTATGATACTTAAGGATATGCAAGTGTTCAGTGTTATAGGAACAGCATGTGTAGGTAAAGCAGGGCAGGGCATGAAGCGAGAGAAGCAGGGAGGTGCTCAGACTTTGAAATTTAGTGTGAGTCTGAGGAATGATGGAGTGTCTAGATATATTTACTAAAACAAAAACCATGTATGGAAGCTTGAGTCAGATGGGTCTACGAAATGTTCTGCTTCTTCCCAGTCTTCTTTCCATCAATGTGAACTGTGAGCCTGCATTAGAGCAGAACTTGTGTTAGGTACAGCACTTGGAACTTCACTTGCATGTGCAGAGCATCTCTCATCTACAAGACTCTATGATCCAGACTCTGATGGATATAATTATTACCTAGTTCCCCATAAAGACAGTCCTACTTAGGCTGCCTGATTGGTCAGGTAGCCAGGTAAGATCACATGGTACTATTTACAGAAATAGTAATAGCCTCAGGTAGGCTTAAGACAAGCTGCCTCACTCTCCCTTTCTGAGAATGTTAATTTTTCTAATTATGTCTTCCCTTAGCCAGGCTGTGGAAGGGAAGATTAGTAAGCCAAGACTAGGTGAACAAATCCATCCATCCATCATCCATCCATCTATCCATCCATCCATCCATCCATCCATCCATCCATCCATCCATCCATCC
>NW_021604579.1:16038644-16044496 GCF_004785775.1 Grammomys surdaster
CCTTCCTTCCTTCCTTCCTTCCTTCCTTCCTTCCTTCCTTCCTTCCTGTATGTGCAAGTGGGTATGCAGGCCATAACAGAGCATAGATGTCAGAGGACAACGTAGGAGTCAGTTCTCTCATTTCATCTACACCTCCACCCACAGAGACATCTCACCAACCAAACTTTCAAGCAAATATTTTATGAAAAATAAACTAAAATCTTCCCTCATTGCTGGCACCCCAAGTCATCCCAATTGATCCTCTAGGATCCCCCTGTTCAGGGGGAAGAAAACCAACCACTTCTTCACAAGTGGCCACGAGGAAGCAAGTAGTCTCTCTTTGCAGGCTATTTCTCCTCAAATCTCATGACCTTCTGTTTCTTTTTTTTCTTTTTATTGGATTTTTTTTCACATTTCAGATGTTATCCCCTTTCCCCCTTTCCCCTCCCAGAAACTCCTTATCCCATCCCCCTTCTTCCTGCTTCTATGAAGGTATGCCCCCACCCATCCACCTACTTCTGCCTCCTTGCCCTGGAATTTCCCCACACTGGGGCATCCAGCCTTCACAGGACAAAGATCTTCTCTCCCACTAATGCCCGACAAGGCCATCCTCCACTACATATACAGCTGGAGCCATAAGTCCCTCCATGTGTGTTCCCAGGCTGGTGGTTTAGACCCCAGGAGCTCTGGTTGGTTGGTATTGTCGCTCTCCCCATGAGGCCACAAACCCCTTCAGCTCCTTCAGTCTTCTCTCTAACTCCTGCATTGGGGACCCTGTGATCAGTTCAATGGTTAGTTGAGAGCATCCGCCTCTGTATAGGTCAGGGCCTGGCAGAGCCTCTCTGGAGACAGTTATATCAGGCTCCTGTCAGCATTCCACAACAGTGTCTGCATTTGGTGACTGCACATGGGATGGATCCCCAAGTGGGACAGTCACCTGATGGGCCCTCCTCCAATCTCTGACCTTCTGTTTCTAATAGCTTGAGATTTGTGAGTTAGATGCCTACCGCCAAGCTTTGAGGTAAACTTCTAGAGACTTAGGCAATTGAAATAAAATAATCTTTTATGGATTCTTTATTCTTCCAGCCTAAGTTTCAGGTCTTAACTGTTTGCTTAGGTTCTTATACTGTCTTGAAAATGCTCGGTGTTTGAAACTATGCTGTGCCTTTTAGAAGGTGAGAATGCAGAAGACAGTACAGAGGTTTTAACTGAACTCCTTCATTGTTCAGTAGCATTAGTGGGATAAAAAGACACAAAGGTTTGTCCAAGATCACATACTTGATATTGGATACTAGAAGTATATCGGTTAAAATACTTCCAGTTAGAAGAAACAGAAATGTCTTATTCTAAAGCATGTCCCACAATAACAGAATGCATTATTTCATACCACAGAAAGTCCAGAGCTGGGGAGTCAATAAGCCAGGCACAGCCAAGAGTTACTCTTATTCTATTCTATTACCAGGTGTCAGCTTTGGCTTTGAGCTTCACCTTTCATGCTGTCCCTGTGCCTGGCCTCTGTAGCTGTGGCAAAAAAAAATCTTGGCATTTTATTGGCAATAAATAATTCTTTCCTTCAATTATGGAATAGAAGTTATTTTTTTGTGTGTGTGTCATTGGGTTCAGCCACATCCTGGACTTGGTCTACTCAATTACTAGAAAAGTATATCTGAAGATTGGTGAGTTTAAACCTGTGTACCCTGACCAAAGCACTGAGTAGGGATTACTATGGTTGTTTATGGATTTTAAAATCCACTTATGGAATATAGATGGTCAGGTATTCTGAGTCATAATTGTTGGAGAATGGAATGAATGTAGCATACTTAGAAAAGAGGGGGAAAGGAATGGAAGCTGCATAAGCAGTAAACAGTGACAGGGACCGAGAATAGCTTGTGTTTCAGTTCTGTGATGAATGATTGCTAGGAGTGGGGAGAAATATATTCTGGAGGAATAGAGTGCTTAAGAGGGTACTGCATTTAAAATAGGTTTTTCTTCATTGCACAGTATTGCTAAGATAATACAAACACGTCCAGAGAGACAGTGCCATGTGTATGACATCACAGGTGGATATAGCAGCACATTTCAAGCTTGTGTAGTTGCCAGGGCAACAAAGTCCAATCATGATAGCTGGACAAAGTGTAAGTGTAGAAAATGACATTTTCTCCACTGTAAAAAGCAATTTAGACCAGAACAAAAGTTGTTACAGTATATTGCAGATACTATGAGATAGAAGAGCCACAAAAAAGTAAAATGCTGGTATATTAATGTGTTTTTCCACATTCATAAGTTAGTCAAAATGATCATGAAATCCTTATGTACTAGAACCTTCTATAAGAGGTATGGGATGTTCATCTAAATCTTATTGCATTTCCTGTGAAAAAGCAATAGTCTGTTAGAGCTGGAGGATTTATTTCCTCTATCAAACTCTGCCCGTGTCTTCCCACTCTCTCATTCCAACACTCTTTTTTTTCTGTGCCCTCCCTCCACAGAACCTGGCACAGGCTAGATAAATACAAATACTAAGTTGTTTAAAGATTGAGCTTGCCTTCACTACCAAATATAACTTTATTTCATTCTGTTAGTGATAGAACCACTTTTAATAATGCAATGAAAATAAAGCATACAAAATGGCATGAGCTGTATTTATGAAGTATTAACTTACACTGTTGTTTTAACAGCTGAGATGTGACTTGGTACAACCATTCTGCCTAAGGATTAAGTTCCTACTTGCCTTCATCATTAAATGTCCTGTGTGTTCCTGTGGCTAAACACAAGCAGTACAGAAGATGTCTCATTATCTAGGTCTTCAGAAAACAAATGATTTTGGAGTGACTTGTATGTGCTGGACACTGTTCTAGATGCAAGGGTGGGTGTGAAAGACTTACACATGCAGATGAAGAGAAACACTATGGAACTTGACATGTCTCATGCTGGCTCTTTCCTCATGTCTCTGTAAGGTCACTGTCAATCTCATTGTGCCTGCCAGGATAGAACACCTCCCCAGGGCAGGCTGTTCATCAGTGTTCATAGTTAAGATTCCAGAGTTCACATTGAAAATGACCTCTAAAGCTTACAATTGAACCACAAAAAAAAAAAAAAAGAAAGAAAAGAAACCTTCAGGTAGTTTTATGTCTATAATATGACTTCCAATTAATTTTAGGTATCTAAAT
This sequence comes from Grammomys surdaster, assembly GCF_004785775.1. NCBI lineage: Eukaryota > Metazoa > Chordata > Mammalia > Rodentia > Muridae > Grammomys > Grammomys surdaster. The sequence goes on from NW_021604579.1 coordinate 16,041,791, forward strand.
ATGTTCATTATGGTCTAAATTTTATAGTGATTTATATGCTAATAATTTAAACCAAAAGATTGAAGGAAAATGCATTTAAAAAAATACATCTGTATTCTACCTACCATACTGGAAATAATATTGTTCTTACCTTACACAGGAATGTTCCATAAAATGTTTTTTTGTCTTTTTAAAAGAACTATCCCTGCATGCATGCGTGGTATACAGAGTGATAGTTCAGTGAGTGCATAGAATGAAGAATAGGGATGGGGTAGTTAGTGCCTACAACCCAGCATCTGTGTTTGTTACTTTAAGTTTTTCTCTCCATATACTGTATAATAGGTTACTGAAAAGTGTAGTCATTCACTGAAAGTGATGCCTTTTGTAGTACATGTTTTGGTACTTGCTACCCAGATTTTTGCTATACACTACCCCATGATCTTTCTTTTCCTCTAATAATCACTGTTATTCTCCTTTTTCTTTTAATTCGACATTTTTAGCTGTTGCTGCCGACAGACAGCATGTTTGGGTTTCTGTGTCTGACTTGCTTCTTTTAACATTGTCCTGGAGAACACAGCAGGATCCACTGTACTACAGTTGACAGGGTTTCATATTAACGGGTAGAAGAATGTTCTACTCTGTGTATAAAATTGGTTTTCTTTTCTTGTTCTTCTTTCCTTTTTCAGTTTTATTCTTTTACCATGAAGCTTCATAGTGTAGCCCAGCTTGGCCTGGAAGTCACCATATAGCCCAGATGGTCCTTGAACACACAGCAGTCCTCTTGGCTTAGTGCTGGAGTTATAGGCACGAGCTACCTTCCACAGAACATTGTTCATCCATATTCCAATTGATAGCCATTGCAAGTAGTACATCAATAAACATATAAGAATGAACAACTCCTTGAGAGGCTAATTTCATTTATTTTAGCAAAATCCTAGCTTTTATTGTTTGCCTGAACAAGATGACAGGCTTTCCCCTCTAACATTTCCTCCCAATTTCTCCCCATGGCCCACTTAACCAACTCCTCATCTTCTTTCTCTGTCCCTCTCTTTAGAAAACAAACAGGCAAATAAAGCAAATAAACAAGCAAGAATTTAAAAAAAAGCTAAAACAAAGGAAAAGCATGAGAAACAAACACACATAAAGAGAGAGACACACACAAAAACAAAACCCATAAAAATACAAAATCAGAAACCATAATATACAAGCAAAAAGTAAGTATGGTTAAAAATGTCCAAACAAAGCAATATGAAACAAACGTTCAAACAAACCTACAAAAATACCATTGAGCTTATTTTGTGTTTGCCTTCTACTGCTGAGCCTGGGGTGTTCCCTTAAGTGATCTATATATCCAGGGAGATTTCACTGGAGAAAACCAATTTTTCCTTTGTAAGCATTGTCACTTGGTTAGAGGTGGGAACTTGTGTTTACTTCTTCCTCTCAGCACCGAGACTCTGTCTTAGTCAGTTTCCATTGCTGTGAAGAGACACATGACCACAGCAACTCTTATAAAGGAAAACATTTAATTGGGGCTGGCTTACAGTTTGGAGATTCAGTTCATTATTATTGTAGGAAGCATGGCAGCATGCAGGAAGCCATGGTTTTGGATAGGTAGCTGAGAGTTCACTTGACGGTGCAAAATATCTAGTTGAGGCTTTGTTTCCCCTGTTATTTGATGACTCAGGTGAGATTTCTTTTATATGTGTGCACATTTCAAGACTCTCTTGAAGAGAGGAGATTCAAGCTTAGACCCACGGATGCCTCAAGAAGAGGGGCAGAGCATGAGCCAGCAGAGTGCACAGTATCTTCCTAACAACTTACAGAGAGGAAGGTCTTATGGGAACATTTTTTTAAAAAAGTGGAATTAGAAAAAAAATATGGCAGAACTAAAGAAGCAATATCAGCACTAGGCATGGGATCGTGGCCGTGGTGGACAAAATAGCATGCTATTGCTGAATAGGTCCAGTCCCTGGGCCACTGAGAGGCTCAGGCTTCTGCTACGTGTCCTGCTAGGAGGAAGAGAGCACTTCCCTTGGGGTACAAAAGCGATGGTGATAGTCACGCCCGGGGTACTGGCAGGGTGATGGTGACAAAAACAAAGTGGTATACAGCAGTCCGGAGCTCGAGCAGGTCCTGTTGCACGCCATTCCACCCCCCACCCTCCCGCCACTATCATTCCAACGCTTAGTAACGACAAGATACTCAAGATAAAGTCTTCTACTTCAACTCATGGTTCATTTTCTGGATTAAGTCTTCCGTGGTCTGTGCTGTCTCAGGAGCCATGCTGATGTCTGTGGTCTGTGCTGCAGCCTAAAGCCGTGATGATGTCCACGATCTGGGTGTTGCTGGAAACCAAGCTGCTGCCCACAATCGGCGCTGCCTCCAGAAACCACGTGGAAGGCTATGATCTTTGATGCCTCAGACTGTTATGGACATAGAAGCTTTCTTTGCAGTGGTATCAATTCCTGCAGACTCATAACTGAGAATAAGAGACTTGAAGGTTTCTGTGACAACCTTTCCTCACCGAGAGAGAGAGAGAGAGAGAGAGAGAGAGAGAGAGAGAGAGAGAGAGAGAGAGAGAGAGAGAGGGGTACAGAGAGAGAGAGAGGTACAGAGAGAGAGAGAGAGGTACAGAGAGAGAGACAGTCAGACAGAGAGAGACAAAGAGAGAGAGAGAGAAAGAGAGAGAGGGAGAGAGACAGGCAGAGAGAGAGAGAAATGCAGAGA
>NW_021604579.1:16044896-16083975 GCF_004785775.1 Grammomys surdaster
GGGGGAGGGGGAGGGGGAGGGAGGGAGGGAGGGGGAAAGACGTGCAGTCCAGTCAGGATGTCTATCGAAGAGCCTTAAAAAATTGTGCTAAAGATGTTGAAATGTAGTTCCTCATAGCTGACAGCTTCTGGTAGGGGGATGCAGCAAGTTTCAGTTTTCTTTAAGGAGCTGACCACTGGGGGTTTGATCATTCTCCAATGATGGGCAACACAAATTAAACTTGGTGGTTTTTGTTTTGTTTTCGTAGAGGGCTGTGCAGGGGCAGGATGATAGAACAGGGAAGCAAATGTACCTGGGGTATGTATCAAATTCTCAAATATAAATAATAAATTATTCCCCAATAATAATAATAATAATAATACTATGAGAAAAGAGAATCGTCTACTGTAGCAGGTTTCCAAATTATTTCTCAAATGGTCCTGGTTGTTAGTTGTCTCTCCCAAAATTTTCTTTCTTATCTCTCTTTCCTGTTCCTCTCCCTTCTCTCATTCCCATCTCCCTATGATCCCTCACTGATCTCTAAGTAACTATCTAATTCTATCTACCCTTCCTTGGAAAATGCTCCCCTCCCCCTCTTCCCTTACCCTATTCTTAACCTCTGTGGATATACGGATTGTAGCATGCCTGTCAAAGGCTTCAGTGCTAATATCCACATGTAAGCAGATACACACCGCATTTGTCTTTGGGCTCTGGTCTGCTTCACTCAGGACGACTGTTTCCCCCTAGCTTCATCCATTTACTTCTCAATTTCATGATTTCATTTTCTATGAGAGCTGAATAATATTACATTGGACTGCCTTTTTCTTATCTATTCATCTCTTGATGGACATCTAGGTTGCTTCTAGTTTCTGGCAATTATGAATAGGGCAGGAATGAACAAGGAGGAGCACATGTCTCTGAAGTAAGAGGAAGAGTCCTTTGGATATATGCCCAAGAGTGGTATAGCTGGATCTTGAGGTAAATCTACTCCCAGCGACTCAAGGCAACGTCACACTGATTTCCATAGTGGTTGTACGAGTTTCCACTCCCACCAGCAATGAATAAGTGTTCCCCTTTCCCTATATCCCACCCAGCATGAGTTGTCATTTGTTTTATTTATCTTTGGGCATTCTGACTGGTGTAAGATGAAATCTCAAAGTAGTTTTGATTTGCATTTCCTTGATGACTAAGGATGTTCAACATTTCTTTAAGTGCTTCTCAGCTATTTGTGCTTTGTCTTTTGAGAATTAGCTTTATAATTCTGTACCCCATTTTAATAGTGGGGTTGTTTTCTTGTTGTTCAATATTTTGAGTTCTTTATATATTTTAGATATTAACCTTTTAGTGGATGTGTAATTGGTAAAGATCTTTTCCAATTCTGTAGGCTGTGATTTTGTTCAAATGATGATGTCCTTTGCTATACAGAAGCCTTTCAGTTTCATGAGGTCCCATTTATTAATTGTTGGCCTTAGTTCCTGGGCTCTTAGTCTCCTGTTCAGAAAGTTTTTCCTTGTATCAGTCAATTCAAGAGTATGCCCACATTCTCTTCTATCAGATTCAGGGTATCAAGTTATTATTTTGAAGTGCTATTTCCATGGTTTCTTTCTCAGTATGTTTTTCATTTGCATATGAGAAGGCTACTAATTTTGGAAGAACATAAGCTCGACTACTCCCAAAACCACGAAACCAAACATTTAAACACCTCTCCATGATTTTCATAGATGATACTGTTAAGTTAATTAAACTGATGGGCACTGAGGTAAAAACGGAACTTGAGCTCTGCTGCTCACAAATTGCCTCCGAGGGATTATTGTAGAAGAGTCATGGGAAAATTGTAAGAGTCAGAAAACAGGAAGTTTACTGTGAGTTTGTGTGTCTCCAGAGAATGTCAGAGAAGCTACATCAACATGGCTGCCTAAACAAATCCTGAACAAGGACAAAACTGTTAGTCATATTAACATGGAAGGGAGAAATCTCCTGAGGCCTAAGCCCTAGGCAAAGAACTATAGGCAAGTAGAAGATGCCAAGATAGGGAGAGACACTCTTACCCAGGAAAGAGCCCCCAAATAATTATCCAGGATCAATTAGTCAGCCCTGAAAACACAGATTCAAGTAACATTATACAACTGAGCAGGTGGTATTTATGTATTTAGTAATATATAATATATATGTACATTTAGTAAAATATTATCTATAATATATAATATAATACATATGCAATGACAATTTAAAATGAGGTCATGAGTTTGATAGAAAGAGTAAGCTGGGTGTAGGGGAGGGGTTGGAGGGAGGACAGGGAAGGAGGAATGATGTAATTATAATTTCAAAAATAACAGAAATTGTTTCAAAAAATCAACTGCCTCTAAAATATCTACAATAAAAAGAAACTAACTATTTTCCCATCTTCATGAGACAAAACCATCAGCAAATTCATAGATATTGAAAATATTTGTGACTGAGAGATAAAAATCAGTTAGCCATTATTATTATTATTATTATTATTATTATTATTATGTCTTCAATACTATGGAGAAAATATGAACAGCATATATAAATAGTTTGAAATGCCCGAGTAGAAAATCTGAAGGAAAAAAAAACACAATTCAAAGTACTGAATTAAAATTATGGTGACAGAGATGGACAAGGGCTCTGATGAATTTCTCAGTGGAGTTGGTACCCTGGAGAAAACGTCCAGTGAACCTGAGGGAAATACTCAATCTGAAGCACAAAGAAAAATGAAGAAGGAATGATGCCCAACAATGCAGGTAGTGAAGAGCAAATGACCCAATGTGAGACTTGTACAAAAGAAGAAAGAATCAGGTGAAAGGCCAATAAGAACAAAATTCTCCTCTCCCGGTAATGATAGAGCACATAGATTTTTGAATGCCAGTTAGCACAGCGAAGATATAAACAACATAATCAGTAATATTGACATAGCTGACCTTATCAGATCTCTTCACTCAGAATCTACATTATTCTCAAATGCAATTACATGCCCACCAAGATGGAGCCTTTCAGTGCAGGGCATACAATACACATCAACAAATTTAAATGAATTCAAATAATAAAAAAATGTTTATTTTCTCATTATATTGAAATTGATTGACCTAGAGATAATAGGAAAAAAATTTAAAAACCTGTTCAAGTGGAAATTAATCATCACTCATGTGGCTCAAAGAGCAAGAAGGAATTCAAATGACAAAATGCTAGCATGTGTGTGAAAATAACACTAACATATTTGGATGTATGTGGTACAACTGAAACACCAATAGAGGAGAAACTTGTGACATTAAAAACATACAGGTGGTTGGGAAAGCCTCTGGTCAACTATCTAAGCTTCTGTCTTAAAGTACTAGGAAGAGAAGAACACAGACACCTGAAGGTAATAGAAAGAAATATCACACATGGGGTGAGAATCAGTGAAACACAGATAAGTTAATAGAAGTTTTCCTGAAGTGAAATGGTGGTTCTTGGAGATGACTCTTTAGAACCTACGCAGACAATAGGAAGCCACGCATAAATGATTCTGGCACCAAGTAGCGTCATCACAGTAACTTCTACATTAGATTAGATGATAAGGGGTGATGTGATCCAATGCTTATCAGCAGTGTAGTTTATATGAGCTGGTTGTTTCAGGCACGTGGTTGGTGAGCGACCACAATGTGACAAAATCAAGAAATTTTTTAGGGAATGAAACCATTCTGTCTTGACTGTCACACTGATTTAATCCACATTTATCTTGATCATAATAGCTATGTTCTCCTAGATACACCTGTCAAGAGGCTGATTTTATTTTTGTATAAATTAGCTCCTGCAGTTTGAGCCACTGTGACTGTAAGTCATCTTTTACACGTGTAATCATCACATCTAACCTTTGTACCTTTTCTGTGATTTAGTGATTGAAATACAGCAGATATCAAAACAGTTACTAAAATATTGCAATGGGGACCAGAAGGGACCCTGAAGATATTTCATGCAATTTTATGTAATATGAAATGCTAAACTTTCCCCCTGGAGTAGATAAAGCACATTCTGGGTAAAACTATTCAAGATTAGAAAAGAGGATAATAGTGTTTTACATATATTACTTTTAACCTATATTTTTAAGTCAACACGTGGGAAATTCTGAAGAGGAAAATTGCAAAGCAAAATTAACAACATACACCTTTTGACTGGAATACCCCTGACAATCTTACAAGGTGGCTTGTTTTTGGAGAAAAAAAAACTCTCAAGACAAAGATGTGTGCACAACTTATTGCTTGTGGGTCTGATTTTGGAATATGTGTTGCTGTTCATAAGAACAGAATCCATGAGGAAATAACTAAAAAAAAAAAAATGTGTAAGCCTTATGTATACCTTGTCACAGCCTTAGTGGGCTCATAGAAAATTAGCTATTCAAAATTATGAAATCAGTATATACCTTATCACATTCTACTTTTACAGGTGAAGATTCATATTTTAAAATGTTTAGATTTTATTATTTTTTGTGTATGAGTGATTTGCCTATACATATGTATATGTACTACTTGGCTAACTAGCACCTGCAGAGATAAGAAGAGGATATTGGAGTCCCTGGGATTTGAGTTCCAGACAGTTGTGAACCATCATGTAGTGCTGGGAATCTAACCCAGGTCCTCTGCAAGAGAAACAAGTGCTGCTAAATGCTGGCTCTCCAGCACCCAAATTCTCATTTTGAATCAAACATCATCTTGTTGATATAACTTTACGTTCTTAGGCAGGTCCAGAGTCACCTAGGGACTTCAGAAACTGTTCCTGAATTCTGCATTCTCCATGTTTCCCCCACAGCATGGCAGTCACTCTTGCACAGGCACCATCTAGGCCTTTATTTATTTATTTGGTTGTTTTTTAAAATTTACCTTTACCTTATAATAGCTCCTCAAATGTCTGCATTTTCATGATCAGTATATCACTGAAACCCCTAATCTTCTGTTGGAATTTCTACAGCTTACATATTTATGAATTAGATGGCAAAACTTTTAGCAGCACTTTCCTTAAGATGTTAGTTAAGGCATCCAAAAAGAATGGGCCAGCATCCCTAACCCCTAATGTGCAGTGAAAAACAGATGCATCTCCAAATAAGAAGAGTCTACTTCAGAGTCTCATCTTCAGGACAACAGCCAGTTTTATGATTCTGATAACCCTTGATCCATATTCCACTAACAAATTAACAAATTGTCAGGGCAACTCTGCAAATTGAAGAAAAAATTTAATTCTTTTTACATTTAAATTGCAATGCTTCTATACATAATTTCTATAAATTAATGTTTTTCTTATCATATATATACATAAATAAGCACACACACATATACATATATTTAAAATCCATGTAGGTAAGTATAGGAAATATTAGCTTATTTCCCCTTATAACAAAGTATAATTTCTTCCATAAACTTATATTCCAGCAAAATATGGGACTCAATAGTGCCAATTTAGTTGCCTTTGTCATGTGAGGGATTCTTAGTTGATTTGGGGGAAATACTATCACTTTAGACCTCCCACCCAACAATTTCTTTATCTGATATAGCATCTTAGTTTCTGGACAGTCCTCAGAGTCTCATCTCATGACAATGGCATAATTGAGGACACTCACAATTTCTCTGTCATTGGAGACATCTTCATGCTTCTCTTGGAGACATGAGAAGCATATTGTTTCCAAGAATCAACATTCTAGTGTGTAGTTAGTAGAGCGTAGAATTTGGCTTTGGTCCGTTAGCCAGAGAGCTTCTTGCAACATCTCCTCTCTACCCTTGTAACCACAGTGGTGGGGATCCCATGGGTACTTGCTGTTGTCCAGTATGAGCAAAAAGTCCAGAAGAGCCCTCCATCATTCCAAAGCCTTCCAATTTCTCTGAGTGTGCGATTGCTTTCACTTATCCCTTTGTAGTGGAACCCAGGGAGCATAGAGATTGATCCTCACAGGTTGTAGTGAGGATTAAGACTGCTACTTCTGTTTGAGTTAAGTAAAGTGCTTAGAGCAAATTTTTGACAAATTTCCAGCTTGATATGACTATACTGTACTGATATTCATAACCAAATTAGCTACTTTATACTTTTATGAGAAAGAATTGCATTAATATTCAAAACTGTTCAGAAATATTCAAAAAGGAGATTCATTGTCTTTTTTTTTTTACAAATGTAAGTATTCTGTGAAGAATGTCTTTCTCTCAAACAACTAGAGTGATCTACTTTATGTAGCTGCATGTTCTGAAGGAAGAGGGACTGATAGTTGGGTTTATGATACACAGGTGCATACTCCAGTGAATACACACAGTCTTAATTACCATTATTTGCTATGACCATTGTGGGAATAGCGCATTTGGGAAAAGAAGCTCAGTTGACCAAGGCAATTAGAGGCATCCACCTCAGCTTTGTTGTTGGTTCCAATTCCACCAGTCAAAACCATCTTATTTTTTCAACTGTATTTTGTGTAGCATGTCGACAAGAACAAGGTGAGAGTCAAGAAGAAGAATAAAAGGAAGAAGAAGAGGAAAAAAAGGAAAAAGGAGGAGGAGGAAGAGGAGAAGGAGGAGGAGGAGGAGGAGTAGGAGGAGGAAGAGGAGGAGGAGGAGACCAAACTCCCCCCAAAAACCCCTCCCCTCATGGTCAGACTCAATCAGATTAGTCTGCTGTTACTGCTAGATTTAGATGAAGTCCATTGTTTGAAGAACTCTGTTACTGGCTAACAGACTGGAGCAAGGGATGTGATATTTGACTATACACCCTTCCCAATGGATAAACTTTTGTGTGCTGTTTGCCTTTTCAATTAAAAGCAGCAATTAAGGAAGTGGTAATGCCTAAAGATGTAACTTGTTCCTGCAGGTGTCTATAGTTCAGGGGCACATCTGGTTACTTTGAGTGCTCCTTAAGCATACACTTCTAAGACCTTTTTTGAGAATGGAATGTTTCTGTTTGGGTATACACTGAGCATAAAAACAGTCTCAGGGAAACAAGAGCCCCTTAGGCAGGAACTGGCCAGCTCTGATCTTGTTTGTCCTGTTCTCCTTTCAAAGCCTCAGGACTGTGTCATCATAGCTGGTACTTGCCTGGTCCTCTGTGGCACTTCACCTTAATCCTAATCTCTCTTATAAGTGATAAATCTGTGTAAAGAACCCTGTAACATGACCTGTAAATCTTAAGACTGTCGATAAAAATAGAAGAAGAAAGAGAAAACAGCAACAAGCATTAAATACAATTCTTCATTTACCACTAGTAAAACTGTGTCAGCACCTCATCCAGGGAGACATATATTCTTCTGTTGGGATCCAGGAATTGTCTCACAACCCACATGAACACTGACCTCACTTAAACATGGATAGTTGATTGAGCCCCAGGACTTGTTGACTATAAGGCCATGGTCCAGATTCAGGAGCTGAACCATGACCCTGAGTTAAGATCCTACATGGGTTTTAGAGCCCCAAATTCACAAAGGTCTCTGGCAAGTTATTGTACCAATCAGGACTTAGGGATAGGTGATTTCCTTAGGAACATGTCTTTGTTGTACATTTATCCTGTTTCCATTGGTTGAGGTATTCAACTGTGGCAGGGGACTTGCCTTGTCTAACATTCATGTCTCGTCTTGTCTACTAGGATGGGACTTGTCTTGCCTAACATTCATTTCTATACTTGCCAACCAGGATGTCAGTTACCCATGTGCATGTATGTCTCTGTCTGCCAAGTAGGATGTCAGTTCCCAGGGAGGTCTTGGGAACTTAAACTTTACTCAACCAGTACTCATAACGGAAGTCTTATTCTAACTAGCTTCTTATATTGGTGCAGGCGTCTCTCTTATGTTGGGATCTATCCCAGGGGCTGCATCTACCATAAGAAGTTATACACAGATGCAGGAAGTGCTGCTGACTGGTTGGTTTGGGTCCAAGCTTATTGTGAGTAAGTATACAAAACAGTTCTACTGACTTTTATCATGATTGTTTTCTAAGGGCATAGAACATAATATAATATGTAATCAATCTTGACAATAGAAACTTTCCTAGTAACAGCAGAAATGTATGAGAATGTTTCCTAATGATGGCTGGCAAACCAGGTAACAGTTACCTAGGTCTTAGCATTTGACATAGGCCTTAATATTTTTACCTAGGCCTTAACCTTTCATCTAGGTCCTAGTATTTCTTTAGGCAGTCCTGTCAGTCAACTACCAGGCACTGTTTTTGGCTTGTGTGGTTTGGGGTTGGGGTGAGAAATTGCTAAATGATTATAACCTCTAACAGTGAAGGGCAGTGCTGTTTTATTTCCCTTCTTGTAAGTGATAACATATGGTGGATCATGAGGCTTCCTGGATACAAACTGATAAGATGAAACCTCAGGTCACAGGGGTTGGAGGCAGCCATAGTCTATGAAATCACAAGGGAGTTAGGATGTGTGTTTTAACTTTAGACAAAGCTCATATTTGCTTGTGAAATTCCCAAGAAGATATACTTTCACTGCTATTTGAGGATTATGGTAAAACTTTAAGAACTTCAAGTGTAAGGTATAGCCATGATCATTCCTACGTTAATGTTCTTGCTTGAAATATTTCTATAAGAAAGAAATATTGCCTTTATATAAGCAATCTTTAGAGCAAATGCTAATTGTGTAGTTGTTAATTCTTAAACAAAGAGAAACTTCAACTAGATTCCAGTATGAAACCTTCTTTCTCTTTCCATACCCCTTTAGTATTACCTGACTTTCTCTCTTGCCCATATTCTCCTACCCCCTAGGACTCTGGTCCCTTAGTTGTAAGGGTCGATGATGGCTGAAGATCCAACAGAAGCTTCTTCACTGTTAAGCAGGGATCTGGACCTGACTACCTAGGGATCTATAGTCTTGATGTGCAGGATCAAGGGAGAGGACAGTAGATGATTCCAGCTTGGAGACTGGATGGTCTTTATTCCTCAGAGGTCGTCATTCACTAAGAAACCCCTGACTCCTTTGTCCACTCCTTCCTGAAGCATCAGTGGGATAAAGGAGGATCTACCCTTTTTTTTTTTTTTTCGTCTTGACCATGGTATTCAGTAGAAGTCCAAGAAAAAGGAAAATCAATCATCCACCTCTAAGATATGGGGAACTGAGGGAGATGTCCTTCTTAGCCTCTACCAATCACCTTGTAGCTTCACTTTCATGGGATCCTTCTAAGCTGTTCCATTCTGGTTCTGATTCAATATGAACTTGTTCTGGAAAAAATGATCTGGAGCATGGGAGAGTTCAAAAACTTGTCTTTAAAACTTTAATCCCAAGATGGGTAACAAGCTCACAGAGGCTGTAGCATGAAGTGCGCGTCAACCTACTCTTTAAATAGTGTGTCTTTTATTTGACACATTCAACTGGGAATGAATTAACACAATCTTAGAATCAGTTTGAAACAGAGTCCTTGAGTGGTTATAGTTAATTGTTTCAAAGCAAAATACATAATGGGATGCTGAAGAGACAATATAGCTACAGCAGTATGCCTTGACTAGAAACTATGAATTAATGAACTAGAATATTTTTTAAAATCATCTATGGGTAAAGCAATTTTCTAGGTGTCACATATACAGCAAAAAACTTAACTTTTGCAGCAGCTAGTAGAGCCTGCTACCACTTCTGCCTGAGTCACACCAAGACTATGCTTCTTGCCCCAAACCATTAAAGCTAAAAAATGGAAGAGCTGGATTGTGAGCACTGATCATGTGAGTCCTTGTGTCTGTGTTTACATCCTGCTTAGCCATTCTGTAAACATATGCATACATGAACCAACCCACTGGGCATTCTATAGGACCATAAGAATGTTATGCAGGTATAAATAGTGCAAATATTGCTTCTGGGATTTTCTTTTCCTTGGGTGATAAATATTTTCACTCCAAACTTCCTATCCCTTGCTTCCATTTCCTAATAAAAGTCATACTCTAGCATGAGCCAGGCTATGTCCTTGTCCTTGGCCTCTGTCAGGAGCTCTTAATCTTTACAATACACTTTAAACCATGGGTGGTGTCAGTGGTGCTCCAATCTGGTTGTCAAGTGATTGGATTCAGAAATGCCCACAAGCATTAGTACCCTTGTTTACACTTGTCAACTACACTTTTGGGATGTCTTGAAGGAATCTCCAGAGAGAATTAACTGGGGTGGGGAGATGCATTCTGAATATGGATGGCACTAATCCGTAGGATGGACCCCCAGACTGAATAAAGGGGAGAATGCTGGCATTTCTTCCTCTCTGTTTCCAGATCCACTGAGATGTGAGCATGCAGCCTCTTGCTGCCACCTCCCCCCCCCATGACAGACTGTAGTCCCTACATTATGAGTCAAACTCTTGATCAGAAAAATGAGAAAACCGACTGCTAGTTCTTCTAGGAAGTTAATCACAGCCTCTGGATATAAGATCTCCAAATCCATACCCGACCTTAATGAAGTTCATAAAGGTTGACAAGACAATTCCATTCTGCCAAATAGGTCTTGCATCTCCCTCCTGCTAACCAGAAAGACATGGGCATATTTGAGATGGAGTTAAAATGATTTTTATCTGGAACATCTGTCTTGCACAATGGAGGAAAAGGCATGGAAAAGACAGCAACACATACTTAGAAAACATGGTGTGTGTCTTCTGAGCTTTTAGCACGAACCTGGAATAGGTGGTTTGCGTCACTAAGAAATAGGGAACTACAAGCCACTGTCCCTGAGCTGAGTTGGATGCTTCACTAGGTACTGAGTATAACATGAGAGACAAAAGAATGACACTATGCTCCTTGGTTTCTCTCTATGAATGGCATATTTTGTTTCAGACCTATATGACCTTTTCCTCTCCCTTTACATTTGTTAATATTTAATCTTTTTCTATAGAAACAATTGTTTCCATAGAAATAATTTAGTGTGTGTACCAGGCACACACTAAGTCCTTCCACGAATCTTTACAAAAGGCCTGTAGAAATAATATTCTTGCCCTCATTGATTGACAGAAAAGAACTGCTCAGGCAGAGTCAGCAGCTTGCTTGAGATTATACAGCTAACTGGCAGCCAAGTCAGGGTCTAAATCCAAGGCCCTTAATTGGATAATGTCTCAGTATCCACACATTTCCTTGAGGCTTGAGTGTGACCTTATTTGGCAAAAGGGTTGTTGCATATGTAATTAATTAAAATGCAGATATAAAGGAGTAAGATGCACCCCATGTGGCTCCTGCCCTTCAAGAGGAACTGAGGCACAGAGGCATGCTCACAGGGGGAAAGCCATATGATTACTGGTGCAGAAGTCAGAGTGATGGGGATTTCCAGTAATGTCAGAAACCAGGAAAAACACACAGAGTTTACTATTCCCTATAGCCTACAAGGAAGAATATGATCTGTTCATAAAGTGCCGTCTAGCTTCAATGTGATACTTTAACTTTCTATCATTTTAAGCTATCCAGCTTGAGACATTTTGCTACAGTTCTTTTAAGAAACCATGGGACCTCAGGATTTATTGCCCCTATAACGTATTACTAGGTAGTTATTGTCAGAAATTATAGAAGTAGTGGTAGTAAGATCACTTCATATTTATAAAGAAGATTCTTCCAACTACAGGTACCTATGCTGGGAAGAACTGTTCCTCAAAGAGTGTTTATCACCCTAGAGACTCTTAGCTGCTATCAGGCCAGTCTTTATTCACCACACACTTGATCATCCCAAACACACATTCAATATATATACATCCTGACGCTGCCACCTCCAGACTGAGTCTCATGCTTAGATGGCACTCCTGTGTATGTAAATAAATTTCGAAGTTTTTCTTTCAACCTGTTTTATGTTTACTTAATTTGTAACTCAGCTGAATAGCCTAAGAAGGTTAAAACTTATATGATCCTACACAATGTACCCTATCACCTGTTTATGTAGAGCTTTGCAAAAAGAAAGAAAGAAAGAAAGAAAAAAAAGAAAGAAAGAAAGGAAGGAAGAAAGGAAGAAAAATGTACCAGAAACTCATAATCTTACATTCTAGAGACCACCACTATGGACTATATATTTTTCCATTCCCTCTGCTCCCTCCAAAGGCCAGTGTAACAATTTCTATCTTTTAAACACATCCATAGATCTCACTTGCTTCTTGTATTCTTCTGTTGTTTGACTAGTTCCAGATTTTGTGGGATCTGCTGTAAAGATAAGGACCTAGCCGGCCAAACTCAGAGTTCCTTTGTCATAGCCCTCGCATTCCTCATGCAAGCACATTGTTGAGAAGTTGCCTCCTTAACCCCCCCCCCATGCAGTGTCCCTTTGCACATGTGCACCAGCTTCCTCTGATGGGACTCCAGAAATGCTCAGATTCATTCCCACCGTCTATGTTTCTTAATTATATATTCATATATATAATTGTTGGGTCTTAGAATGTCCAGCATATTGAATGCGTACTTCAAAGTATGCACTTTGACATAATAAGTGCTTTGAGTAAAGAATGATTATAGTCTCTCTAACTCCCTAACTTTCCTGTCTATCATTCAAAGGGGGCTGAATCAGAAGAAAGAGCCTTTTCTGAAGATCTGTCCAAAGATAACTCTCTGCAAAGGAGCATGGTCTCCCTATAATCCCTCTTTAGAATCCTACCCACAAAAGAAGATGGAGTTACAAAAGAAGACCAGTTACAGTTACATTGTTACAGGCTACTGTTCATCTGAGGGCTTCTCTGAAACAGAGTTGATTGCCCAAGAGACTTCTTTTATGCATGGCAAGGCAATCTCCATCAATCCCACTTCCTCTTCATGCACTTGCATAACTTGTAGCTATTTCTCCCCTAGAATGCCCAAGCCCCTTTTCTTTTATAGCTAGAAATGTTTTAAAAACTTTAATTATGGAGGGGCAGTGGTGGCGCATGCCTTTAATCCCAGTACTTGGGAGGCAGAGGCAGGCAGATTTCTGAGTTCGAGGCCAGCCTGGTCTACAGAGTGAATTCCAGGACAGCCAGGACTACACAGAGAAACCCTGTCTCGAAAAAAACAAACAAACAAAAACCAACCAACCAAACAAGCAAACAAAAAAAATCTTCAATTGTGAAATCCTTCTTTGATTCTTATAATATTCACACTTATGCATAAGTCACATAATTCAGTGTCAATATATTTCACAGACTCCATACTTGAGCTTTTGGACAGTCCAGAGAGAGCTTTTCTCATCCCTATACCGCTGGGGCTTTGTGAGAGGTAGTTCCTTCAAGTTCTGTTTTCCAATTTTATAATTGTGTCTTCATCTCTGCTGCTTTTGTTGGCTCACTCATTTATTTGTATTTGCAATCTGCAGGTTTTATTTAGATTTTTCTAGAATTTGCCTTGGATGTTTTTGTATTCTCTTGTGTTTCTTTTTTTTTTGCTAGTTTTATTTATCTTTTTATCTCTTTTACTCTTTGACACTTGACTTTTGAACTCTTTATAGGGCATTCTCATATCTGTGGGTTTTGAGATTGCTCAAATTTTTATTTCTTTTTCTTTGTATTCCTTGTGCTTATTTATTTAAGCTGTTGATTACATTATTGAATATAATTTGTATGATCTAAAACCGTAGTTGGGGTGGCATTTGCAGAGTGCCATCAGTACTTAATTCCCGGCAATCAAGCCTTCTCGGGCTCATTCCTTACCGTTTTATGCATTAATCTGTAACTGTCACTATTTTGTTCATAGATTTATGTATTTTTCACTCCCACAAATGCATCAACACATTAAAATCATGTATATTATATTAACATAGCTATCCATGTGATGATATTTCATCTGGAGGGTCCTGTAATGTAAATCCTTTTCCTCATATACCATTCTTCTAGAAGTTGACATCTAAATATGCCTTTGACAAGTTAGAGGCTAAGGATTTTGGTAGTCTAGAACTCTAAGGAATTTTCCTCCATGTTCTAGAAGAATACACCTGGTTCTCCAGGGCCATTCTCAATACACTCTATTTTTCTAGTAAGAGAAATGAAGGTTAGGGATGAAATGAAGCTTACATTGTAAATTATAAGTACTTATTCCAAATTACTTCAGCAACTAAAAAGCAAAGACATGATTAGAACTTTGTACTGGAAAGCAAGGCATTTATTCCTTAGTTTAATCTGGTAGTTTGTGAATTAGGGTCAGAAACACATCTAAATGCAACATCAAAGAGAAAGCTGACTTAACAGCTGGCTGTTTGGCCTGTATAGATTACCCAGGACGACAGACAATGGTGCCTTCTCCATATTTTAGGTACAAAACATCTTCTTATCCAACTCAAGTTTGGTTAGCACTTAGAAAGTAGAATCATAGTAAACAGGAAGTAAAGAAGATTGGTTTATTGATCTGTTGGTTTTTGAGACTTGGACATATGGTTAGTTTCGATTCAGGCACCACAGTATGTACTTTTTAATCACAGGATGTTTTCTCCAAGACTACATGGGTTGTGGACATAATGTTACATGCCTATAATCTTAGTATTGGGAGGTCAAGGCAGGAGGATTGCCAGGTAGAGGCCAGTTTGGGGTGCATAATGAGGTCAGTGCCAGACTGAGCCACATAGCAACACCTTGACACCCCAAAAATATCTCCAAGTCTGAGGATGCAGCTCAGTGAGTAGAGTGCTTGTCTAACACGTTCAAAGCTCTGGGTCCAATCTCTACTGCCAGATAAAGGAAAACCAAAAGAAAAATAACAACAAAAGAAAAGGAAAGTGACGAGTTGGGGATGGCCCAGAGCTAGCACTCAGGAATTAGCTTTCTCAGAATGCTGTCAACTGGTTGTTCATCATCCAGGAAGATAATTCAAAGCTCTCTCTCTCCCCAGAAATACCCATATAAGGACACTAGGACCTAAGTCTGTACTTTTTAGACTCTGAGATGATGAGGTCATTGTGGGTCATAGAAAAGGGAATGAGAGAAATCTGTCTTCTCGCTATTGAAGACAAAGCTACTGGGGCTTCCTTGTAGGGTACCTGTAGAAAGAGCATACATGGTGATTGAATTAAAAATAGACAGACTACAAGAACCATCTTTTAGGGGCAATATTACTTTTCTGCCACTGGATGGTGCTGTAAACCCACTCATGCATACAGAAACAAGGCCTTCCTTTCTGGCCTGCCAAGCAGGTTCATTCCACTTCAGTCTCAGTTTTTACAAACAACCTCGGTGTGGATGCTATACAGCTTCTTCTTTCTGAGAAAAGCTAGATCCATTTTCAAATTTTTGCAGTGACATTTCTCCAAAAGTTAGAAGCACACAGGTGATTATGCAGGCCTGACACTAGGAAGGCAGACACATCTATAGAATAAGCTTTCTCTGTTTTGACCAGGGTGGTAGTATAGATTAATTATTAGAAAACATCAGTACATGGGTTAGACATAATGTTACATGCCTATAATCTTAGTATTGGGAGGTCAAGGCAGGAGGATTGCCAGGTAGAGGCCAGTTTGGGGTGCATAATTTGAGTCCTTTCTTAATAAACTCATGCATAGTATTTCTTAAGCAGAAATATTCAACCTGTCAATGACCCAAGAAATCTTCAGAGATCATTCTAATCATCAAGATGTGGGGGTAGTAAGATGGTGCTGTGTGTGTGTTACATGTGCATATGCGTGTGGTATGTGAGTATGTGTGCCTGTGTGTGTATATGCGTGTGGTATGTGTGTGCTTGTGTGTGTGTATGAATATGTATGGTATGTGAGTATGTGCATGTGTGTGTATATGAATGCGTGTGTTATGTGAGTATGGTATGTGTTTGTGTGTGTGTGTGATGTGAGTATGCTGTGAGTGTATAGAGGTCTGTGTGTCTGTGTGTATTGTATATGTGTATATGCGTGTAGCATATGATTGTGGTGTGGGTGAATGGATATCTCTATGTGTGTACATGGGCTGTATACATGTATATGTGTGGTGTGTGTGTGTGTGTGTGTGTGTGCTGTATATGTGTGTGGTATGTGAGTATGGTGTGGTCGTGTGGAGGTATGGTTATGTAAGTTAGTGGTTGAATGACATGTATGTGAAAGGGGAATGAAAGCAAGACCACCTCTTTCAATTATTTCAAGCAATTCAGTTCCATGTTGGGGTGGGGTCTGTTCCAGCTTTCTTCTTGGGAATGTAATTCTTCATTAGAAGAAGACTTAAGCAAGCTACACAGCTCAGTTTCCCTGGTGTGCCTTCCAGCTCTTATTTCTGCAGTTCTAAGGTCCCTAGCTTCATGGTTGAGTTTTTGTCACATGTCTGCTCATGTGCATACCATGAGGCTGTGGGGTTCCAGATCAGCTTAAAATCAATACTCTGTAGATCCTTGCTCACCTGAAATCCCTCTTCTTGTTCTCTTTTTGATACTGTCTTCTTGCTGTTACTCTTAGTTATGGCTTTTTAACACAAATCAAGTCACCATGCAAGGCAAGAGCTTTTAGAGAAGGACTGGAGAGACCCAGATATAACATGGGACTAGAGTTAATTATAGAGAAGAAAACCACTATCTTCTTACAATGAGTAAGAGGAAGTCCGCATGCAGATCCTGAATGTCAAGGCCCTTGAGTGAGAGCACACCATGCTAGGGCAGGCTGTGCACAAAGGCAGGAACAAAATGCACTGAGAAGGGGGTGGAGGGCAAGTGAGAAGATGATGGGAAGCTATCAAGTATGTTCTGAGAGTTCATTATGTGCTGACTCTGGGGACATAGATAGGACTGTAACAAAATCTCAGGAGATGAAAGGCAGATGTATAATTGGAGGGCTATCAGTTTATCCACAAGTGTTTTGAGAGTAGAAGGGATAAAATGATAGGACAATTCAAAAGAAGCCTAATGCTGGCTTGTTTGAAAGGCTTCCCGGAGGTGCTAACACCACCCAGAGACTAGAGCCACTCTTGTTTGTTTGTTGCCTGACAATGCTTATGCCCCATCAAGGGCTCATTTTCACAACTCACTCTTACCTCTAGACCTATAACCAGACTTAGGGCTCATTGGGGCCCCAGAAGTAAGGTACAGAATGTGAGCAATGAAGAAGTGCACTATACCCCTAAAGAACTTGATTTTTCTAGTTCACAAAAACAGACGTGGAGAATATATGTGGGAATGAGTATCAAACATGTGGGGGAATGATGGAAGAAACACAAAACTGGATCAGTTTATTGATAATGAGTGCTGAGAAGAGGTTCTGGTTTTACTGATGCAGCTCACATAGTTTAAAAAAGAACTAAGAGCTTATATATTTGGCTTAAAGACTGCATCAAAAGATGGGCTACTGTGAAAGAATTGAAAATGTCTGACATGCCTAGGCTTGAGGTTGATCATGGGATTCAAAAGCTCAGAAACCTTAAAGCGATGGTGTGGATTTGCTATGTGATGCCTATTTTTCACAGTTGAAGATTCCAAAAGATGTCTTGTTGATAATAGCATAAAAATCAGATTTGTGGGCTGAGACAGGTCACTCAGGAGAGTACTTGTCATGAAAGCATTAAGAACTATATTTAATCACCAGAAACCATATTTAAGTGTGTCATGGCATGCACTTGTAATCTTAGCACTGAGGAGGTAGAGGTAGGCAGATCCCAGACCAGCCAGCCTATACTAATTGATGAGTTCTAGACCAGATAGGAAGCCTATGACAAAAAAAAAAAGATGGATATCACCAAAGTCCAACTTTGTGAACCAAGTTTTACTATGATTACTTATTGGAATGTGAAGGAGGGGTAACTTACAGGAGCATAAATAACTCAAAGGCAGTAGTGTCACCAAAGCCTATCCCGGGATGAGTGAGAGCTCAAGAAAGTTGGGGATCTGGATCACATTGCACAGCCTGTAGGCAGCTCAACAGATTGTAGAGGGTTCTTTCCAAGTGACTTTGTTGATCTAAATCTCTTTCAGGCATCTCGGCTAGTTTCTACTTCTCCTGGGTATCCAGTCTGGTCTCTTTGTTTCAGCTTCACTTGTCTGACAGTGACTTTCACCAGCTTCTATTGCTTACTCTGTGAAGGAAGGGCCTAGTGAATCCAGTTAGTTTTAGGGACTTCCTAAACTGTATTTAGTTGTTTGTCCTCTGGCCTAAGAAGCTCTCCTGCAGGATAGAATGTTTCAATCATGGAGGAGAATGTTATACAACACACACACACACACACACACACACACACACACACACACACACACACGCACACACACACCAAAAAGAATAGAAGAAATTAATAAAGTTATTACACAAGCAGTGTTGAAATTTTATAAAAGAAAGAAACTAATAAGATGAGCACTGGGCTGTATCTAATGAGCTCATTACTACTACTTAATACTTTCTAGTGGGGGCTGTAACTGCTTATTTAGATAATTTAAATATCATGGCATGATTAAGAGCCTAGATGAGCAAGAGCCAAGTGGCAGTATGAATGTTATAGCACAGCAAAGTCATGTACATAATGGTCTGACATATGTACACCTTTGGCACTAGTTAGTCATGGTGTTCTGAGAAATGAAATAGATATGAAGTATACTAAGTTAATTCTTGCTTGATCTGTATAAGTAGAAAATTCCAGAATGAGTAAATAACAAAGTCTATCCTGAATTATCCAATTATATTCTGAATTATAGCAACAGAAAAATAATGGCCCCTCAACACATTTTCTGATTTGGACAAGTTTACAGACTCAGAACCATTCAAATAAAGAATATGGCATGTCTCTTTCAAGAAGGATCTTGCTACAATTATTAACATTTTTATCATAACCCTTTTAAAAATAAAGAGTCATACAGTCTTTTTCTAGAGTAACTGTGTGTATGGAAAAGAAAATAAGACTTTTGGGAACCTGTTAAACATGAGCTCTACATGGGCATTGATTCTGGAACACCATAAAAAGCATGGTGGTCCTTCAGTTAGGGCTTATGGAGGCCAAAATGTTCGATGGAACTTCATCAAAAATCAGAGTTGTGGTAGGACCTCAAACTCAGTCTGTGGCTATTTCTCCAGTCTAGACTGCATACAAGTGACAGAACTTGCCAGAAAATACACATTGGTTTACCTACTTGAGGAATAAGGGTTGAAAGTCAATGGAAGCCATTAGAGCTCCCCCTTACATGGAAAATAATGAACACAAACCAATATCACATCCCTAGGAGAATTTTAGAGATTAATGCCCCCAGCAAGTATTTGAAAGATGGAGGGATGGTGATCTCCAATATACCTTCTTTTAGCTCTCCTGTTTGGCCTGTGTCGAAGACCAATAGGTCATAGAGAATGACAGTTGATTATCAAGTAATGACTCTGATTACAGCTGCTGTTCCAGATGTGGTTTTCTTATTTGAGCAGATTGCCATGTCTCCTGGCTCCTGGCATGACACTAGTGTTTTTTTCAAATGTATTTTTCTCTGCACCTGTCCATAAAAACTGCCGAGCAATTTTCTTTCATTTAGAAAGTCCAACAGTACATTTTTATTGTTTTACCTTGAGGTGATATTAATTCTCCATCCTAGTGTAATAACTTGGTTCATGGGAATCTTGAGTACTTTTGTTTCCCACATAGTATCACTGTAGTCTATTGTACTCTTGGCACATATCAGCTGGACCAAATTAGTGGAAGGTAGTAACTTGACTTTTTGGTAAAGCATGTGTATTGAAGGGTGGAAAATAATTCTGGACAAAATCCAGGAGTCCTCTGGATCACACATGCATCACTCAAATGTGTTATTTTTGGCTCATATACTACATAATTCAGAAAGCTACTAGTTCTAAATGTGCTCAGAACAGAAGAAGGCTGGTCAACAGGTTCGTCCTATGATGTAGGATGCTCATCCATTTAGGCGATATGATCCAACAGACCCAGTGGTACTTGAACTGTCAGTACAGACAAAGATACTGCATGGATGCTTTGGCAGATTCCTGTATCTGAGTCAAGATGAAAGCCCTAGTTTGGGGAAAGAACCTGATGTCATCTGAAGACCACTATTCTATATTTTAGTGACAGTTCTTGTCCAACTATTGGGCCTTAATGGATACTGGAGGCTTGACAATAGACCAACAAACTATTATATAACTTGAGTTGCTGTGCATGAACATCACAAGTAAGTTACATGGAGAAATTTCTCTTCTAATCTCAAGCATGGCCTTTTGGAATGTGACCTATAAGTTGATTGAGAAAGAGAATGCTAAGGTATTATTTATTAATACGCTTATCCCAGGGAATGGCATTATTAGGAGGTGTGGCTTTGTTGGAGGAAGTGTGTCACTGTGGGATTGGGCTTTGAGATCCTCCTCCTAGATGCCTTGAGGCTAGTCTTCACCTAGCAGCCTTTAGATGAAGATATAGAACTCTCAGCTCCTCCTGCACCATGCCTGCCTGGATGCTGCCATGCTCCTGCCTTGATGATAAAGGACTGAACCTCTGAACCTGTAAGCCAGTCCCAATTAAATGTTGTCCTTATAAGAGTTGCCTTGGTCATGGTGACTGATCTCAGCAGTAAAACCCTAAGACAATGATACACAGACACAATCCATAAGTGGGCATTCCTTAAGGATAGTGCTGAAAGGAAATCTTCACAGTGGGAAGAACTTTGGGCAATGAAAATGATCATGAATTTTGAAGAAAAAATAGTGATGCGTGTGATTTATACTGATGACTCATGGCCAATAGCCAATGAATTTGGAAGCCAGGAACTTGGAAGTAGAATGATTGAAAATTTGGTGAAAAAGACATTTGTGGAAGGGATATATGGTCTGGTGTCTTCAAATGGCAGATGTAAGAAAGATTGATTCCCTTGTAAATGCTCATTAAAGCTAACCTCAATGGAGAAGGAGCTAAATAATCAAGCATATAGGATAAATGATCTATTCTGTGGATGTGGTCAACATTTTCCCCTAGTCATCCCTGTCATTATTCATTGAGCCTACAAACAATGTGATCATGGTAGCAGGGAGATAATCCCATTCATAATTGTTTTTAAAGGTACTTTGGGAAAAAACCTAGCCAAACAAGTCAGTCGTTTCTACTATAAAAACTTAAAAACTCAGAAGTAAGAAATTAAAGAAGACACTATAAAATAGAAAGACATTTCCATACTCAAGGATTATGAAATTAATATTGGGAAAATAGTCATTCTACCAGAAACAATATAAGGATTCAATGTAATCCCAAACAAAATTACCACACTATTCTTCATAAAAATAGGGAAAAAATGTAAAGTTCTATCAAAGTACCAAAGACAAGAGGTATGTCAATCAGTCCAATGCAAAAAAAAAATATTAAAGAACCTGTCAAACCTAGTTTCAAGTTATTCTACAGAGCTATATTTATAAGAACAGCACGACAATGAAACAAAACAGGGCATTTAGATAAAGGAACAGAGTAGAACAACAAGACAAAGCCAGGTAGCTCTAGCTGCCAAAAATACACAATGAACAAAAGACAGGCTCTTAAATAAGTGTGTTGGGAAAACTGGGCATGCATGGGAAGAAGAACACAACGAGATCCCCATCTCTCTTCTTGTATAGAAATCAGCTGTTGGTTGAATTGGCTACTTCTCCCTCCCAATTTGGTGCCATAAAGCCAACTCTCCTACCATCAACCCTAGCAGGAATGTGTTACTCTAACAGTTATTAGGCTTCACTTCTTGTTTCACCTTATGAGGTTCCGCACACACACATCCTACAGCCCCTGAATATGTAGATACATACATACAGTGAAACTTTTTTAGCAATCGAAAATGAAGTCCTGTCATTTGCAAGAAAATGGATGCACCTGGAGATAATAAAATTACACAAATTAAGCCAATATTAAAAAAGATAACTGTCATACATTTTCTTATCATATCTGGTTTCTACATATAAATGCATAAGGTTGTGGATCTATCTATCTTTCTATCTATCTATACAGACACACACACTCACATACGTATATACATAAACATATACATCTCACAAAAGTAAAAGTAAAATTATTTTGAGGAGCAAGGGAAACTAACAAGAAGGAAGAATGATTTAGGAAATATGGGGTGATGTATGCTCAATGTATGATCTATAGTTGTATGTCTTTACATAACAAAATCATTTAAAACCATTTCCCTATCCCATCTCTCCTATATCCTGATTTTCTGAAACTTGCTTCCCCCCCAAGAAGTCCTCTTCCAGCTTTCATGCTTTAGTGTGTGTGTGTGTGTGTGTGTGTGTGTGTGTGTGTGTGTGTGTTCCACTGAGTTCATTAGAGTCACTTGTATGAACAGAAGGTGGGGAAGGCTATTTATAGAAATGTGGGCCACTTTTCATTGGATATGCCACTGATAGAAAATGACACCCACCCTCCAGGAACCATTAAATGCCAATGGACTTTCAAGGAATAGGACCCTATAAAATCCCCTTTCCTCCATGATTAAATGTTGAGTTTTTTCTTAATAATACAAATGTTACAATTTTTGAAAGCAATAAATAGTAAATGTTTGATTATTGCCCTATGTCTCTTTCTCCCTCTGGGTACCCAGACCTCACATGCATGCACCAAGCTGGCCTAGAGGAAGGAAAGTTTAGCTGGGTGCGTGTGGGTGTAGCACAGGATTCATCGGGTGGTGATGAATGTACAGGCAATAAGCACATCCAGAGCAGCTTTGGAGAATTGGTTCATTCTTTTGGGGGGAGAGGTATTTATGTTCTTAGGGAGGTGGTCAGGGTCTCTGGGGCAAGATTTGTGTGTTCATGTACCATTGGCCAGGGCAAGGGTGTTGAAGATGTTTTATTTACGTATTCAGGGGCTGTAGGATGTGTGTGTGTGGAACCTCATAAGATGAAACAAGAAGTGAAGCCTAATAACTGTTAGAGTAATACATTCCTGCTAGGGTTGATGGTAGGAGAGTTGGCTTTATGGCACCAAATTGGGAGGAAGAGGTAGCCAATTCTTTCCATTCTCATGTGTGAGATATCCAGGTTGAAGCTCTCTCTACCAATCTTCTGTAACTCAGGGTGATTATGGTCCCACATTTGACTTAAGAAATTGGATTTTTATCCACAAAAGTACATGTTCAGAACTCCACTAGTATAACTGGAAGTTGTGATTTTTTTTTCTGCTATTGCTTTTCTTATGCCCTTCTACCTTCTGCCCTCTTCTTTGGTTAAAATCACTAGGATGTCATGATATGTTCATATTATCATCTAGTGCCTCAGTTACTCGGCTTCAAAGCAGAAATCATGATTTTGTATTAAAGAACATCATTCAAACTTAATATATACTCCCTAAATAAATGAGTGACTTGGTTTCACTAACACTAAAGTGCTCTCAGAGATCACATCATTGACAATAATCTTGCAGTGACTCTAAACACTAAGAGGATGTAAAATATTTCCTGACTTGAACTGTAAAAAACGAACTTCCTGATTTCAATAGAAATGACACACTATCAGTGACACCAAAATGTTTTTCAATTGTTTTTTTCCTGCCTTTTAGAGTTGGAAAGAATTCCAGAAGGTGTCTGGTGGCTACTGCTCTTTTACTCTGGAACACAGAAACACCCATGTGATAGAACAGCTCCCTTAAATTTAACCCAACAAATCCTGGCAATATTGATCTTTCTCCTATCCAAATACTGCTAGCAATAGAATTTACCATCCTTGGATAAATTCTAGTAAAAGTAAAATTATCCAACGCTCTATTGAACCTGCTACTGAGATAAAGTAACAGATGTGAATCTG
This sequence comes from Grammomys surdaster, assembly GCF_004785775.1. Classification (NCBI taxonomy): domain Eukaryota; kingdom Metazoa; phylum Chordata; class Mammalia; order Rodentia; family Muridae; genus Grammomys; species Grammomys surdaster. The sequence continues at coordinate 16,068,468 of NW_021604579.1, forward strand.
TTATAAAAATTGACTGGAGAGGGGGTAGCATTCATAATGAGAAAGGAGTGTGGCTGCCTGATGGCTTAATCCTCAACTGCTCAGATCATTATGAAGTTCAATTACATACATAATACATACATACATACATATACATACATACATATATACATACATACATACCAAGCCAACAGACCCAGGAGGACAGGTATATCAGAGAGGATAGAAAACACTTATTCAATATTAGAGATGAGACATTAAGGACAAAAGAAAGGATGATTTTGACTTCCAAGGAAATTTTTGGGCGGGAAGAAAAGACTAAGTTAGGATGTTCAGTTATTGCAAGAGAGACCCATATTAGCCAAGCTAGTCACAGATCACAGGATCCTGAGTCAGGAACAGAAATTGTTGGATATGGATTTCTTTTCTTTTAAGACAGAGTCTTGCTATGTAGCACTGGTTGTATAGCTTATGCTGAGATAGCAGGCATGTGCCACTAGGCCCCCCTGTAGAATACAGAACTTAAAGGCAAGCGACAATAGAGGAGGAAGAGGTGGTCACATAGATATCAAGGTGTCACCAAAGCATCCCATCAATGTGTAAAAAGCTTCTGACAGAAGAATGACTTTGAGCAGTCATAGGAAGTCCTTCCTGTGTTTTACTTGCCGCTGTGAGAATTATCCACCTCTGGTGATGTCCATAACTGCTACTGTTTCCTTGAAGCTCCAAGAAGACTCACAATTCAGGAAGAACATTATTAGACTGGCAGGAGATTTAAAACAAGAATTCATCCACTGAAGAGTTGGGCACTGCCTTTTGGGGACAAATGATGCTTTCTGTGAGAATGTTTCCTGTGCAGTGTGAGCAGTTTGCCAGCATTCCTGGTTTCCTCCCAACAAGTAAACAGTTTCTCTGAGATGGCATCCAAAATGTCTGTATACAGCATCAAATACCCAGAAAGAGAGAGGGGGAATGGAAGGGAAGAGAAGGAGGAAAAGAAGTGGGGAGAATAAGGGCAAGGGCAAGAGATCTACTGTCCTAGGACACTGCACTCAACCGTCTAGTTTCATCTTGTATCTATAGAAAATAAAGGCCAGGAAGAAAATTGCAAAGGATTTATGAGTATTAGATAAAACTCAGTAAGAAAAAAATCATTATACTTTATGTACTTATAGGGGAAAGAAAAGCACAAAATATTCAAGAATATTGTGACCTGCACATTTATATCAAAGTTCCAACTACAATCACTTCCAAATGCAAATGAGAATGTGAAATGTCAGCCACTGATGTCTTTACAAACAAATATAACGCTTTAGGACACCAGCCAAGACTACTAAGGATGATCCCTCCAAATCCTTAGAGGAACTGATCGGCAAGGACCTTCATGTGCCCAAGCACATGATTTAAAAACTAAGTTATTGTATAAAACCAGTGGGAGGATTGCAGAATTTGAAGGTGCAGAAGCTAATAGTATAACATTTGCTGAGGTTGTTTTTATTAAAAGTGTGTGTGTGTATGTATGTGTGTGTGTGTGTGTGGTATATGTATGTGTTGGTCTTCCAGAAGGGGTTAGATTCTCTAGAGACGTGGAGTTCCAGGTGATTGTGAGATGCTGGAGAACTCATGCTGGCAACTGAACTGGTTTTCACCAGAAAAGTAGCAAGTAGTCATCACCACTCAGCCGTCTTTCCAACTCTCTGTGTTCAATTTTAATGTAGTAAAAATAGTTTTCATTTTTCATATGCAAGCTTCTGCATATGACATCTTAGTATAATGGGGTTCTAATGTGTATATTCTATCTCTACATCTCACTCCATATCAGACTCTCACGTGTTTGTAGTCATTTGGTTTCTATCGCTTGTTCAAGACCATTGAGATTTAGCATTCTGCATAGAACCTGGATCAAGCGATTAGATGGCTCACAATAGAAAGCTCCATATCTCCAAAAGCAGTTGCCCAGCAACTAGCCTGTTGCCAACTGAATGGACTTCTAGATCTATGGCCCCCATCTTCTTCACTCTCTCATCCCCAGCTGGCTGTGCCCTAGGCTGAGCAGGTCACACTGGTTCCATTGATCTTCACACCTACCTAGGCTGTTCAGTTAGGCATTCTGCACTCAGAGCTTTGCTCTGGAGAACTTTGAGTAATGTGCCCTGAAACAGGATTTCAAGGTTGTCTCTGAGTTCCTACACTGCACAGTATCTCTTCAAGAAGTTTGTAATGAGGATCCCCATGGGCAATATCACAGTCCAAGTACCAAGGGATCCAGTAATTTATAGCACACATACCTTCCATCTGTAGTACCCTAGTGTATAGGAAGGTTTGCCTGGCTCTGAATGAGTTTCATATAGTCTAGAGAGACGTGAGACTTATCTCAGGTCACACACTAAATTAGAGACAGAGCTAGGGACAAAACCTAACTGTTGCATCTGTGTCTCCTGGTACCACACCCTGCGGAGCCTCAATGTCTTGTCTTTATTTTCCTTACCCATCTTCCTTCCTCCCATTGACGCACTCACCACAGACCCCTCCTGTGCCTCGCCTATCAGTCAGAAACATTGACTTGAACAGCAACACGTCCAAGCAAGGTAGTGTTTCTAAAGCTTTGAGTACGTAAGAATGGAACTTTAAAAATAGATGCATGTTACGGCTGTGTGCTGGTGGAGAGAGGGGAGGCAGGAAGAGAGAAGAGTAAGGGTTTATAAAAGGAAGCATCAGGGGGCTTTCTATTGTGAACCATCTAATCTCTTAGTCCAAGTTCTATGCAGAATGCTAAATCTCAATGGTCTTAGAAACCAAATGACTATAAACACGTATTCTGTCTCTATGCAAAGTACAAATGACCCCATAGCTGGAAGGCTTTGTAGCAGGCTTTCAAAATCTAGTTTGCAATGGAAATCTTGTTGATAGCCTGTTGAGCATACCAAAGCAAAATAATTCTAAGTCAGCTTGATCTGGGGACTGACTAGATTGAGTTTAACGAGGACCTGGATCATGTCTTTGAGAAATACTGAAACAAGAGTAAGACTGCATAGTTTGGGATTTAGGATGTGAACATTGCCAAAGGATGTGAGGAAACTGAACTATTTTACCTTTATTTAGTTGTGTATGTATGTGTGTGCGTGTGTGTGTGTGTCTGTCTGTCTGTCTCTGTGTGTATGTGTATATGTATGTATATGTATATACATGTTAATGTGTGTGTATATGTTTGTGTGCATATGTTTGTTCATGGGCATGTGTGTATATATATGTTCCTGTGTATGTGTGTGAGCACACCACACCGTGGCATGTGAAGGTCAAAGGATAATTTGTGTGTGTTGGTTCCCTTTTGCTACCATGTAGTCTAAACTCTTTCTCCAATTCTGATTTTTTTTAATTAAAAAAATTAGGATGTGTTTAGGGCAACTCTGATTTAGGTGGTTTGTGCTGTAGATTATTTCCCAATGGACTAGAGAGATAGCTTAGTAGTTAAGGGCACTTGCTGCTCTTCCAGAAGTTGAATTCAGTTCCCAGCACCATGTCAGGAGGCTCACAACCAGCTTTAGAGAATCTGACATCCTTTTCTAGCCCTATATGTATGTGGTACACACACACACACACACACACACACACACATCTACACATATTAAAGCAATAATCTTGGAGCTGAAGAGATAGATAAATGGTTAAGAGCATGTGCTGCTCTTCCAGAGGAACCAAGTTGGGTTCCAGTACTCATGTTGGGCAGATGGCAACCATCTCTAACTCTTTCTCCAGGGGCTCCAAGTTGGCCTATATTGGCAGCTGCATTCACAACACAGGTACATAATCCTGACACACACACACACACACAAACACACACACACACACACACACACACACACACACACACACAAATATGTCCTAAAACACAAGCAAGTAACAACCAAGAAAGCCCTCTCCTCTTTATGCTCCTCTCCTCTGTTCACATCTGTTCTGGAAGTAGGTGGAGTTGTTCAGTTTGTCCTTAAGTGAGTGCAGCACATTTATATAAAGGCCTTGTCATGAGTGGAATATGAAGGCCATAGACTTGCCCTGGAGTATAGAAACCTGACTGGGAAGCCACTTTTTGCTTGTCAGAAATGATGAGACAAATAGCCAGAGAAAAGTACAGAGACAGTGGGCTGCTGACAGGCTTTCTGAATTCAGGCTGTGGTCAGCACCACTGCAGGGGCATGGCCCCAGCACATCTCAAGGCTGAGTTACAGCATAGTCTAGAAATGAGCATATAAATTTATCTTACTCTGAGTTAATCCCCTTCAGAGCCTCCTCCAGGGAGCCAGTCACAGACACATTCACAGTAGGGTGCCTGCTAGTATCTGTGCTTTGGCAGAGAAATGAGGTTTGATTAATCTCTAGCTTATATCTGACAGTCTCATGTTGTGCACATGTGTGTGCATACGTGTGTGTGTGTGTGTGTGCATGTGCCTGTGTGTGAGTGTGTCAGATCTGACCGTCTTAAATTATACACTTGTGTGTGACTTCAACCACCATAAAGAAAGAAAGGATTCAAAATGCCTGAAATTTTCATGAAATTAAATGGTATATTTTCATATCAACTTTCTTATTTAAGCCCCAGGAAATCATTGTGAGAAAGACAGAGCTGATATGTTTTTTCCCCTCATTTTGAGGAAATAAAAGATTTTGAGATCTAAGGTGTTGTGTGATGTTAAGTGAGTTATAATGTCTGAGCCTCTGTGTTTTCTTCTTCATTTGTTTTTAACCTATAAAATACCAGGTTAGACTGGACATGGTGTTCTAGCATTTATGAGGCAGAGACAGGTAGATATCTGAGTTTGAGGCCAACTTGGTATCAGAGCAAATTCCAAGATAGCCAAGGCAACACAGAGAAACTCAGTCTTGGAAAAAAAAGAAAAACAAAAAGTAGTTCAGTCTGATAGCAACGGTATTTCATCATTAACTTGTCCCAAATCATAAATCTAGAAAAAACTCTGAACCTAGATCTTTCTCCAGCTGTATAGCACAAGTTTTTATACAACATTGCTTATCAAAGAAGATGGCATAGGAAGTAGTTGAGGACCCACAAATCTTATTGTATGAATCTGAGGTAATCAATTCCACAAACGCTCCCCGTGTTGCTGTGTATCTGAAAATTTAGGGTAGGTTGTGTAGACTGATCCCTCCCTGTGCTCAAATGTTAGGTTCTGCTGTTCTGATCAAAGACATTCCCATAAAGCCATGTGCTGAGGGTCTCAGAGTCAGGGTGGGATGACACCAGGTTGTGGTATCAGCCTCCCTACAGAATTTTCCAGCTGTGCCTTGGCTGGTAAGGTTAGACTGCTAGACATTTAATGTATTCACATTGGGACCCAAAGACCTTCAGGTCAGTCTCTCTGGCGGCCCTCTTGGACAGTAGATGGAGCAGAATCTTCTTTGCAATATTGATCAGACATCAAACTTGCACAGAACAGCAGGGTCAACCAAGCTATGAACTGGAGAGCCTCATCCAAGTCCTAGATATCAAATGACCTTGGGGAAGTCATATGACCATGACTTCCACATCTCCAATCTGATAGAGCAGATTAACTTATTTCTACTAAGTATTCTTGTGGTTTCAAACAGGTGTTGACAGCCATTGAGAGGTCTTGCTTAGCTGTGTGCTGATAGGAGTCATCCTCCCTGTCATTTTGCTTTAGTAGGTTGACACAGCCATAAGGCATAGGACTCTGAATTTAAACTAGTAACTCTATGTGATTCTGTCAGGGGTAGTCAGTGGGCAACAACATAGATAATACTTCAGAGCAGAGAATACTTCCAACTCAGGCCTTGTAGATGTTTGTCTCTAAGAACCAGGCAAAAAATGAGTGGTGGTTATTTAGGCATAATCTCCCTCTCAGCTAATCCTTTGCCAGGTGAATTTTATGTGCATATGATATCAATGACTTCTGATTTGAATTCCTACCTCTACTACTGCACCCTTCATTCTAACCCATGATAGCATGCCCTCCATTACTCTACCTTTCATTTCTATATATCACAATCCATCTGCCTTCTTCCTAAGATCTGCAAACGCAAATCAACCAGCTGATGGCTGCTAGTTGTTTGGAGGATGAACTCCCAACTCATTAAGTTCCAGAACTCTTATCATTCCTGGCCATCCACACCAACTTTCTGCCCAGTGAGTGAGTGTGGGCAATCTTCACTAGAGTATGTGTTGCTTCTATTCTTCTCTCTTCCCAGTATGCACCCCTCCTGCTCCCCACCTGCTCCTGCTATGGAAATTCTGTTCATTTTTGAAGCCCAAGCATTGATTCACCTTTATTAGAATGATATTTTTGACTATCCCTCTGACTTTGCAACAAGTAGGTATTCCGTTAGCTGTAGCCCAGCACTCAGTGTGGACATTTCTTTCTTCTGAGTTTATGGTGTGCTTTTCTCCATGTTCTCACTCACATCAGGTGGCACCTGGTGGTGACTCATAGCAGTGCATTTCTGTGTCCTCCACAAGGCTCTACACAGAGGAGGGACTGAGTGCCTTTGGGAGTTCTATAGTCTTTACTCACAGAAGGCCTCTACTGGGTAAACAAGAAATCTAGTATGTCTGGGCTAATTAACTTCTGACATTTCTCTCTGTTTGCAAAACAGAAGAATAAAAACAGGATACTCCCGCATCCCAGGATGTTATATGAAACATTTTTAAATGAATAATGTTGACTAGGAAACAAGATGCACAGGTGCACCTGCCTGCTTAGATTAAGAATACTTCCTTCAAATGATCCTGCAGGGTTGCTTCCTTCTGTGAAGGATTTCCTGACATCCTCAAAGAGACTTGTTAATAAATTTGGTGATTGTTACAAAGAAGCAGGCAGTCTTTTAAGTACTTCATGTATATTGTTTTATCTAATTTTCACAGGCACCTTGCATAAGAGTCACTATTAATCTTGTTTTATAAGTGAGGAAATTGAATTTAAGAGGATGAAATATTTTAGAAAATTGCCAACTAGAGTGAAGCCAAAGCATGTACATGCTCATTATATTACTCTGCTTAGCTGTGGATGCCTAGTGTCTCAAGGCCTTCTACTAGTCACTAGCAAGCTAATAGTCTGAAGAGACTAAATTTTTGAGAGGGGACTTTGAGTGACTTTGAGTGATATTTGTATCCTCATTGTCTGGTTCATAGTAGCTGTTCCCTGGAAGTTGAATGAATGTAGGGTGCAGAGAAGAGAGGAGTAAAACATAGACAGTGATATGTCCTAGTTGGGGTCAGGGTGACAAGTGATAACTCACTTAATCCATCATGAAAGAGGCAGAAAATAGAGGCAGCCCTTTAGCTGCTGTGAGAGAGGCTGAGTGGAAGAGATTGACTGTAAGGTAGTAATGACGCCTCTCCTCAGGACCCCCTACAATACCCATGGCCTGTACAAGCTTCTCATCAGAAACCACTATAGCAGGCACTACAAAGGGTTAGACCACTTGATGACTGCCATAATCTACATCTCCTCTAAGCACTTTAAGAAGAAAGGGAATATATGGAGAATCTATAGGACCTCACAGCATTTCCTTAGAACCCGACTTAGAAATAAATCTCACAACTCCTGTGAATAAGGATCCAGAGATATAGAATAAGAGGTGAAGAAAATGCCAGTCAAGACGGACTCCTAGAATAAGAAAGATCAGAGTATGATATATGTAGAATCCACAGTGACAGGCAAGAAAAGGGTCAGAAAAATCACTTTATCAGGGAGTTATTAAGACCCAAGCTGACTTGGCTTGGAGAGACACAGGGATATACTTTTAAAAAGAAACATTTGAATCACTAAAGGTACAGAAAATGCAGGTAATTTAAACCTACAGATAGCTATCAGGAACACTACATTTTCTTTAGAGTACAAAAACAAAACCTAAGAACAACATCACTATTTAGAATGGCTTCAATGTGTCCTGGGAAAAGAGAGATATTTCCAGCTATTGAGACATTATTTTAAACATTTATTAAGAACTATGACAAATTTGCCTTGTGTTTGATCTACACATAGAAAAATGAGAGAGGAAGAGGAGAGGGAAGAGGAGGAAGAAGAGGAAGAGGAGAAGGAGGAAGAAGAGTAGGAGAAGGAGGACTATAATTGTCAGCTGGCTCCAAGTGAAAAGTTGAAAGCCCTCTGTACAAAGTATAGTCTCTTAGAACAAAACTTCAAAACCCTCAGAACTGTCCTGAAATCTGGCTTTGGATTTGTGCATAGCTCTCCCTCCAGGTACTCACTGCCTCCTTGGAGGGTGAGGACAAATCTCACTTTGTCAGGACAAGATTTACCTCAGCCTCACTTTAGAGACAGCATGCAGGGGTGTGGGGTTTGAGAGAGGAGGCACTACTAACACAGCAGAAGCACCAGTGTGATTCTGTGATTCCTTTATTCTGTGCTTCACATTAATGCTTGAGATAGACACTGAATTCCAAGGACAGACAGCATGCACTAAGGTCAGTGTGAATGGAATGCTGGCCTCCTTCAAAGTTCAGCTCCATCCTTAAGATTCTTAGACATAAGCCAAACCCCTTGAGCTTCCACACAGCTTCCTGTGTGAAGTGGAGCTATCAGTTGTTGTAAGTTTCATGAAGCACAAAGGAGAGACTGCATGGGAAAGACACTTTGCTTTTTTTCCAGTTAGGAACCAGTAAGATTTGTATTTCACTTCAAGGAAGGAAGCTGGCACTCAGCTCAGGGGCTATGTTTCATGTTAATCAGCTTTGTGTCCTCAAATGCTGGCCTACTGCCTGGGTTACTAGAGCTCAGCAAATGTTTATTGATGAAGAAATGACAGAGGGTTGTAATCTCTTTGCCTGGAATTTCTTTGATATTTGATTCCAAGAATGAGAAATTACATCTGAAGTCATCTGCTCCATGCCTCTACAACTGGGCATACAGGAGAGACCATTTGGTGTGGAAAGACTGCTGCTCCAATGACCGGGTCAAAGGACGTCACTGCTGATCAACAGAGTCAACAGCACCAGGGAGATACAAGAGGGAGCAAATCTGGCCCATTTTCAGGTGAGGCAAGTTACTTTCAACACATGTCCTTGTAAGACCCGTCACCTATAAAACAATGCTTCCATCGGTATCTTCCTGTTGGTTTATGGGATACTCCTCTTTATCCAACACTGCTGTCTTCAACAGATACACAAATTTTTGTAAAGTTCACGGGTTCCTAAACTAGTCACTTGTGTTTTTATGCAAATCTATAGAATGATTGACTTGCACGCTCCAAACAGATTAGAGACATAACTCACAGTTGATGGAGATTCCTATGTAATTGTGAAGCCCAGAGAAGCTGGAGTTAAGGCTTTTTCCTAGATGGCAGGTCTAGTTTGATCTTAATCAGATCGTCCTCAGTTGCTGCTTGCAGTAGGAGCAGAAAACTTTCCCCATGTTAGCCATCACACTTGGGTTCATTTCAAGACTAGAGTGGTCAAGTAGAAAAGGGGATTATTGGTTCAGTAGAGTCTTGACATGCAAGCAGGACACTTTCAATGATGGGCAAGTCTTTGTGGTTGTGAACATCACCATGATGCACCATCTCTGATATATCTGTAAAATGAGAATAGAAATTACTTGTGTCTCATTTCATGATCCAAAATAATCCCTTGAAAAACTTTCAAATGATAACATGATATCCTGTTTGATGGGATTTATAAATTTACTATATGATTTTAAGCTCCAACTTCTTCCCATGGTAAACAATGTACTCAGGTATCCACCGGGATTTTTAGGGTCTTCAGAGTACTACTCATTCTCTAAAAGGTACTAATTTCAAATGACAAGCTTCCTCTTCTAGCCCATAATAATCCCAAGTCACCTGCCTTGTTCTATCTACTGCTAATTAATATCTGCTATATTATCAGTAAAGCTAGAGGTGTATCAATGGTACTGAAGTCATACTGAAGGCCAGTGGAGGGGCTGGAAGAGGAGATTGAAGCCTGGTTTGGGGTACAGGTTGTAAAATGATTATGCCTCTCAGGAGAATTGTAAGATGCAAAAACTAGATACGTTTGGTTAGAGACTGATAGAAGTAGCTGAGAAAAGGAGTGAGATTGGCATCACAAGTCATTTTGGTGGAGACAGGGCAGTCCCAAATATACTACAAACATCCCTGGGTGGGCCGGAACTCTAAGTCTACACACTGATACTGTCTACGTGAGCCCCTGAACTCTCAGCATGGTATATGATTGACTCTTTGGAATGTGACCAGAACATGGCCTCTCACTCATTCTGAAAAGATAAGACAGGGGAAGCAAGGATAGTGAGTGGGTGGTGTTGACATACTGCCTTCCTCGTGTGGTCAGATGGGCTAGTAGAATGGTTAGGGGATGTTATATTTTTTCGCAGGAAAGACGTGGCATTATCTCAGAACCATCTGGTAGCAGTAGGAATGAGAAGGGACAGGAGGTTGTGAGCGTTGGTCACGTAGCCTTGTATTGCTGTTTGCAAACACCAACAATCAAGCCATTTCCTGCCAGAAGGTCAGGAAAGAATGGAGCATTGAGGGGCGAGAGCAAGAACCTGCAGAGGCTGGAAGGGTCCTCTGGTAAGAAAACTTGGAGGCATGGAGATGAGTGAAGCTTCTTAGAATGTGGGCAAAATCTCCGAATGTGGTGAGAATGTACATAGTCTTCCAATTAGATCTTTCCACATGAGACAGATCTGGATTCATCTGAGTTGGTATTGAGTGTCAGGGTCAGATGACTTTGGTGACTCCTGTGGCTGCTGTTCGACCCAGGCCGCTTGTTAGCTTCACTCTAACTATGATTACAGGGTTGGAGTAGCCTACAATTTTAAGGTATTGAGATATTTCACATGAAATACAGATTTGTGGCTACTCTTCAAGCAAGGAAGGGGCCATCTGGGTTGATGTTCTCATGTAACAACATCCGGCTGTGGCTGAACAGCTGCTGTTTCCAGAAGCAACCATGTTTTGCTGGCCCACATTCCTCACTGACCACTTCATTCAGAGCCTCTGGGAGCCCCATGTTTGTAGCTGCTTCTCCAGAATATAACAGCAAAGAAGACTGCATGGCACACACGTGTCGCAGACACAGCTTTCTCCCAGCACATTCCTACAGAGTGCTGGCAGCACGTAGGCCTTTAATACATATTTGTTTAATAACAGGGAAGGAGGGAACACAGCTCTGGCAAAGCAGGGCAGATCTGTGTTTAAACCCAAGCTGTTTGATCTTGGGGGAAGTTATTGAATTGTCTAAGCCTCTGTTTTCCTCATTCGTAAAGCCAGGATAAGAACACTCATCTTCTAGAGCTGTCTAAGAGAATATACACACACAGCCAGCACATAGAGGGCTCCCAATATATTGAATGCCTGAAATCATATTTATTCAAAGAACTGTATTCTATGGACCTCTGATTGGGATAAAGTAAAAATTCTTTTTTTTTTTAAACATCAAGCCAACAAGAGAATTGACGTGAGATAGAAAGGAATCTCACACTGTGGTAGAAAAAAAGTCATTGTCTTGAAGTAAGGGCTGGTGAGCAGAGAATGGGGCTTTTCCCTGAGGGCAGCAGCATAGTTTACAGCAGTAAAGAGAAAGCTATTGGGGAAACAGTTTTTAGGTTGGACAGACATTAGAGACAAATACATTTTACATGAATTAAACTCTTTTCTAGGCTCTTAGACATATCAGGGACCTCAATTTTCGTCAGAAAAGGAAGATGATAATACCTATTGTATGGGGTTCTAGCTGATGATACACAAATCCATGCAGCATGGTGGCCAGACAATGGATGCTCAGCAAGTGGTGCATGGATTGCTAAGCGAGGGGGAAACATTGAAGGATGCTATCCTGAGCACACAACCCTTGGTTCTGTCACCTCATTGGACAGCTCCTGGGCATCTGCTTTCTTTTAGGATCCACTTAGGATTCTAAAATCCTTAGAGGATTATCAGTGTTGGCTGCTGACAGCCCATCACCAAATCCCTCTTTAAGAATTCCCATCTTGGACTCCAATGGAGGAGTTAGGGGAAGGACTGAAGGAGCCAAAGGGGTTAGCAATCCCACAGGAAGAATGATAATATCAATCAACCAGGCCCTCCAAAGCTCCCAGAGACTAAACCACCAACCAAAGAGTACACATGGAGAGACCCATGGCTCCGACTGCATATGTAGCAGAGGATTACCTTATCTGACATCAATGGGAGGGGAGCTCCTTGGTCCTGTGAAGGATGGATGACCCACTGTAGGGGAATATTAGAAGGCTGAGACAGGAGAGGGTGAGTGAGGGAGTACCTTCACAGAAGCAGGGAGGATGGGGGAGAGAATAATATTTGAAATGTAAATAAATAAAATAACCAATGAAAAAAGAATGTTAAAAAACAGATAATTCCTTTCTCTCTACTAATTAACAAAGAGCGTTCAAGGTGGGATGCATGGATCTCCCTGGGGAGGAGAAATAGACTAGAATGTACTGTGGTAACTGGAGATAGGAACAGGAGTGTCCAGGCTGGGGGTGGGGGAGGTGGAGGAAGAGAGTACTGGGAGAACTGACTGGAGTTGGGGGACATTTGAGAGGCAGTATAGAAACCTAGTGCAGTGGAAACTCCCTGGAATCTATAGGAGTGATCCTAGTAAAGTTGCCTAGTAATGAAAGATGCAGGGCTTGAACCAGCTATGTTCTATAATTGAGAAAGGCTTCCAGTGGTAAGACTGGGGCATCAACCCAGTCACAAAACCTTCTACCTAAATATGTCCTGCCTGAAAGATGTGCGGGAGCACCACTGAACTTGTGGGAGTGACCAACCAGTGACTAGTCCAACTTGAGGCCCACACCATAAAAGGGAGGCCACACCTGACACTGTGTGGATGGCCAGGAACTAAGGGCTGGGAGACCCAGAGACCCAGGATAGAACCAAATTGGAAAAATGTCAATGAAATGACTCCTAACCAAGTTCTGCTATACTCAAAGATTGGTGCCTAGCCCAATTGTCATCAGAGAGGCATTATCCAATTGTCCAGCAACGGATGAGAGCAGATGCGGTGACCCACAGCCAAACACTAGACAAAGACAGGGAACCAGCCGAAGAGAAGGAGGAAGGAGTCTAGGAACCAGAGTGGCTAAGGACACCACAAGAACACAACCTACAGAATCAACTAAGCAGGGCTCATAGGGACTCACAGAGACTGAGGCAACAATCATAGACCCTGTGTGGGTCTGCGCTAGGTCCTCTGCACAATTATATATTCTTGATATTCTTATGAGACTCCTAACAGTGGGAGTGGGAGGTATCTCCGATGTCTTTGCTTACATTTGGGATCATTTTCCTCCTGCTGATCATCTCCTCCAGCCTTCATATGAGGGACTGTGCCTGGCCTTATTGTAATTTGTTATGTTATGTTTGGTTGATATCCCTGGGATTGGTCTTCTTTTCTTTTTTGAAGGGAAGCAAAAGAGGAATGGATCTGGGGGAGAGGAACTGGGAGGAGCAGAGGTAGAGGAAACTGTGATCAGGATGTAACATATGTAAAGAATTAAAAAACAAAACACAATTTCCCTCTCAATCATTGAGAACTGACTATCCAAGATGATACATAAAGTGCTTCCTAGAGGTGAGTATATGCATACTTACAAAGAGCAAAGTGATTAACTGAGAACAATCCAAAGAGCTACACCAAGTACAGAGATGCCCTAAGGTATGGACTGAAGCATCTGTTTCCCCACAGATGACTTCTCTCTCTGCCAGTCCTGTTTCTTTCCTTTCTCAAAGTTGTCCCCGACAATGCTTACCAAGAGACCTCTGGGCACATCTTCCTCCCCGTGTCTATTCTAAGGGAACTTGACCAAGGATTCTTCAAAAAATTTTGATGTTAGTTTGAGTTCAAAATGTGTTTGGCTTACTGTATTTACGTTGAATTATAAGGAATCGGCACCTGTAATCAAGAAAGTTCAAATGCAATCAAAGGTCTTCCTGTGACACCTTTAATAGACACTCTGGAGAAGTCTCTAATGAAGACCTTGAGATTACAGTCGATTAAGGCAAATAGTTTTCAGAAGAATGTAAAGCAAATGTCATATCTCATTCTGAACAGGTGACAAAGGATCTGAAGCTTCAGACAGTACACAGTTCTATCAGACATGCCTTTCAGGAGCCTGGCTAGGAATTTGGATGGGAAGTCCTATCTCAAGCCTAGAGGATACACCTGTAGTACACTCGAGGTTCCTTCCCTACCTAGCAGCATACAGACCTATGGAGGCTCTTCTTTTCTTCCTCCAGCAAGAGAAATAAACTTGGGTGCATTCAGCTTCTGTCCCAGGAAGAGGAAACTGTCAAACTCATTTGGGACAAGGACAGCTAATATCATCTTTCAGTACCAGCACTTGATGGGAGGTCCTTCCCTGATGTCAACTATCTTTATGCCAGGACTGGCAAGGAGAGCTCATCCTTTCCTGTAGAGATGTGGGCATCTGGGCCATGGTTGGAAGACTACAGATGTCCTCTCAGAAGTGGGAAGGTATGCTCAGCTCCTCAGATTGGGGTTACAATTCTTTCAAAAGGCAGTGTGGGAGAAAGGAGCTGCAGCTGGTGTTTGTACATGCTGTCCCTAGAGACCCAGACACACAAAGTTCTATGAATCTGCAGTCTGGTTCACAATTAAAAATGCAGAGCCCAGAGGCTAAATTTGCCCTTTACAAAAACTCCCACAAGAGGGGAAGGAAAGCACTGTTATCTTGATTCAGGGGAGGCCTCAACACAGCTGTGGACTGGGAGTCTGAGGATGAGAGGAGCCTTCCTAAAGGCCTTTGTTCTAACATTTCTAAAGTCTCCCCAGTGTCCCAAAACAGTCTTCGGGTGAGTTGTCTTCAGGTAGGTAATGAACTTATGTTCTCTCCTTTGTAAAGTGCCTGGTTGCCAGGACTTGGTGAAATCATATACCTGGTGCATTTAGAGCAGCAGCTATGCCTCTCTAGTGGCTGTCTCTTTTCTCATTCTCCAGGCTGACCGGCCTTGTGAGGAAGAGAAAGCAGTCTGCCAGTTTTGGGAACCCTGCAACAAGTAGCCACGGAGGCTTGGAGTTGTTCCTGGGCCAGACTGGAGCATGCTCTGAATTGCCATCATCAACAGAAAAAGTGCCCTTTCCATTCAGATACCCTAGATGACATTCTCTTAATTCCCATAGGCACCCAGTCGACACTGAAGAACTGGTGGAGCTGTTTTCTCTCTTATGTGTCTCTCTTATATTGCAATAAATTGTGGCTCACTGAGTGGATACTTTGTGCCATGTCACATAATCCCTGTGCTCAGTATTGAGAGAGGCAACTCCATCACATGTGATCAAATTTTGTGGGATGGGGATGCTGGGAGAGTAAAAGAAAAGCATAACCCAAGCAGAGTGGGGATGGGGGCACATTCTGGTAGCCCCAACACCTGGTGGGCAGAGGCAGGAGTTTGAGGTCAACCTAGCCTTCATTGTGACCTCTATCTAAACAGAGAGAGAGAGAGAGAGAGAGAGAGAGAGAGAGAGAGAGAGAGAGAGAGAGAGAGGGGAAGAAGG
>NW_021604579.1:16084375-16222092 GCF_004785775.1 Grammomys surdaster
TTTTTTCATGTTCAAGTAGACAAGATCCAGCCACAGAACACATTAGAGGGTCCTTCCAAATCAACTCCTTGCATAGGTTTGCATTTTGCTGTGGAATGCCTTCATTGCCTACTTCTGTGTCTGTAAGCCAGAGCTGCTCTGTGTCAAAGAAAGCAGATGTAGATTCTTAGCCCTTAACATTGTTCTTGATAGGGGAGGTCACCTCCTGAATTAATCTTTTCAGTTAACAAATGCCTCTGAGGTAGCCTCAGGATTACTGAAAATAATCCAGCGTCACTCCTGAAGGTGGACTCTTCCTGAGGACTTCCCAGAAGCTTCCTTGGGGATTTCCCTCCAGACACAATCGGCTTCTGTGGAACAGATCAGGCCAGGGCCTGTCCAGGCTTCTTTTTCTCTAGAAAAACAGGGATTGCCTTCCTTCCTTGCTTTTCTCCTTCGCCCCTCCCACCTTTCCTTCCCTCTCCACTCCCCCTCCTCTCTTGTCATTTCCTCTCTTGTTCCCCTTCCATCCTCTTCTTTCTCTCCCTTCTTTTTTCTCTCTGAAACAAAATAAAACTACAGCAACTAAAGTCCTTACCAGACAGAAGACTGCAGGAAGGTCACAAGTTCAAGAACCACCCTGAAAAAAAATATATATATATATATGTGTGTGTGTGTGTGTGTGTGTGTGTGTGTGTATACATATACATCATATACATATGCATATACATATATATATGTGTGTGTACACATATATATCTATATTACATATACATATACCATCTCAAAAGCAAGATAAATGTCTCTTAGACATGCTTTTATCACTCTGGTATTTATGTGTATTTAGGCAAGCTGCTTAATATCTTCAGAATTCGGATTCTGTCTCTAAAATGTTTGTAGTGACTTTCATTTTTCTTTTCAATGTAAAATTAAAGTTAACACTAGTAACCACAACAGTAGATAAAGCCTGAGCCACCGGAGGGTGAAGAGGGTTTGATGCAGTCCTGGGTCTGAGCACCCTTGCTGTGTGCCTTAGCTCTAAGCCAACAACAGATGCTGACTCTTCTTACTGGCACACTAGCTCTATCGGGATACCCCAGAAGCCTTTTCCCACTTCTCTGTCTGGAAGTTTGGAAGTTTCTTACTTGTTCATTTCTTTTAAATGATAGTTCAATATTTATCTATTTTATTTTATTTGTATGAGTTTTGTTTGTTTGTTTGTTTTGTTTGTTGTGTTTGTCTGTTTTTTAACCTGAACATAGGTATGTAAAAGTCAGAAGAGGTGGGTCAGAGCCCCTGGAACTGAAGTTACAGAAGGTTGTGAGTCAGCATGTAAGTACTGAAAACCAAATCTGGGTCCCCTGCATGAACACCAAGCATACTCAACTGCTGAGCCATCTTGCTAGCATTCATGTTTGCTCACTATAAACATAATCCCATCACTCCCAGTCTGAGCTCAGTTATAAATATAACACGAGAGACTTCTTAGTCTCCAATCTTTTCTTTAAAAATATATTGTAAAAGTTAGTTGTGGGTAAGAACAGGACATGAAGACAAATATAATAAACCTTTGAATGCTAGAACACTGGGGAGTTTTTTTTCTTAAAGTACGCAAATGGATCTTGTCTGTTCCAACTAAATAAAATCTAAGTCTCTGAGATGGGACAGATACAGTGTGTTTTAAAGTCCCACTGATTATTCTAATGACTGGCCAGGACAGAGAGTCACTATGCTGCACTGTGAACCCATGATTCTGGTCTGACTAACATACTGTGAATAGACTCAGGTAAGAGTTAGATGATGACTTCTAAGCCCTCTCATCCACCTAACTTCCTTAAGTCAGAGCTGAAGAGCTTGCTGCAAAAATCTAAATAGACTATTTTTAACCGATTTCTGCTCAAGGCAGTCTAGTGACCCTATCAGACAAGAGTCCCAGTAATGACTCTCTTCGTGACTAAACACTTGGAAAAATATTCTCTAGGGTTTGGCCCAGTGTAATAGTATGAAATTAGCATTTCTGAAGCCTAGCTTTTTAGAAAGTGAAAAACTGTCTCTTTTCAGTCTTCTCAAATGTTACTCTGTACTCTGCAAAGAATATTTTATTTAAATTAAACTCCTCAGATCCATAAGCTTTTTGAATTCACTGAGATGTATTTTACATATATTGTGGGACTCAATGTGAGCTGATGAATCTTAATGTCCCCCCCAACCCATCCATTACTTATGTCAGTTTAGATTCAAGGACTATTGATTCAACCATTCCCTTTAACAAATGCTTGCTGGATATCAGCTCCGTAGTTCCATGTCAAGCCCTCCACCAGAGAAGTTCTGACTTAGAATCAAACCCTGGGGGTAGCTGGGTTGAAGAGGTCACTTTTATCTTGCTCTCTCTCCCTCTCTCTGAAGAAATCTCTCAGTCCTTAGTCCCCCACCCCTCTCTCTCAGAGTAAAGGATGGTTTCTTTCTTCCCTTTTCAGGAATCTCAGGTGATCGGCTCAAACATTTGTGTCTAATATTGAGCTTGTCTCTGCATCTCTAGCTCGACATCATTTTATGCAGTGAAGGAGTCATACAGACAATCCACTTGTCAAAACTGATAAATGAATTTGGAGCCCAAGCCTGCCCTCCTAGTTGCTGTAAAGGTCTGCTGCATAGCAGCCAAGAGCCATAGCCAACATGTGTTCTCCAAAACATTGCTCAGTGCCCTGGAAGCCTGATTCAACAGCCTACGTGCTGCCTGGCAGGTCCCCATATTAAGAGTTTTTATAGTACACAAACAAGTAAAGTATCTGTTATGAAAGGTGAAGTAATTGGCTTTTCTCTTTTTTCCTTCCTGCTTCTTCTAAAATATTTCCAATGTTAAATATTCCGTGATTGTGTCCTGACATTTCCTTTACATACTGAGGAAGTGCCTTACTATGGGGCCTATTATTTGATAGATGGTTAAATGTCTGAGCTTCTATAGTTGCTATGAAATGCCTGAAGGTGGGACTAATAGTTCTCTTCCACAGCTTTGGAAAGCCGAGATGCTAAATTCTTAAGTAAAATGCTCACGTTCCCACAGATACCAAATGCTCTAGTTGTGACTCGAAGTGGTCAGGCTGATACCCATAGGGCTTTCAACAGCTTGTCAGATGGACAGCTTCAGCACAGTTCAGGCCTGTCCAAAAGATGAACAGCATTGCTCATTACTGTTGACCGACAGCTGACAAGTAGGAGCCTGATCAAGACAACCCATTAACCATAACCTAAAAAAATTGTTTGAATTTTTTAATAGCTTGAATTAAAAAAAAATCTCCATTCTTTTGATACAAATCTCCACCTTTCTGAGAATAAAGAACAATTTACTAATATTCTGCCTTTTTCAGCTCTCTGTTATTTTTCTATGATCCAGGCCGTAGCTCCTGGGGACATACTGTTGAATGTGGAGTTCCTGAAATTTTAGGTAACAGTAAAATGTTTCCAAAGGTGCAATGACCAGACATTAACTCAAAATCAAGCACATAATGAATTGGAAGTGTTTCTGGTAACCCCTCCCACCCAACATTGTAGTGTGTGACTTCACTGTAGGATTTTGAGTAGGTAACATGAGCTCTTTTCTCAGTGCATGCTATCATCCCACACAGTGTTAATGATGGCTGCCGTAAACAACCCAGTATGGAACATTTTTAATTGTTCTGTTCTGAGATCAGACACAAAGTTCTCTGCTCATCTGGAAACCCAAGAATTAGTTTAAAAAAAGAGACTTTTAATATTTTGCTGCTATCATCCCTCAATATGGAAGCGTCAAACTAGTATTTCTTTAATTGTCTTAAGATGTCTAAGTTTGAAATTTACTGTCTGAGTTGCTAACGTGTATTCCCTGAAAAGTCCTTCAATAATGTTTTTGACTTTGGATTATGACAATTACTAATAATTTTTAAAGTGGTTCTAAAACAGACTTCTGCCTTATTCTTTGACATACTGATTTAAAGTAGTAGTCTCATCATTTATTCTAAAATGAGAATATCAGTCAACTGTGAAAGCAGCGGAGATTCTCTTTGTCCTGCAATATTAAATATTCATGCAAGGTTTAATTCCTTATATAAAAAATAAACAAACATACTTATTTCAGTATATAAACTTGCTTTCAGTTTTAATAAATGGTAAAACAATTATATACAATGAAGAATTGTTTGATAATAGTTTCCCACAATTTATTGTTATTAAATGACTAATCTGTGAACTTACATACTTACATATACATATATGCATATATGCATGCATACTATGTGCCTAGATAGACATTGTATGTTATAAACCTGTATAGTTAGGGTTAAAGTGTAAAGAGTTTAAGAAGCCCTGTTCTAAACACACAGAGACCCCGTAAGCACTTCAAATTGTGTGTATCCCTTCTCCCACAGGGCTTTGTTGTTCTCATGCTCTTCATCCTGCCTTTCTTTACCTAGTTATTGTCTATTAAAGTCAGAGCCTCATGGAACTTTAAACACCACATAACACTGTTGAATGGTAACTTACATTGTTTGTGAAAAGGCGTTTATTGGATATTTAACTGATTCCATTGTTCCTCAATGTCATTTTCTCATCCTAGTCTGAGCACACAGTGGGCAGGCAGACTGCAAACAAACACAAACATCCATGTCTTACAAACCTGAACTACTATAGGAATCTACTAAATTACCAGCCTGCTTTACGCTTGGAGCATTTAAAATGGGAGATCTGGTCAAGAAGCAACATATTTGCCTAATAAGGTGGCACAGATGTGATGGCAGCCACCCTCCCCCTGGAGGATGCCTCACCACAAGCAAGCACAAGTGAGGTACACAGATGCATAAGTCCTTTGAGGCTCGGCTGCTGTTCTTTTTTTGCAGTATGATAGGGAGAGAGTGGGAGTGCTGGCATCAGGGTGAGGCTTACACACTGGTCCACCATCTCTGCTCAGCGTAATCATGTGGCCCTACATCTCTGCTTTTCAGTTTCTTCATATGCTCTTCAAAATCCTCACTTGCAGGAGCACTGGCAGTTCTCAAATAAAAACTGCTCTGACATTGTCCTTTTGATCCTCAAAGTTACGCTGCTCTAGAAAGGAGAAATATCTGCCAAGTTGATCTCGGGACATGGGCTGAGCCCTCCCAGCCTTATCCACACTGAGGCTCAATCCTTGTCTGAACCATGTGAGGCCATGAATCTCAAGTATCCATCTACCACAGAGTCCAAATTACTGCTTGAGAAGTCTCCTCTTCCTTCCTTCTGAGCGTACCACATCACTACCAGGACAACAGAACATTTCTAGAATCAAATTTTATTATTAGTCTCTGACCTTGGGGTGGTATATTGTTCTAAGTAACTCCCCCATTTTGACCCACTTAACATTCACAGTGCTCTACGGTGCACATACTAGGTGAATTATGGTTATTTTTTTTGTTATTGTTGTCAGAGGAAAGAGTCTCTGAGAGAGTCAATAATCTGCTGAAAGTCACACAGCAATCAGCTTCACAGTGTGCCCTATATCGCTCTCCAGTGTTGTCTCCTCACAGGAATCTCAGGCAGTGAAGAAAGCATTGGCTTTGAAAGGAGAAAAGAACCCTAGTTCTACATTCATGAGCGATATTGGCTAACTTGGTTCTGCCTTCTGTACAATGGGGACAGTATGTTCCATCAGGATGAGAGCCAAGTGTAGTGACGACTTTAAAACTCCTGTCCATAATGGGCATGGAGCAAGCCTTTCCCTCTCTATGCCAGCCTCTGTGCAAGACAATCAGGCTTAAGCAATTTCTCTTCCTTTTATTGAAGTAATCTTTGAGATTTCTTACCCACAGCCTGGGCAGGGGAAAGAGAACATTGGCATTTAGCCAGTTCTTCTCAAACAAAAATGATTGATATTGCGCCCACACAAACCTGGAAACTCCCAGGGGGACAGCTGCATAGACTCTGACCCAGCAGTGATTTCCCCTGAATTCTACAGAGTTTCAACACACCCAAGGCTCTTTAAGAGTAGGCCAAGCTTCCGGAAACAGAGGCCAGCATGAGGAAGGCTAGTCTACTCACTAAAAACAGAGCCCACCTTGGAGAATGGGATTAGCCCTTGCCTCCTGGATGCCACCTAAGAACGACCACTGTACCCCACAACTTGACATCACCCAATGTGGTAGTTTTCAAATAAAAACTTCTCTGACACTGTCCTTTTGATCCACAGAGTCACTCTAAAAAGGAGAAGTATACATTAAGTTGACCTCAGGACATTGGCTAAGCACTCTGAGCCCTATCCACCCTGTGCCTTAATTCTTGTCAGCAAGAGACACCGGCTTCTCTCTTTTGTGTTACTGAGATGAACCACACTAATACATGTAGAATACCTAGGATAAGGCCCAGCCTTCAATAAACCCTGCTTAGTCATGTTGGTAGTCGCTTTATTAGAGAGAGAGAGAGAGAGAGAGAGAGAGAGAGAGAGAGAACTGAAAAAGTGCCTAGGGGACTTTCAGGCACATTGCCACCAGACAAAGATCAGTGATAATGTTGGTCTAGTATATGTAAGACTCCAGGGTCAAGTGCCAGTCAGAACTGCATGAAGGTACTCCCCAAAATTCCTTCTCATTCTACTGTGTTTTAGGGATCCTGGAAGCTTCTTTCATATCACCCCAAGAGTTCACCTTAGGGCAGGCACATGCAGCTTCTTTTTCTCAATGATTTAGCCTGAGTGCCCTATTTTCTAGGCAGTGACTTTGGCTATGAGACATCATTGTCACAGGGTGCCTGTGACCTGCATCTGTCTGGAACTCAGATATAGCACATCTGGTTATGTCCAGGGCTGGGTCAGCATGGCCAGTTGAAGGAGGACTGTGTTCCAGGGCTGCGTACTGAAGGGGCTGGAGCTCCGTTCCCATGGCAGCAGATGTACAGGGGCACTGGCACGAACAGCTTCTAGCTATTCATGCTGGGGAAGGCAGTAGCCTGGGGAAGCCTGGTTCATGGAACAGAAAAGGACTCAGAAGGGATTTGGGATGGAAATAGAATTCTTTTTCTGCATCAGATCATCTTGAGAACTTATTCAAGAGACTGAACATCTCTGTTGGATTATCTTCTCAGTAACTAGGAGATCTTGATGTCATCCTCATGGGTGCTGGGGAAAGTAGAGACGATAATTAAAGTAATAATAAGGGAGCACACACCTAGCTCTTTTCTCTTACAGTGCTATCTGAGGCCCCAGAAAATGCAAACATATTCTAGAATTAGCAGTAATAATTCAGTATTATTCATTCTTGTGCCCAATGCCATCTTACCTACTCAGGAGCCCTACTAGACAGAGGCTATTACTACCCACCTTGCACATGCAAGGAAACTAATCTTCAGGGAAAATTAGTGACTTGTCCATCACCATTGCAGCCAGGATATAAACGTAGGTTCTACCTTCCATGCTCAGTTGGTACCCACTTCTATTTGTAGTCTATGACATGAGTTGGCAGCTCTCAGCTGAACAGCTGTGAACCAGGCTTGCTTCAGCATTTCTGGAGGTTTGATAATGGTTGAAAATGCTTCTGAACAAACCCTACCACTTCCTCTCCTGGCTTGCCATAGTTCCATCCCTTCTGCAACAATAGAACTGCAGGAGGTCTTCCTTGAGCCACAGAAGTGTCAGATGTGCAGTGAAGGCTGTAAGTATGGAATAGCAGGCTCAACCATCCTCTGGGGACAACTAGCACAGCTTGATCTTTGGCTGGGGGCCCTGATGTCTGAATGGTGCCTCTGCTGGACCAGTTGGCACACTTTTTAGTGATGATAGCTTTATTTCTGTTGATGCTCATTTTCCATCTGTCTTATACTTCTTAGCATCCCATACTTCCGTTCACAGTCATCTCATGACATCATATCCAAACTTTGAGACCTTTTGTTCACCATCCCCTCTGCCCTTTTCTTGAAAGAAGATGCTTTCCTGTCCTTCAAGACCAGTGTTACCACGTGTCATGACTCTGTCATTCACATTGTGCTTGTTGAATGACCCCCAACCTTTCTTCCACTTTACTCTTTAGGAGTAGGAGGATCTGAGCATGTACCCAAAAGCCCCCATATGTGACATGAGGCATGTAGAATTTGCTGATTCCCCTTTAAATATATGCACAGAGCCTGTTAAGTCTTGGACAAAAGAGCCTTGGATTCACTCAAGGGTCTGGGCTGATGAAGGCTTGTCTCACCAGCAACAGATGAGAGGTTTGACCTGTGCTTTCTGTCTTGAGCTTTCTCACAGCATATTGGAAAATCCCCATTGGCCATCCATGCCCCCTCCCCCACCCAGGGCACCGAATGCTTTTTTAAAACTAACTTTGTTAATTTGAGAAATGGAATTCTATTTTTGTATCAGCTCATTTTTATAAGGTTCATAGTTTTCATAATCATTGGGAATTTGTATTTTTTTTAAAGAACCATCTATTCATTAGCTTCATCAATTTTTTTAGCATCCGTATTATCTTCTTTTACACTGATTTATTTTAGTAATCAAAACAAACCATTATATGTTTGTTGAGAAGCAAATTATCCAAGGCTGAGAATGACTTAAGTTTTATATACATGACATGTTTTTCTTAATCTATTGAGTCCTTAATGTTGCTTATAGTGAATTTTGACAAAAATACTTTAATGGAGAAAAGTATTGATCATTCTTTTCTAGTGTGGCCTCTTGATTTAAAAAAAAATCATTTATTCTCTCTCTGTGCACTCATGTGTGTGAGTGCATGCATGCCCACAACATGTGTGTGGAGAACAGAGGACACTTCCCTGGATTCACTTCTTCCATAATCTCCATCCTGAGGATTGAGCTTGGGTCCTCAGACTTGGTGGCAGACACTTTTACCTGCTGGGCCATCACGCCTACTCTCTTTATATTTAAGTTTAGAAAAGATATTTATGTCTTATAATTCATTTGTGTCTTAGACTTTTTAACCAAGTTAAATGTGAGTAATGGAGAATGTGAGAGAACTTTCTGTAATAATTTATTGGCCCTAGACTGATCAAATTTACCAAGCCTTCCTTACAAAAGTGGCTCTCACATTATAATCTTATATAGAGAGAGCTTCGTTTATACACTTGTGGTTCTATCTCATATGTCCAGTTTCTTAGCCTAAAATACAAGCTGTTTTCTGAAAACTATAGCATATAAACTTTTTAGTTACTTGGAATTTTATGTACTTTCTCTTTCAAAAAAAATTCTTTAGATATTTTCCAGCTTTTTTTCTTATAGACCCTTCCTATATTTTTTTCTCCTAGGTAAAGCTTTTTACTAAACTTTGGATGAACTTCTATGGATGTAATTTTATTTTTTATTATTTTTACTCAGTTAGCATATCAAATTTTATATTTCGGTTTCCCAATCTGTCTTGTATACTCAGTTTCACATAGGAGTGAGCACACCAACACCATGTAATTCACAGTTCCTGCTTCTTGGGACTTGATACTGTCCCCAAGCTGTACCTCTGTCCCATTGCCATTCACTCTATCACAGGTGTCACTCATACACTTGTCTCCTGCTTTTCCTGTGCCCCCCGGCTCTGCTAGGCAGTGGGGCTCTGTAAATCTCACTTTCTGTTCACCTTTCAGAATCAATCTGTTATTCAGAGTCCTTTACCATCAACCCCACTACCACTCCTGAGCCAGAGACATGTGCGTGCGTGCGTGCGTGCGTGGGTGCGTGCGTGCGTGTGTGTGTGTGTGTGTGTGTGTGTGTGTGTGTTTGCTAATGACATTTTCTGGCAGCCTCCAGTGTTCATTTGGAGACTTTTTGAATTTGGCAGCATGACTTCCATTTTAATTAGGCTTCTCGGGAGGGATTTACACAACTTGTAATATACATAAGCCTGCAGTGGAAGGGAGAATCCATGCTCAGGGGAGTCTGAAACCGTGAGTTTGGCTCTCTGGAGCAGTGTTTCTGAGAAGCCTGTCAAAAAACAGTGGGGGTGGGGAAGGATTGCAACTCCGATGAGGTCATCTTTAACATGGACTGGAAATTCCGGCTCTTGTTGGAATTCAATGCAATATGGAGCCAGAGTGGAGAAAAACAACAATATGAATTCCTTCTTTAGCTTAAAAATGATTTTGCTTACCATTATCTTCTTGCATTAATTTTGAGTTAAAATATTGTATTAAGCTCTTGTCTTTATTACAGATTTGGGAGAGTTCCCTTACCTTTGGCATTTGCTATTAGAGTACTTTGCTTTTCCCAGTGTCTTTCAGATCACAGTATTCTAATCTGCCAATAAGGCTCAGAGCAGGGAAGATTTAGATGGGCTGTTCTATGAAGACTTCAGTAAAAACTATTAGCTATTGTCATGGCTCTCTGATTACACAACCCCAAATGATAGACTATCCATTTGTAATCTTCTAAGTATGCTGGTAGAAAGAGAGAAAGAAATGAAGAAGAATAGGAACTCAGCCTCAACCTCAAGATGATTAAGTGTTGAAAGTCTCCTGTCCCAAAAGATAACTTGCTGTTTCTGCTGTTGTCATGAAATATTTGTTTTTTTTTCCCACCCATATAATGGACAGCTTCACAACAGCATGCTTGCCTTTCCAGGCACTCATGGTTTTCCATTAACATATGCTATAGATTCCATACAATGCTATTTTTACATCCATTTAAAGAGGCAATTACCATTTAAAGAGATTTCTTAAATGAGAAAAAATGTACACATTTAATGGTGTTGCTACCATGTCCAGCTTTCTTCATTTTTTGATGTTTGGTGTTTCCATCTGGTTCCTTCTTGTTTGGTTTTTTTAACAGTTCCTGTGGTGTGGACCCTTCAGCCATGTACACTTTTAACTTTTCCTGGGTTTAAAACCATCCTTTCACAGTCAGTTCTGAAAAGTGTTTTCACTTATCTGGCAGGTCTTATTTGACAGTCCCTCACCCCCACATGCACATGCCAATCCTTTAAAGACATTATTCCATGGTCTTCCTGCTTCCATTCTTTACTTCTGACAAGAAGTCTATTCACATATTTATATTTGTTGCTCTCTATAAACACAAGACTTTCCTTCCTCTGGCTCTTTGAGTGTTTTCCCCCTTTATCGATAGCTTTATGCCACTTGATTATGACGGACTTTACGGATTTTCCTTCAAGCGTCTTGTGGTTGGGCTTCACAAAATGGCTTCAATATGTGGTTTTATGGTTTTTATCACATTCATAAAGTTATTATTTTTGTAGCATTCTAGTGTATTAGCTATGTAACATGAATTCCCTGACTCTACAGTTGTAGTCCTTGGACCTTAGGAAGGTTGTGAGGTAAAGCTGTCTTCAGAGTCACCAATTATGTCTTGTGTGACGCCTTGGAACACAATAATCCAAAATGGCTGGCCTGTTGTGTTTGTTTTTGTTTTTATTTTTAAAATTCTCTTCTTTGGCCTTCTAGTTTAAATTTTGTTGGATATATGATAACTGATATTGTCAACTTGATAGGATCTAGAATCACTTGGAAAGCAAGCCTATCAGTGTGTCTGTAGGAGATTATCTAGGTTATAATAGCTTTTGGGCCTGCCTATAAGGGATTGTATTATCTAGATTAGGTTAGCCTTTAGATCTGCAAGTAAGGGATTATCTATGTTTAATTTGTTGAGATGAGGAGACCTACCTAAACTATGAGTTGTACCATTTCTTGAGTTGAGGATGATAACTGAATAAGAAGGAGAAAGCAAGCTGACCATGTGACCAGTCATCTCAGATTCCTAATACCATGACTTCTCCATCATGACTGGTGGTTTGAATAGGTGAGGCCCCGATGGACTCAGGTGTTTGAATGCTAGGTCCAAAGGTAGAAGCACTGATAAATAGGCATGGCCTTGATTAAGTAGGTGTGGCCTTGTTGGAGGGAGTATGTCACCGTGAGGGTGGGCTTTAAGGTCTCCTATGCTCATGTCCTGCTCAGTGTGGCCAACAATCTCTACTTGCTGCCTGTGGATCAAGATCTAGAACTTCCAGCATCTTCTGCAGCACCATGAATGCTTAGACTCTGCCATGCTTCCTACCATGATGATAGTGGACTAAACCTCTGAATCTGTAAGCCAGCCCCCCAAAATGTTTTCTTTTATAAGAGTTTTTGTGGCTGTGGTATCTATTCACAGCAATAACTAAGACAATGACAAGCAGGCATAATAAACGATTTCTTCATTAAGATGAGTTTGGTGGTACATTGCTCCATCAAAGAGACAAGTGACTAAATTTAAATCACTGATCTTCTTTCCTCTAATGTCTAATCCTCTGTTAATCTTTTTTTGTTTTTTTTTTACATCATCTTCATTTCTAACGTTTTGAATCCATGGAGTACAGCATGATCTGTACTCCCCCCTCCTCCTAGCATTTCTGGGTTCATGGTCCATTTTACTTCCTTGAGTTTCTTCCTTCTTTGGGTTGTATTCTCTTTTTCCCAGTCTGCTAACTTCTCCTGTGTCTGTATTGTGAGTTTTACTGTCTTTGGTGCCAGGTTCTAAGTTTCAATAAATCTCCAGGGTTGATTTTTGTCATAGAGTTAAGTTACTAGGGAACAGGTCCGTCACTCAGAGTCTTACTTTCAAGATTTCTCATGTGGGATTGTAGGGGTGCACAGGCCAGCACTGAACATTCTTTACCTGAGTTCTCTAGCCTATGCTCCATAATCATGAAGCTTTCTAGACTGACTAGTGGATGTGGAAACTGGTACCAGTCCTGTTTGGGTCCTACATCTCTGTCTTCTGTAGCAGCTCATATTTTGTCTGTTGGAGTCTTTTCACACTAACCTAATGATTGACATTCAATTTCAAAGGATTGGGCTCTGTGGTGGTTTGAATATGCTTAGCTCAGGTAGTGGAACTATTAGGCAATATGGCCTTGTTAGAATAGATGTGGCCTTGTTGGAGGAAATGCATCACTGTGGGGGTAGGCAATGAGACCCTCCTCCTAAACACGTGGGAGACAATCTTCTCCTCAAATGAAGATGTAGAACTCTCAGCTCCTCCTGAACCTTGTCTGCATGGATACTACCAAGGTCCTACCTTGAGGATAATGAACTGAACCTCTGAACCTGTAAGCCAGCCCCAATTAAATATTGTCATTATAAGAGTTGCCTTGGTCATGGTGTCTGTTCCCAGCAGTAAAACCCTACCTAAGACAGGCCCTCACATGTTCTCTCTGTGTTCAATTCTCTCTGTGGTGAGAACTCTGGCCACATGGGTCTCCCCAGACTCCCCCAACTCTGTTTCTTCAACTCAGCAAGTCACCTGGGCTCTGTTTGGGTTACCAGTCTTTGTGTACCATGTCTTGAAACTCTTCAGTGAGCTGGGAGAACCATGAGGCTCACTTCCTTGTTGACTGTGTCTCAGGGTCACCCTCCTTCATTGATTTTAGTCTAGTATTATGAAAGGTATGGTTTTCCAAGTTTCATTCCTTTGGTTTCAGGCAGGCTAGCAAGTCTGGATGTTACTATTTTGCAATGGCTAGAAGTGAAAGTCTAAGACAGCTGTTCACAGCTAGAATTCCATTCAAAATCTGAACTGTAGTCTTAGTCTCCCTGCTTGCTCTTTAAACTTGTATTAGTTATTTTGATGTCAATGTCACTAAGATACATGATAGAGAAACTGAAGGAGAAGAGATTTATTCTGCCTTTGTATTGCAGAGGGTTCAGTCATTGAGGTGACAGCTGAGCAACTCATATCATGAAGGACCAGGAAAAAGGAAGGGACATTTGGGTACTGGTTTGCAGTTTTCCCTTTCCTCTGTTCCGTCAGCACTGTAGCTCATGGCACCCACGTTCAGGATAGTTATTTCTCTTTCAGTTAATCTCTGAAAGGCCCTCAGAGATCTCTTCCAGCTTCTAGTTTAGTGGATCTCAACTTTCCTAATGTTGTGACCCTTTTATACAGTTCCTCATGTTGTGGTGACCCTGACCATGAAATTATTTCTGTTGCTACTCTACAACTATAATTTTGCTTCTGTTATGAATTGTAATGCAAATATCTATGTCACAACCAACAGGTTGAGAATTATTGTTCTAGAGAATTCTAAATGTAGTCAAATTAATTGACAGGATTAACCATTATAAAAGAATATGTTGTATGCTAGTAGTGACAGGAACACTGATGTTAGAATCTTGGACATCTGTCTTCCCACAACTGCTTACACCAAAGTTGCATTTAAAACAAAACAAAACAAAACAAAACAAAACAAAACAAAACAAAACAAAACCCTTTCTTATTTTGTGGGCATGTCCAGGCTTAAGAGATGTCACACTGGCTACTTTCAAACTTCTCTTCCAGTTCAAAAATCTTGAGTATCCATGAATAGATCAAGTAGCTTGATCAAGGCACAGCATGGAAAAAGTCACAATGCATTAAACATAAATTTCTAGGATAGATACCACAAAATAATCCCATATCCTAGTCCAGAGAGAAAAAATAACATTGCTAATTCTTTAAAAAGTAGTTTAAAAAAGACAACTAGTTAATCTAGTTACACACACACACACACACACACACACACACACACACACACTCATTGTACCTTGAGGATCAAGGTGGTACTTGGCAAGTATCAGATCCTTGGATATTTGGTAAGCCATTTTTAACTGAATGTTCAATGGAATGGTTGCATGTACTATCAAGCCTAGAATTCCCAGGTCTTTGAGAAGGATCAGTTATATGTACAGATCTTTAAAGAGGCAAGCTATTTTGAATAAGAAGAGCTGGTTCAAGCTACCTAAACAACACTAGTATTCAGGAGAACTTGGTAGAAAAGCATCTCAGAAAGTTTACTCAATGTTTCAATAAGTTTTTTGTTTTGTTTTGTATTTTTTTTTTTACAGTTGAGGAGATAGCTAAGGGAAACACAATCCCATATAATTACAGCCAGAGAGAATTTGAGAGGGAAATAGCAGGCAGATTTGGAGAAAATGACTGAAACAACTGGGGACTGACAATAGCTCAATAGCTTGAGGCAGTAGCATTGTCAAGGCAGAATCTCTGCTCAGCATTCAGTGGACTGAATCCAAGTACTTGGCTAGTCATTCCGGTGGATATCATGCTTCTCAGTTGAGCTATTGGGGATGCTTATGGTGTTTGAGACGGTCTGGGGAATGCCACTGTGTTTAGGGCTTATACTGTGCATTTGCAGAATCTGTGGTGGTGACACACATGATCCCTAAGAGTGAATATTTCCTAGAGTTTTATGTTCTATAGAAATGACCATTGTTCCAGGACATGGGAAAGAAAAATGTTAAGAACTCATGGGACTACATAATGATAATCTCTGAAGAATTTGGGTTTTTAACTCATAGAGAAACTGTGAGAGACAGATAGCAATATGAAAGTTTAGAACCCTCAGAAAAAAGTCAAAGGTCACTTTTTAATAAGCATAGTGAATGAAAAATAACAAACATGGACAAACTGAAAGCTGCCTGAGCGGATATTCAAATTTCTTGATGATGCCCAAGCTGAGGACCACCTCCCACGTGTCAGCCCCTTCCCCTCACATACACAAATGAAAGCACAATCAAAGACAGAGGAGTTGTGTGACTTGGGCTAACAACTGAGAGGAAACAAAATTCACAGACCAACTCTTAGCCATAATTCTTGTTGCATTTTGTGGATTAAGAAGAAAGAATTTTGTGAAGACCCAACACCTTTATGATCTCATAGGGAGAAACCCATCAAAGCAGCAGAAATTCCCAGACACCAAGCTCTTCTTATCCTGATAAAATTCACCCTTATTGTCTGCTTTAAGAAGTAAAGGCCTCCTTCTGAGGCTAAGGATTCACCACATCTCAAAGAAACTTAACACATTTGGGGACAATAAGAAAAATCCACTGTGTCTTTCTGTGTTCAGTAAAGTCTCTGTGGCTGACCAACACAAACATTCTTCAGACAGACATGTTCGTCATCAATTGGAAGAGGAGTCATCACATTTCAGTGTGATTCATTTTTCTCCAGGAATCCAATGATGGGTATTCTTAGTATTCTCTAGTAAATTTTAAGTTGATTTAAGCCTGGTGGTGATGCCATACACCTTTAATCTCAGCACTCAGGAGGCAGAGGCTGTCGGATGTCTGCGAGATTGAGGCCAGGCTGGTCTACAGAGAGAGTTCCAGAATAGCCAGGTCTACACAGAGAAACACTGCTCGAAAAAAAAACAACAAAAACAAAACAACAAAACAACCAACAACAAAAAAAGAAAGTTAATTTTTAGAACACCAAATCTTTTTTTTTTTGGGGGGGGGGGAGATTTGAGACAGGGTTTCTCTGTGTAGCCCTGGCTGTCCTGGAACTCACTCTGTAGACCAGGCTGGCCTCGAACTCAGAAATCTGCCTGCCTCTGCCTCCCGAGTGCTGGGATTAAAGGCGTGCGCCACCACCGCCCGGCGAAAGTTAATTTTTAAAAGTATCCTTAATGATTGAAAGAAATGGCAAAAGGAAGCCAGTATTCTTTTTTTAAATTTATTAATGATTTTATTTGTTTACATTTCAAATATCCCCCTTTCCGGTCTACCCTCCATGAACCCCACCCCCATCCCTCCTCTTCCCCTTTGCCTCTAAAAAGGTACTCTCCTGCCTGCCACCCACTCCCACCTCACCCCTTTAGCATCCTCCTTCTCTGGAGTATCAAGCCTTCACAGGACCAAGTGCCTCTCCTCCCACTGATGCCAGATGAGGCAGCCTTCTGCTAAATATGCAGCTGGAGTCATGGACTGGCCCATGTATATTACTCTTTGGTTGGTTGTTTAGTCCCTGAGAGCTTGGAAGTGGGGGTTGGGGGGAGGTCCAGTTAGTTGACACTGTTTTTCTTCCTATGGTGTTGCAATCCCCTTCAGCTTTTTCTTCCATTGTGGTCCCCTGGTTCAATAGTTGGCTGTGAGTATCTGCATCTGTTTTATTCAGGTGCTGGCAGAGCCTCTCAGAGGACAGCCATACCAGGCTTCGGTCTACAAGCACATCTTAGCATCAGCAATAGTGTCAGGGTTTGGTGTCTGTGGGTGAGATCGATCACATGGGTAGGGCAGTCTCTGAATGGCCTTTCCTTGAGCCTCGGTTTCATTTTTGTACCTGCATTTTTTTTTGACAGGGACAATTCTGGATTAAAAATTTTGAGATGAGTGGGTAGCCTCATCCCTCTGCTGGTGGCCATGTCTATCTGCTGGAGATGGTCTCTTCAGGTTCTATATCCCTGCTGTTGGATATTTTAGCTAATGTCATCCCCACTGGGTCCTGGGAGCCTCTTGCATCCCTGGCTTTTGGGACTTCCTAGTGGTGCCACAAATCCCCTACCTCCACCCCACTGCTACTTATTTCTATTATTCCCTCTGGACTTTTCTCCTGTCTCTTTCCATACCTGGCCCTACCCCCCTTTTCTTCTTCCCCCTTCCCTCTCCCACCCAGGTCCCTCCCTTGCTCTGCCCCCCATTTTTATTTTCTTTCCCCTTTTAAGTTGGTTTGAAGTATTCACCTTTGGCCTTCCTTCTTGTTAAGCTTCATATGGTCTGTGAGTTGTATCATAGGTATTCTGAGCTTTTGGGCTAATATCCATTTATCAGTGAGTACATACCATGTATGTTCTTTTGGGTCTGGGTTACCTCACTCAGGATAATATTTTCTAGTTCCATCTATTTGCCTACAAAGTTTGTGAAGTTGTCATTTTTAATAGCTGAGTAGTATTCCATGTGTAAGTGTATCACATTTTTTTGTATCCATTCTTCCTTTGAGAGACATCAGGGTTGTTTCCAGCTTCTGCCTATTATACATAAGGAAGGCTGCTATGAAAATAGAGGAACATGTGTCCTTCTTAGATGTTGGAGCATTTTTTGGGTACATGCCCAATAGTGATATAGCTGGGTCTTCAGGTAAAATTATTTCCAATTTTCTGAGTAATAACTTTTCCAAAGTAGTCGTACCAACTTGCAATCCCATCAGCAATGGAGAGGTGTTCCTCTTTCCCCACATCCTCGACAGCATCTGCTGTCACCTGAGCTTTTGATCCTAGCCATTCTGATTGATATAAGGTGGAATCTCAGGATCATTTTTATTTGCATTTCCCTGATGACTAAGGATGTTAAACACTTCCTTAGGTTCATTCTTGGCCATTTGAAATTCCTTAGTTGAGAATTCTTTGTTAAGCTCTGTATCCCAATTTTTAATTGTGTTATTTGGGGTGTAGATGTTTGGAATTAAGAGTTCATCTTGGTGGGTTTTTTCTTTGATGAATATCAAGTGTCCTTCCCCATCTCTTTTGATAACTTTTGGTTGTCCATTTTATTGGATATTAGAATGGCAACTCCAGCTTATTTCTTGGGACCATTTGTTTGGAAATTTTTTTCCCAGCCTTTTAGTTGTATGCAACAAAATACTGTGTCCTGTTTACATATCCAATCTATTAGCCTATATCTTTTTATTGGATAATTAAATCCACTCATGTTGAAATATATTAAAGACCAATGATTGTTGGTTCCTGTTATTTTTGTTGTTGGTGGTGGTATTATGTTTGTGTGGTTCTCTTCTTTTGGGTTTGTTGTGAGAAGATTATTTTCTTGGGTTTTCTTGGGTGTAGTTTCCCTCTTTGTGTTGGAGTTTTCTTTCTATTATCCTCTGTTAGGCTGGTTTAGTAGAAAGGTACTATTTAAATTTTGTTTTGTCATAGAATATCTTGGTTTTTTCATCTATGGTGATTGAGTTTTGGTATGTATAGTATCCAGGGCTGGCATCTGTGTTCTCTTAAGGTCTGCCTGACATTTGTCCAATACCTTCTGGCTTTTAGAGTCTCTGTTGAAAAGACTGGTGTAATTCTGCTAGGTCTGCCTTTATATGTTACTTGGCCTTTTTCTCTTACTGTTTTTAATATTGCTTCTTTTTCTGTGCATTTAGTGTTTTGATTTTTATGTGACAGGAGGAATTTCCTTTCTGGTCATATCTATTTGGTATTCTGTAGGCTTTTTGTACATTTATGACCATCTCTTTCTTAAAGTTAGGGAAGTTTTCTTCTATGATTTTGTTGAAGATGCTTCCTGGCCCTTTGCATTGGGAATCTTCTCTGTCTTCTATTCCTATTATTCTTAGATTTGGTCTTCTT
The DNA here is from genome assembly GCF_004785775.1 of Grammomys surdaster. Lineage (NCBI taxonomy): Eukaryota > Metazoa > Chordata > Mammalia > Rodentia > Muridae > Grammomys > Grammomys surdaster. Next base: position 16,103,422 of record NW_021604579.1, read on the forward strand.
GTTGTATATTGGATTTCCTGGATGTTTGAGAGCTTTTTGCACTTTGTATTTTCTTTGACTTTTGTGTTAATATCTTCTATGGTATCTTCTATGCCTAAGATTCTCTTTTCTATCTTTTGTATTCTATTAGTGATGCTTTAGTTGGTAACTCCTGATCTCTTTCCTAAGTTTTCCATCCCCAGGGTTCCCTTTGTGCTTTATTGTTTCTATTTTCAGTTTTAGATTCTGGGTGGTTTTGTTCAACTTCATCACCTGTTTGATTGTATTTTCCTGTATTACTTTAAAAGATTTATGTGTTTTCTCTTTAAAGGCTTCTACCTGTTTACCTATGTTCTCCTATATTTCTTTAAGGGAATTATGTATGTCCTCCTTAAGGTATTTTTGGTTGGAATCTTGCTTTTCACGTGTGTTAGGACTTGTTGTGGTGGGAGTACTGGGTTCTCATGATGCCAACTAGCACTGGTTTCTGTTGCTTATGTTCTTGTTCTTGCCTCTAGCCATCTGGTTATCTCGGATGTTAACTGGCCCTGCTGTCTCTGACTAGATCCTGTCCCTTCTGTGAGTCTGTGAGTCAGACTGTGATGAACTTCCTGGTAGTCAACCTGTCTCTGGGTGTGGGAAGGGGGTCTGGAGCATCGGTTCTGCCCTGGGCTGAGTTGTGGACTGGAAGAAAGATATGTCTCTGGCAGGGCAGGGGAGGGCAGATAGGGCCTCCTTTGCTGGGTCCTGTGGAAGTCTCAGTTAGGTCAGGTATTGGGGTGGGGGAGTGTCTCACATATGATCCTGGTTGTGATGGACCTCCTGGGAGTCAAGCTGTTCCTGGGTGTTGGAGGGAGTCTAGAATGCAGGCTCTGCCCTGGGCAGATTTTGCCAATATTCCTTTTCAAAGGATGAACTGCATAAGCTATCAGTTGAAAGGCCCTCTTTTATGTTCCCTCTAGTGGACCTACAAACCAAATCAGACCCTGACATATAGGCTCATGAGACTCAGGAAATACACCTCACAAGTCCAGGAAAGTCCAAACTAACAAGATTCATAGGCCCCCAGCCAAAGTTATAGACTCAGTAAACAATGGCCTAGAGAATAGATTCCCCATCTGGCAAGCTGCCTGGAAGGCATTCAGAGAGCTCCAGGCTTGCAGATTCCTGCTGGTGTGAGCTGTTCTGTGATATAGCTGCCTTTGAATTGTTCATGATCCTATGGCCTATAATCCAGCAAGCAAGCCTCCCCAAGAAACTCATGACTTTGTCAAATTGTATGTTAGCAGAATTGTTTGGTGGTGGTGGTGGTGGTGGTGATGGTGGCCTGTGTGTGTGTGTGTGTGTGTGTGTGTGTGTGTGTGTGTGTGTGTGTAAGATATCTTCTCTTTGGGAAAAGTCTCACACAATACACCTCCCCCCTCTTCTACTTCATTGGAAAAAAATGACTTTCCAAGCATACATATTTCTATTAATTCTTTGAGAATTTCACATTCTGTATTGTGTTCATACCTCACTCTACTCTGTGTTTCCCTCCAACATCCACTTTTCCAATCCTCCCAACTTCATGTCCTCTTTTTAAAAAACAAAACAAAACAAAACACATAATCCATAATCTGCTGGCCATGTATATTCCTTGGTGGGGGTAAGGGTAGCCGCTGGCCTGTGGTTAACCTACCAGAGTCTATCTACCCTCAAAAAGACTCTCTCTATCCCTTATAGAATGACCTTGAAGATTGGTTTCTCCATCAGTGTACCTTACCAATGCTTTTCCACCTTTCCAGGCCTATGTCATTGGTGTTCAGAGGTCTCTCTGGTATTTTTGATTTCCTTCTCCTAGCAGTGGTAGGATAATGCCCATTTTATTAGAACATGCTTAAATAGTTCTTATATGTTAAATTGCCTCCTCTAGATATCTCTCCATCCCACTCTCTACATAGTGTTGCCCCCCACATGCTTAGCCTCTTACCTCTACTTACCTCTTTACTCTCCAAGAACTCACTACTGAGCCATCACTTGACTGAAAATGTTCTCTCATCACCAGAGATCATCATGAAGATTTCCCTTCTTCAGTTGTGCACTCAGGTATATCACTGTGATCAATTTCCTTCTCAAAATAGTCATCCTTCAGTAAGGGAGCACATCTTTAATCCCGTCACCTGGGAGGCAGAAGTAGGAGGATCTCTGTGTTCAAGGCCAACCTGGTCTACAGAGTGAGTTCCAGGCTACCCAGCCTCCTCAGACACAAAGTTCTCATGTAAATTTCCCAGCAGTACAGTTTCTCTCTCTGTTGCAGGTATATCCCTTTGTATTAAACATTATATTACAGATTACAGAGTACCTCAAAAATTAGCCCTGTCCCTTACCCCTCTTCTTACTGTATTCTCTCTCCCTAGGATATCACCCAAGGATACTTTGTAAAGTTACAAGAAGTGCTGCAGAAAGGCACACTTGAAGCACACTAGTAGAACATCCACCTCTTTTTGGAGGAGAGGAAATCAGAGGCTCTCATATGACATAAGGGTTGTAGCATGGGTAGAAATTAGCAGACTTCAATGATGCATCTGTTCACAAAATACTAGTAAAATTCATTGTTCATTCCTATTCCCTACCCCTACCCCTTTTCCCCATTACAGACTCCTCCATTTGGATAGCCAGTGGCTTCAGGTAATGTGTGTGTGTCTGTGTGTGTGTGTGTGTGTGTGTATGTGTGTGTGTATATACATATATATTTTTGCAAATGCATGTATGATAAATTCTAGACTGGAATTCTTTGTGTTCAGACTGCTTCAGTTACCTCATCCACACAAACCACTCCCTGTCACAAATATAGCCCCAAATTAAACACACACACACACACACACACACACACACACACACCCCTTTCTGCAAATTGAAACTTCCCTTGTATTTCTTGTTTCTGAGAATGATGTTATCACCTTTTCTAAGTCAAAAAATCTGACATTTATTCTCAAGTCTTTTCTCTCTTAACTTAGCCCATCCCCAAGACTTGCAAAGGCAGTTCCTACATAACACCATATGCATTCATTTCTCTTTATCTCCACAGCCTCTTCCTGGTCTAAGTTACCATTTTGTCACAGTTTGGTTATGACTTATAATCTCATCTTCCACATTCTTTATTATCCTCTCCAAATGTGTCTGCATATTATAATTAGGAGAGTCATTCCAAATGAAAGTGTGCTTATAATACTTCTCTACTTAGCAATGTTGATGGAGTCCCACTGTGTTTAAAGTCTTATCATGTGCCATGAGGTTGATTGGTGATACCTCACAAAGCAACATTGTTTACTGCTCTACATTGTAAGTCACACAAGGCCTCTTTCTTCTCATCCTTGGAGCTGTGCTGCCTCCCACTACAGGACTTTAGCTATCAGCTGAGTTTTTTTAGCCATAAAATGTTTCTTTTTTCCCCTTTTTATACAGGCTGACCAAGGTTGCTTCTCCTTCATAGAACTTGTATCAAAGCCTAAGAACCTATTAACTTTTAAAAATGGTACTACTATCTGTCTCCTCAATTGTATCAGCATCTAATGGTGTGGAGGAGGCCAGAAGAGAACTTCAGATTTTCAAGAACTAGTGTTACTGATGGTTGTGACTGACTGGACATTATCATCTGATACAATGTCAAAACTGAGTTGGTTACAAAAGTTTGTATAAAAGTATAGCTGATAATTATGCCCAGAAACACTCTCTGTTCTCTTTTCTACTGAAGTGTCCTTAGCATGGAAAATGTACATTTTAAATGCTGTTTGGGTTCCATTCTCCTCCAGAGCCCTGACTGAATTGGCTTTTCCTAGATGCCTGCACACAAGACTTTTAATTCTCCCCAGGTGACAGTAATATAGGGATAGAGCAGTGATCCACTGACTCTGTCTCCTAGGCATGTGAACCTGAAGCCATCAGAAGTCACAGTGAACCCCATGACTTCAGCATATCGTGCTCTGTGTGATGGTTTTTCAGCATGAGTTTGGTTCTATTTTAGTTTTGCTTTTCCCACTGACTTCTCACTTAATTACTTCTCGTATTAAAACTTATTTATTTAAACTTTATGAGTATGGGTGTTTTGTCTACATGTATGTCTGTGCTCTAGATGCATATCTGATGCCCACAGAGGCAAGAAGAGGGCAGGCATCAGGTAGTCTGGGATTGAAGATACAGACAGCTATGAGCCATCATGTATGTATCCTAGTTTAATGTCTCCTGCTGATAAGGTACTCTGACAAAGACAACTAAGGGGGAAAAAGATTTAATTGGCAAAAGATTCCAAGTTACAGTCTTCACCATGGGGAAATCAAGATGGCAAGACCTTGAGATAGCTAGTTGCATCTACAGTCAAGAGCAAAAGGAAAGTGCATGCATGTATGCTTGTATTACATCCGTTTCCCTCTTTTCATATTGTTTGGGATCCAAATCAAAGGACTGGTTACCTCCACTTTCCCACATCAATTAAAGTAATCGAGACATATACACATGCCGACCTGATCTAGACAATCTCTCACCGAGGAGGCTCTCTTCCCATGTGATTCTACATGTGTCAAGTTGACAAGTAAAACTAAGCACCACAGTATGTAAGTCCTATTCCAATTTTGAGCAAGCTGAAAATAAGAGCTAGACTCTCAATGTTTGCCTAAGTCTTTGGGAACTGCTGTAAAATTTTGTGCCTCAGTAGCCTCAGCAGTGAAACAAGAGTTAGTAACGTCTTTGTCATGTAATTATCAAGAGAATCAAGTGATAGAATGATGTCTGGTTCACTGTGTGCAGGAGTGAATGTCAATTTCAAGTAAGGAGAGGTAGCATGTTTTCTATGCAGCAGTTTTTGCAACCATTTTTCATGTGACTTACCTTGACAATTCTGATCAAGTCATCCTAGGCTTATCTACACAGATAGCATCAGAGTTCCAGACCCAAGAGTGTAGTTTGTTCATTGAAGAATAGTAGTGTAACTCTTGTCCATCTTTGTTGCTAGCACTGTCTCAAGGCAGAGACTGTGTTCATTTGGGGGAGCTTGATGACTCATCTGCATGATTCACAAGGTGACACACAGACAAACAGCTTTCCATGCCTTGTCCCGTGGACTAAATCTTCTCTATCCTTCTGCAACTGAGTTTCTGAACCTTGTTGCAAAATTTATTCTTCCTTGCTACATTTCATCTAAAAATCCAAAATGAATTTTTGCTCTAGTATCACCTTTGTGAGCTTAGGAAAGGTCCTTACCTGGTAGGTATTCAGTTTTCTTTTCTATAAAACGAACCATGCAGTCTATAGCAAAGATTATTTAGGATGATGGTTTAATTTAGCAAAGCTGCTGACATATTCCAAGCATGCATAAAGAAAAACTAATATTAATAGCATATTATCATGGCTAAATAAGATAACATACATAAAAAAATCTTCATACTACAAATTGTTATTTATTTTAGCCTAAAAATTATTTTGGATTGTGATTCTGAGAATCCAGATATCACACCCTCCTTGGCACTTTCGAGTTGTATCTTTAACAGTTAAGTTAATATTGCCATATACATTGAGATTAAAAATGATGTTCAGGATAGGGCAAGAAATGGAGTTGTTGATACCTCTGTCTTCCAGACCAGCAATGATCTCTTAAGAAATGCTCTACAGGTAAGAGAATAGAGGGAAATGTAAGTTAAACCAGGTATACAATCACTAGGCTAATTTGGTCAATAGCATATTAGGAAATACTTTGCTGAAATGCAGTTATACCATATCTAGAGCACCCACTCCTTGGTGCTATCTACTAACTTAACATATAAGAGAACATATTGCATTCAAACTTCTGTTAGCTACCTTCCTCCCAAACTACATGTTTATAATCTGTTCAGAATATGCCATGTGGCTGATGTCATGTTTGGCAATCTCTATTGCTTGGCTTTAGAGAGTAAGGTACTGTTTGCCTACCAAACACTCATAGGGTTATAGCTTATAATGTATTCTCTCTCATTCTCAGAGCTCCCTAATTATAATTTTAAAAAATTATTGGCAAATCCTTTTCGTATCTGGGAAATCCTGCATCTGTAGACAGGAAATCACTTATACAACAGAGGTGCTCTCCAAACACAATTTGCTTTGTTCAAATCATCTGACAGGTAAACACGTTCTTAGGGAAGGCCTTAGCTTCTTTGTACTGAGTAAAGTGTCCTCCTCCATCAACTATGTACCTTCACAGAAGATACAGTAGAGTAGAGCATGGGTACTGAAGCGCTTCTCTACCAATTCTCATGGGTCCTCATCAACTAGCGTAGATTATATCAATGAACATAGACTAGGTCAACAGAGTCAGCAATGGGGATGAACTCTTTCCTGTCCATTATCAAAGGTCATAACTGATACCATCTCACCAATGGTATGAGTTAATAATAACTGATCAGAAGAAGCCCAGTCTGCTAGGGTTCTTCTTCAGCCAGTCTGCACGATTCCTTTTTTTCTGAATCTAGGTTCCTATCTGGAGGTCATCTATCCTACAGTCAAGCAAGGTAGACAAAAGAATGTTTTTACAGATTGCTACAACCAGTAATGAACAGCAGAGTGATATATTTATTTTTATGGCTGGCTTTAGGAAAAGGTATTCTGGTTTTCAAGGCCCACTGTGGCAAAAGGAATTCCAGTTTCCGAGATGCCTGGAATAAGAAGAGGTATTCGGAACATGAAGTGGTAAACTAAGCTCAGATAGGAAGATTGTTTCTCAGGCCTTCACTTTGGAGTACAGTTTTCTGAGTCCAAACAGGCCCCTAACATTCTTTTAGGTGCTATGCTAAGACACATTGCATCTCGTGCACTGGAAGATGTGGAAAATTAGATGTGCAAGAAAAAAATTAGTGACAGTACAAGAAGTGCTAAAGTAGAGAAGCATGTGAAAGCACCTAACTCTTTAGGGCTTGAGAGTCATGCCCAGAGAGCATTCCTCATAGGAGGTCATATGGAGCCTTCTCATTAGAGTGAGAAGGGACCAGAGAGATCTCTCAGCAGATTAGCACAATTGTTGCTCATATTAAAGGACCCAGTCTCAATTCCTACACCCACAACCAAAGGCAAGCTTTTGATTTTCTAAAGAAATTCAGCAATTTCCTCTTAGTGAGGAATTCATCTAGAGTAGGCTCTTTCCTGGCCACAGGCCATTTACTTCTCTGTGGCTAAGTTAGTAAGAGCTACTCACTGAGTATTTGTCATCTCCTACGCATGCACGCATGCACTCAGGATGATTTATTTTAAAATGATGACTTTAAGAATTGATAACATTTAAACAGTCCTTTCTAGAATAACATAACCTACCAGCAAAGGCATAGGAAGATTGCTGGGGTGTTCATGAGTATTTCTACGTGCTCTGAGGGTTGTGGTCTAGGTGACTCTTTTAGACCTCAGATTCCTCGTGTGTCAAATGAATCAACAGGTTTATCTACATTGAGCTAATGTACTATGATTCTGTGAGTCACTGTGGTAGCTGACACAGCCCGGCTGAAGATGCCTTTTATTTACCTAAGAGATTAAACTCTTCAGAATTCTAAAGAGGTAGAAGGAAATGGTTCAAGATGAACAAAGTGGTTTTGTTTGTTAGTCTTCACCACCCTCTTTCCTGTATCAGTGAGCTGTGTGAATAATCTGCTGAGAAGAAAATAAAATGTTCTGAGCCATGGGACTTTTTAGACACAGAGAATCTGAAAGTTCAGCTGTGATTTGGATGAACAAAGTAGCTTGCTTTTTTGTGAAGTATGGTGAAGAAGAGGAAGAAAGACAACTTGCTTTAATATATTGACCACGAAATGAATGGGGCTACAATCTAATTTATTCATGCTTTTGTTTATTCAGCTCATATAAAAGTTTCTTAAGAATGCATTTGAGCACAATATATAATAGTAATAATATTATAACATACATTGTGAGAAACTTTTGAAAACAATATAACGTCCACCTGGAATAACGCAGTGTTACAGATGTACAAACTCATTGGTCATGCACATTTTGTGCCATTTTCTTTAACTTTTGTCACAATGCTGAACTGAAGCATGACACATATTTTACAAACTGAAACTGACACCAGGAAGAGGCCTAACAAGTGTTATCAGAAGCTTCACATTTGCGTAATTTATGACATCAGTTCACATTCTACGATAAAAATTCACATTGTCTTCTTGTTGCCTTTGATGAATTTGAACATGGCTCCTCTGCTTGTGAGCAGTATGGAGACTAGCTCTTCCAAGTCAGTAGTTTGGGAATACTCAGTATCATCTGTGATCAAATGTAGTGTTGTTGTTGTTGTTTTAGAACCAAAGCCACAATTAGAGCAGAGCCCAGTGACAACCCAACTCCTGCATCCAAGAGACTTGGATAGAACACGGGTAAAAAATGACATCCCAGTGCTCCTAGCCCCTATCAAACTATACAAAATAAAACTTCAGTATAAACCATTTAGTATCTAATATGATAAACCTGTTTGCAAAACCAGCTCATCAAAGGGTTGGGCACAATTAGGGACTCAGACAAATAAAGGGCAGCAGACCCTTGGAACAACGGCCATTCCTGCCCTTAACTGCTTAATGGGGCTTCATGTCTCTTTTAAGCAATGTTTGGGATATATAATACACAATACAAAACATTACAAGAAAAGGTTGCAACTCTTAGGCAGAGTTTTCTACACAAATTTAACACCACCATTGGCAGGCAATGTTAGATATATAAATTAATAACTTACAAAACATTACAATATGTACATTATGTAATAAATACATGGTTATAAACAGGAAGAGAGGGAAGTGTTAGTGCAGGGGGCAGTACAAGACAAAGACGGCAGCATTAAATTGAAAACAGTATTTGAGTGAAGGAGGGGTGAGAAAGGAGGGCTGGCAGGTGGTGTGCAGCTCCCAATGGCCTGGAGGCTGGGAGGCAGCCACACACATGGCCTTGTGTGACGGAGCACTCCATAGACTGATGGCAAACAGCACAGCTTCTTCCACAGACCTGGTTTGTTGAGCATGAGTTTAAAGCAAAGCAGAGACACTTCCCGTGGGGGGTGGGGGGAACAAGTGCTCAAAGCAGGCAAACAGCTAAGATGCAGGGGCCACTAAGGAGTCATATTAGACAAAAAGAAGGAAGTAGCCTGTGGTTAGAACTGCATCTGTCCTGTCTATTTGCAAAAGTTAACTGGAGGAAAGCCAAAGATATTGCCCAAGAAAGAGGGGGAAACTGCTCTCTTTCTTTTTCTTTTTTCCAGAAAGACTCAAAAAAGTTTGTAGAAGTTGGTACTAAACTCTAGATATTCAACAGGCATTTCAAAGACACGAAAACATTTTACAAAAAAGGCACACAGGTTGGCAGACAACGGGATGAGTGAGATTTATAGATGAAGTTAGTGAGTTCAGTCACCTGTCAGGACAGCTTCCCAACACCTAGTGCAGAGCAATCTCTCAGCTTTGTCTCCTCTGTTTTCAAGCCATTTAGCTGTGATGGGAACTGGCCTCTACTACCACATACAGCTGCGGGTCACCGCCAAGCTTGCAGGCAAGGCAAGGCAGCACGGAACTGCTATTTGCTTCATGGCCTTGCATTCTGGCTCCAAACTCAAGTAACTGGAAAGGCCAGGTGGCCTTTGTTCTGTGCAGGCCTTGGCCATGGTAGGTTGGCCCTACCACTCAGCTGGCATGCTTGTCAAGGGTGGAATGTTCATCTCCACACAGGGAGATTATGTGTCGATCGGAGACTTGTCTTCTGTTGCAATGTCTATGTCAGTCTCTTCCAGGGAATCCCTGTTCTCTGGATCGATCACACAAAGTGTCTTTGTGCTGCTGAAATAGTTGTGGCCTTCTCCCTCCTTTTCCGGTCCTTCAGAATCCTCTTCTTCAAGGGTGAGTTCAAACTGAAACTTCTCCATAAGACCTTGGCAGTCCCTGCTTCTCTCATCCAGTGGTGGGGAGGGACTCTGGGGTATCATACTCTGGTACCAGTTCCTGTTATCTTCTAGTGTATCCAGAATGTCTTGAGCATCAGGCTGAACCAGGTCTGCCCAGGTCTCCCACAGTGGATGGACTATGTAGTCAATGAAACCAACCTGAAGGAAAAGAGGACCACACATCTGTTACTGCATGGGCCCTTGAAAACCAAGCATCCTGTCTTGGTTTCTATCTAAAGAGAGAAGGGGATACAAGGAGACCAATAGTAAGAGATTTGTTTATTTGATCGGTTGCTAAATGGTAGGCCCTGGACAATATATAATATGTGCAGATACCTCTCAATCTTGCAAAGAATTTTTGCCTGCTGTTTACAAAGGAGGAATCTGAGGATCATGGAGACCAAACATGGTACAGAGGTTAGCTTGGAAGTGGTAGACATGGGCCTTAGTCTCTGCTTTGTCTGGCTCCAAAGCCTGTGTTCATCTCACTGCAAGTATTTCCTTTCACATCTGCCAGCTAGGTCTGGAAGTAACTGGGAATAATTTTGTCACTACTTGGATTCTGTGAGTCATTCTCTGAAGGAAGCCCCAAGTCTGAAGTGTTCTGGTTCAATATTCTCTCCCTGATAACTATTAAATATGTCACCGTGCCAAGATGACAGGAGCTGGCCATCCACTCTTCTGGAACTTCCCAAGCCTTTGCCTTGTTGGAAACTATTTAAAATAATAATAAAATACTTGAAAACAATTCAAACCCTACACAAACAAATCTCTACAGTATGGATACTGCTGCTATTGTTTAGGATCCATAGTGCATGCAGTCATTTCCATCAAGAGAAAGAAGGAAAATAAAACAAGTAAGCAGTTCCTTTTGCCTGTGTGCAAGAACATAAATCAAGGCTGTGACGCTGTTGTGGTTTACACAAGGGCTATGCATCCTGCAGGAGCTGGCTAAGTGGCCTTAAACTGACCTTCTCATTGTCAGACAAACAGGAAACATTGGGGATTGGGGCAGGTAAAGAGAATAGGCACCAGTGAATGAGGGAATGGAATTCCCCTGTCAGACTATGGGTGGGGCTGGAGGGAGAGATGTTGAGTTGGGATCAAAGTGGAGGTGAGGTAGGGTCTTTTGGGGACATTATGTTTCCCTTTCTCTGTCAATATTCTGGTATATGGCCAGTCATTTAATATATTCAAATTATATACATGTGGTCAAGTTATATACATTGGTCATGTGTGAGATTCTGCCCTACCTCCCACCATGTGTGCATGTGCATGTGTGTATGTGATTATGTGTGTGTGTAGGTTCTGTGCCTATGCATGTACATATTATACCTTTTAATGGTTCTTTTCCAACTTAATGAGGAAGACTCATGAAAGACAGGACAGCTATGATCTGTGCTAGTTACAAGAATTTGGCAGGATGATTCAGATATTACTTTGTTCCCACCCACTCACTTTTTTCTCTTTATCTCTATATACGGTTTAAAGGATTTTAGAGGCCATTTAAAAAGTGCTTTCCATGGACTAGAAAGAAGCTCATAGCAACAGACAAACATGTGTAACATAACACAGCATTGTCATTTAATTTCTTCACTTGCTTTGCTTTTAGTAAGAAATACTTCAGCCTTTCATGGAAGATCATTGGTAGTTGTTTATTCCCTGGGACTTGGGATGAGAAAACCTCAAATACTAAGAATTTCTAGTTCGAAGCTTCCTTTCCAGATCAAGCATCCGATGTTTAGCAGAGCCCATGAACTAAACAGCAGTATGGATGAAGACATCATGGCACTTGGGGAGACCTGTCCACATGACAGAGAGGACAACTGGGTCACTAAGAAGTTGGCAAACTAGACCAAGAGGACAGCTGTTTGTTTGTTTGCTTGCATGCTTGTTTTGCCTTACACTGGGAAGATATTTTGGCCACATTGAAAAGATAGGTCTTTTTCTCATCTTTGGTAATGGTGACATCGTGCTTAACTGAGGAGAGCAACATATATGTGGAGAGCACAGATAAGAAGTTGAGCTCTTGGATGGAGAAAGGATGAGGAGAAATCTAGGCAGGGGGATGGAGGGTACAGGTGCTCATGTGTCTACCAAATCTGATAAGGTATTAGACAACTGAAAACTTTGCTTAATGCCCCTGCTGAGAGACCAAGCATGGAGAAAGCAAAGGAAAGATAAATATGATGGAATGAAATTTATGGTTGCTTCTTTATCACAGATATTCACATGGATAAAACACACACACATACACACACACACACACACACACAGAGAGAGAGAGAGAGAGAGAGAGAGAGAGAGAGAGAGAGAGAGAGAGACTAACAGAAAGGAACTCTCCAGTTCTACTATTGGTAAAGCTCATAAAAAAACATTGAAAAAATATCTCAGTGTAGATACCTGGGATTTTTCCACAGAAGCTGTGTGCTTATCACACATTGGGCTAATCTCCATTCCCCTTTCCCGTTCTTTGTCTCCCTGCTGGAAAAACTCCTCCATGATACGATCAGTCCATTGCCGATACAATTCTAAGGACTTGGTAGGATTGCTCAGGTCTGCACAGTGTACCATGTTTCGAAGAACCTGAAATGATCAAATTTTGGAAAATCCCATAAAACTAAGCATAAATGCCACCAGAACATCTTATCCTTCTCATCCCAGTACACTCCGTACCAAGCACATTTTAGTCGAAAATAATTACGATACACCCATCAAAAGAACGTGCTGGCCAGGGTTGGTTATTTACCATTAGAGCTTCAAAAAGGAAGTGTGTATATTTTCCTAGACTAATGGTTTTTGAATTTAAAAATTGGAGGGGGTATTAAAAGTCAAATTCTGCTAACATTTCTTCCCATAGTTTGTAAAGAATGCAAAAAATGACTCAAGGTAATTACTTCTAGATTTTCCATGGGTGGAAAAAGAACAGCTAATGGCAATTTGTTTAGCAAAATCAGACCTAGCAAAGTTGCAGTTGGTGGGATTTGTATGCAAATGTGAGCTTTGAGGACCAATATTCATATACAACCTATTACAAATAGACATTGCAACTTTATTTTCGAACTAAGCAATTCAATGAATGTAGGATTGCTTACTTCATAAATGAAATGATAAACTCTATTTTCTTAACTTGTTTTAAAAATATGTCCAATGGTTTAGTAGTAACCTAGGTCATGCAACTAACCAAATTTCTATTTTTGTTTTCTAAATACTGCTTGCTTTTGTTTAGTTTGGCTTTGTGTTAAACATCAGATACCTGTATCCGGTCAGTATAGTTGTCCAGGAGGAGAACACCGGAGCTAGTCACCTTCTTGGTTTCTACCATTGTTTTAAGATCTGCCAGGAGGCTCATGTGTTTGGACATATCCGTTGCTAAGACCTTGGGGAAAGACAGAATTAAAACTCTCAATCAAGTCAGTCTATACGAGAAAATGGCAAATGTAGGTGAGGGATGCAGGCTGGCATCTTACCATGTCAATCACCATTTTCCTAAGTGTCTGACGTTGCTTCTTGGTAAGATTCTGGAAGATGTCGCAGTGTTCCTCTTGTAGCAGTTTGAATCCCACAGCGAGGTGATGGTTTTCCAGCACAGATTCATCATTATACATCAAAGCAAGTTCAGAATCTAATAAAAAAAAATGATGACCATAAGAAAGTAATAAAATTGTATAATGCAGACACTGGCATCGCTTCAATGTGAAATTTGATCTAGCTCTTTTTAAATTATTTCAAAAGCCATCATCCATAGGCCATTACATACTAGGGAAGCAGAGCAAAAGATAATTCCCGGAGATATTACAATATGATTTTTCTCTTTCATATGAGATGAAGAATTTAACATTAGATAAACTATATTTTCATCTCAGCTTACAATTTCCTTTAAGTATTCATGAATTTTGTGTTTTGAAAAAGGAATGAAATGAAAACACAGATGCGTTATCAAATGTATTAAGATTTTCAAACTATGCTTGCTTTCATATACGATTCCCAAACTCTGACAATTGTGAGTTTAGATCTTCAAAAAGGATGATGTGTTGGCATAAAATTTTATTTTAACTCAATAATGTAGCTTTTGGAGGTTTCTATAAATATGACAGCTGAGCATGAATATTTTTTAAAACAATGTTGATATTAGATTTTCCTTTCTCCGGTATTCTATACCAGAAATTGCAATAGCTAGGCACCCAAACTACAACTCCACTCTGCTTTATCTTTATTTTGTCTGACACAGCTTTCTACCCAAGTGTATGGTCATTAAATTCATTAAGATATGTTTTATCTTAACTGAGAGTAGCAACCAACTGATGTATGTGACTACTATACAATAGTGTTCTCTCTCTCTCTCTCTCTCTCTCTCTCTCTCTCTCTCTCTCTCTTGCCATAGCTTTCTCTGAAGTAATTTAAGCCCTCTTGTTCTGATAACCTTGTAGTCAAGGGCACAGATTTATAAACATGCTTTATATGTCTCAGTACTGTAAGTAGCTATATTTCCCTTGAGATACAAACTATCAGAAAGTTAAACTGACTAAACCGACCCATGCAAAGAGGCAGGTACCCAAAGTTTATGTTGATGATGTTTTTAAAAGACAAGAACAAGATATTAAAATTGAAAGAAGAAAACCAGTGTTGCCCAAGCTTAGGATACGCAGTATTTTGAAGATAAAGACAAGGACAAACAGCAGAAGGCCTCTTCTAGCAGGAAACTCAGACAGTACTTTTATAAAACTGCCAGTACTAGATGTCATTCAGGATCATAATGAGACAACCAATATTATCATAAGAAAATGTACATAGAGATGGAGCACTAACGGAGACAAAGAATGAATTATGAGTAACATGAAAATCAAATAGTTTGAGTAGATAAAGCCCTGGGGATAGCTTCAGATCCTGAGGTTGGTCAAACTAGATTCTTCCCTTGCTTCTCCACAGTCTGTAGTCAAAGCCAGGCAGTTGAAAGAAAATGTGTAGACCTTTAATGACCCTTGCTATTGAACTGTAGGTATCTACTCCAGTGTCCCTCGAGGAATGCTCAGGCCTAGCGCCTCTGCTTATCATCTAGGATAGAGGGACATTCATGGTTTACTATGTTATGTATGTTAGCTTCACAAAAGACTGAGAGTCACTAATACATACCCAAGCTTTCCTAGTCTTGCCAGGCCACTACAAATCTTTTATTCTTTTTTTTTCCATATTGTATTTTTTCCAAACTTTGGGGCTTTGTTTTTATGGCTTGCCCCTGACCCTCTCCAAGTTCTCCATGCACCTCAAACATTGTGTTGACAAGCTGGACACAGTATCCAGGAAAGGCCTGAGCAATTTCCATGGAATGAAAGAATTACCTCATTACTGCCCTTGTTATTACCCATAATGAAAACGTTAGGAGGAAAAGGCTGCAGTGAATCACAGAATAATGTGGAATAACTGTGCAGTGGTGAACTCACTTGTATTGATGAGAAACTGATTGGAGACTCCAGGATGATCGACATCATGGATGGCAGCTGCAAAAATGGCAGCCAGGATTTCCAGGTCTGTGAAGACAGCCTGTGGGTTCAAAGGAGCCCATTAACTCCACATCCAATGCACCTGTCTCACTCTTCAGTTTCATCTCTTTCAAGTACCACATTTTAGTCTTGTTGGGAGAGGCACTCTTGATTTTTATGAGAGCTTGGGATGTGGATTGAATCAAGCATAAGACTCTGTTTGTCACCATAAAATCTCTAATGTGAGAAGGATGATGGCCAGAGTTCATCTCTTATTGAGTCCATAGGCTGAGGTTTGGGTAAGTCATTAGCACAATGTTGCTGGTATGTGTGGATGCCTGTAGTTCGTGTCTTGGATTTATGGCAGTATAATGCTTATATAATGCAGCCTGTGTCAGCCAAAGAAGCAAGTCAGAATGCTCTGGGAACATAGCAGATAGTAACCTTCATACACAGGCAGGCTAAGCAATGAGGGATGGAAAAGGCTAAACTCCATCCTTGGGAGGCAAATGATAAAATGTTTGCCAAAGTTTATTTTATAGTGAGGTCACAGGCTGTCATATATTTAGTAATTCATCCGCATACCCACTGCATGTTTACTGTAGGCTAGAGTTGAGAACATTTCTAACAAAGCCTAATGTCATACTGCTTCACTCCCTCACACTGTCATGAAGACCTCCTTCTCTGCCCTCTTCCTCCCCCATGTACAGTGATTTCAACCTTATTCTTGTTAGGCACACAATACTGCTGATTCTTAAGGATGAAGACATAACTCTTCTGTTCATTCAAATGTTAACTGACTGTCTACCTCTTCCCTGAAAGACCAATCCTATTACATATCAAGCATTCTACACTACCTTTTCTAAGTCTGTAACAGTCATAGCCAACTTAGAACCAAACAATAGTTATGTACAACCCTAGATGAGTACTATTACCTGATTTTATGGATGTAAATGCAATACAGCTTTTTCCCTTAGGGGGATTAAATACCCCTACCTCCATCTCAGTTTAGCAAGCTGTCTTAGACAGCTTGTCTCAGATCATATGAAAGTCAAGCAAAGAACTTAGTCTTTTTCTAACTCCCAAACTGGATTTTCCAACATGGCTGGATAAGGCCTGGCCAGTCTTTTCTGGCAGCAGGCAGAACACTTTGGGTGTACCTAGTTACTTACTATTGCCATCTGTTCAGTGGTGGCATGGCTGGACATATTACTAATTATGGTAGCTCATGAGAAACCTTGAACTATAAGGGAAAGAGTCATAGACATCTCCACAAAGGTTTTAAGGAGCAGCTTTTCTTAGTGTTTTGGTTCAGTTTTTCTTATTTATTAACCTGTCTGCTCTTGATTTTCAGTTACTTTGAATTTCTAGGAAAATACGTCTATAGATGTTTATCCCTAACAGAAACTACACAGAACATTTCATATAATATATACATTATACCCTCCTCAGGGCCTGGAATGAGTACATATTGGGCAATTCAGATGATTACATACAGTGTATATGTACTGTATGACAGACACTAAAGAAGATGCCTTGAGATACTGTGTATCCCTTACTAGGAATATGATGAAAATAAATCATGGGTCTAATTCATTGTCTAATAATTAAATAACTTTCAGATGGCAAAGATGAAAAAAGAAACATTACACTGATACTGGAAAATGAGGAAAGCAGAAGGGTAATCTATTTTCATAAGCAACCCAAATTGCTGAATGCCATAGCTACTGAATAAGTAGTTCAAGTATCCAGGGCCATTCAATTGCATTATTTCTATAAAGGTATTGTGCATTTATGATACTTTAAAAAAAATAGGAGGTTGGGGGGGTAGGTAGGCAAAACTGACTACAACTACTCACATCCAGGGCTGGGGTAGAAAGGAGAACATGAGTTGACTGGGCCACGTCAGCAGCATGCAGGCTGTTGTGATATGCCACATCAGAATGGTAATGGTCTTCTAAAGTCATCATGTAGGTTACAAAGGTGTCAGATGAGATTTTAAACGTCTTTAGAAGGTCTCTTTCCTATTTAGGAAAATGGATTAGGGCATGAATAAGTAGATATCCAAAACTGGAGAAAAAATCGTCATAAAAGTAACACAGAGTGTAAAACATAAAGAGGTCTGTTCCCAGATAGTTGGTGTTTACTCGGTTTGTCTCACCTGGAATATGGCATACATGATGCATGTGAGGGGCCGATTATGTGAGTACCCAGCCACATTGAAGATATTAAGGCCCCATTTGTTCAGGTCTTCCAGCTCCTACAAATCAAAATGAGAGCAATTTAAGAATGATAGTATTTTTAATGTTGTAAAATATTTTATAAGATTTTATTTGGGAGAAATTAGCTGCTGAGTCTTTTCATGCATTTGTTTAAGTTCCAGTTGCCTAAGAATCCAAGAATGGTGGGCTGGCTGGATATCCTCTTTGTGATAACTACAGGTTTCTGCACATTCTTTTGTTATAAACAGCCAAGTATGTTTGCATTTATAACTTGAGTTTCTAACCTATAGTTGACAAACCCCCATCTTCACCTGATGCTGCTTTCAAAGACAGCTCAAATGAGCACAGGCTTCTGGTCCTGTTTCCCTGTCTCTTTCTCGCTACTCGCGCTGGCCCATCAGCAACAGCTGCTGAAGACTGCCTGGTGTGGGTAATAGCTTAGAGTCGATGGGCCCACAGACCTGGAAGGAACATCATTCAGGCCTTTGCTGTGGGATTATTCCAAAAATCGTCTGCTGAGAGGAGTAACATTTCAATTTGAATAACTGGCCAGAGGCTTGGCTCAGTGTTTAATTAGCTTTTCTCTGATGGTAGTTTTCAGAAGGCCTCATGGAAGAAGTTTTGCTCCAAGGAATCTTGCTTCATCTTTGACCAGGCTGCAAGGACCTTAGCAGCCAGTGTCTGTGGAGCCTCCTACAGGAGTAATGAACCTTTTCAGTCCTTTCCTCCACTACTGGGTTTGGGCTTAGTGGTCAGCATTGTCACAGGCTCTTCATGTTATCCCTACCCCTGCCAATCAGGCAGACTTTCTCCCTGGTGCCCAGCATACTTTCCCCCTTTTGTCTTCTGGGATAATGCAGCCCAGCCTGCCAGCTTTCTCTGTATCCTCCCCAGCAGGATGTTCTATCCATAAGGAACTCTGCCTATACTGAGAACTGAGCCTATATTCAGGACAAAGGAACAGTCTTTTGGTATAGAAGGACTTTGGTCAGATGCTCCAGCAGTTAACAAAGAGGCTACATCAGCTTCTGCGTCATAAAACTCATTGGCAAAGCAAATGTGATCCCTCTTCTTTTCTAAATCTTGGATGGTGTGTATGTGTGTACTCATGTGTGCACCTGTGTGTAAGTGTGTGTGCCTGTGTGTGAGTGTGTGTGCACCTGTGTGTGTGCCTGTGTGTATATGTGCTTGTGTGTGAGTGTGTGTGTGTGAATGTGTGCATGTGTGTGAGTGTGTATGTTTATGTGCTTGTGTGTGTGTGTATGTGTGTGAGTGTGTGTATACCTGTGTGTGAGTGTGTGCATGTGTGTGAGTCTGTGTGTGTATGTCCATGTGTGTGAATGTGTGTGCATATGTGAGTGTATGTATGTGTGTATGTGCATTTGTGAGTGTGTGTGTATGTGTGTGTGTAAGAGTGTGCAGTGGAGAGCTGCACACACATTTGCCCAGCTCACACTCACCTTGGCTAGATGATCCTCATTTTCCGTGTTGACTCCGAAGCGTGAGATGCTTGTGTTGTTCAGGCTTGAACTGTGCATCAGCTTCTTCACTCCACTGATCTGGGTCATGAGCTGCTGCTTCTTCTTCTTCTCCCTGTCCTTCTGCGTGGGAGATGGGATTTCCACATCGTTCTGCTTGTCTGCAACAGAACAGTGAACATGCTTTTGAGCACATGTGTGCCAATGTGCATGCAATAGTATTCAGAACAACTTGAACCCTGTGTAATGGAGTTTAAATTTCATAAAGAACTCTTGTAGCATGACCTCGCTGGATCTGCAGATGGGCCTGTGAAGCAGGTGGGAGACATGGATTGTTCCATGTTACTGCCAAAGTAAACTGAGGCCCAGAGGAGCAAGTAACAGAAATAAGAAATGGCAGAGGTAAAACCCAATCCCCATCTTCTATTTTCAGTGTAATCAGAATTGCAGTCATATATTCAAAGTGGAGTATCTATATTTATATAGAAATTTTTTGTTAAAGTGAGTGACATATTTTTGTGTATACAATGTTCATTAGTGGACACAGTGACATAGGGTCTGTGGTCCCATACTGGGGAGGCAGGGGCAGGAGGACAAAGGTTCACAGACCTACATAATGAATTTGAGGGTAGCCTAGGCTACATGGGACTCATCTTAAAGCAAACAGAAAGAAAAAGTTCATTGTAAAAGACAGGGCCAGTTTAACAAAAGCAAACTATGTTATGCTCATTTTAATATATTTTTATTCCTTTTTATGTAAAAATTCATATGAATTTGATTAGGCTCAGTTTAAATAAGAATATATGTTAGAAAAGTAAATGGTTTCATAACCTTCAAATAATTATTTTAAAGCTTTGGTTCATTACCATTTGAGGTTTAGGGGAAGATTATAATTTGATTTTCTTCATGTTTTGTGCTTATTAATTTTCTAATAAATAATAAGGCCTCTTATTCGTAATAGGCATTTTAGTTCCTAATATGTTTGTGGTTATTAACTATTGATAATCTCAGTTAGTTTTCTTTTAAATTTACAAGGTAACAGCAGAGCTAGTATTAGTTTAAATGAATATCTAGATGCATGTAAAATCTTTCCTGTATATTACTATCACCTATTAACTACCAAAAATTGTATTTCCCTTTGCAGGGAATTCTGAGTGCTTGTGATGGTGTATTACCTCTGTCTTGCTACAGGGGCACCTGTGGGGGCACAAAGGTAGTGATTGGGTTCATTGCTGACCCAATCCTTCCTTGGACTAAATGACACCCATGGCTGAAATAGTTAATGTGTCTCTCAGAAGTGCCCTCATTTTTCTTTGCTTGTCACAGTGAAAATCAGTGCAGCAACAACATCCCCATTTGAGAATGGCATGCTTCCAGATGACATGCTGAGACAGAGCTGATTTGCTTTCAGACTCCTGCAGACGATGGCATACTCATGTGTCCTCCTCGGGGACATCTGCCTGCTCACAAGCCCTGGAGACATTCCATCGAAGCAAAGCAAGTACAGCAAGACAGGGCCAGCTTCATGCTTAGCCTATCACCTGGCTGTTGGGGGAGTCTAGCACTTTCTGTCCCCAGGACCCCTGAAAGGGCTTTAGGAACTCACAAGTCTATCACTTTTAATTAGAGAATTTTAGTCACTTCAACTAATTTAAAGGTTTTGAAAAGTATTTGGTGTCAAATGGCACTGAGAAATTTAAAAAAAAAAACACAAATGTATGGGCCACACCCAAATCTATCTATCTATCTATCTATCTATCTATCTATCTATCTATCTATCTATCTAAATAAATATCTATCTAAATCTATCTGTCTATCTATCTATCTATCTAAATATCTATTTCTATCTATCTATCTATCTATCTATCTATCTATCTATCTATCTATCTATCTATCTAAATTCTCCCTGCAGTCTGGATGATCAGGACTAGATTTGGGAAAAAATAACAATCCTACACTCATTTCTCAGATGAAGTCAGCCATTTGCCCCAACTCAAAAGGACTACCTAGTTAACAGATATTTATTCTGCAATTACTTTTTGCCTAGTGATTTAATAGCCCGGATTCAGGCCTTAGTATTCCTGTTAAAAATCTTTCTCCAGTCTCTGGCATGCAAAGTATATGTTATTTAATTTTGAAATTCCCTTTCCTTCTGTCACTTCATGGCTAATAACTACCACTTTCTGCTAGAATGAAAGCCCTTGCTTTTCCCAACAACTGCTCTTCACATTTGGTGTAAAAGCTTGGTTGGATTCCGCAGTGCCTCTGCAGATTTAAGTCTCTCTGGTGGGACCAGCAGCTTTTCTGGTTTGGTTTAATTAAAGGTTTCCTGCACCAGTGAGTAATTGAGCAGAACAACTGCTGTGCCTGGAACACAGCAATGAAGAAGAGCATCATACGCCGGGGTATTGGCGACATTCATGGGTGTTCCCCTTCGCAATCGATGGAACAAGCACAAGGCTTCCCTACTTGGAATTTCCTCTGGTAAGCAGTTAGCTTACCAGATTCCTATGGAAACAACCTGAATCACAGACTCAAAAAAAAAAAAAAGCAAAAAAAAAATCCTCAGTAGGTTAGTATTTCTAGTTGTCAGAATATGGTGGAGACACTGACACCATGGGCTACTTCAAAGCAAGCAGGTAAACAATCAAAAAAGCATATATGAGAACTGGTCTTAATCAAACACTGTTAGTGGCACAATTGGAAGGGTTTTGGTTACTAGATCTTGTGATTGTGACAATTCTAAGTCTCTTTCATTCAAACCTTAAAAATTCTAGCTTTAGAGGTAGGATGTTGAGTATATTTAAAAAAATTCTTTATCTGTGAAAATACTGACTAGCTTTTAATATAACACTTAAAAAGCTTGTTTTATATTTGTGGTCTGCACCTACACCCTTTTTACTTCTCCTGAGACTGAGTACTCCAAAGTCCACTTTTCCCAGCAACATGAAACCCACTACCATATAATAGCATTAGTAAGTGCCTAGCCTGGTCCATGGCTTATTGCCTGGCTCTCTGTGTCCCACCTAAACATAGTCCTTTCAGATGGGAAAACCCACAAGTTTCACAGATGACAGGGTTAGGAGATACCCTTTCTTTCTCTAGGACAGGTTTTAACACTCTTCCACTCTGGCTGAGATATTGTTTTTAAGTATAATGTCAACTGAGATTGTCATCTTCTTATGTTCTGCAATGACTGTTATTTTCAGAACAAAGTCTTTTATATACCAAGAAATTATTAACCCTTCCTTTTCATTTCCAACCATCCTGATTTCCTCCAGAAAAAAATTTCCAAAATAGTATCCACATCATACCCTTAAAGGGGATTCTGCTCCTTATACTCTTACGGCTTTCAATAAGGATGGTATGTGGTATTTATTTCTAAAAATCCAAATGGTTAATCATTCTGGCTTAGAAAAATATTAGTCAAGTGACTCTAGATTGTCTCAACTTCAGTTCTGATTCTTTTATAATGAGGAAATTGTGTCACGAGGCCCTAAACGTTCACTACAGATATGACAGTTTATGAGGAGGCCTTGAGGTCCTCCAGGGAAACCCCTTTCCACCTAAGACAGAGCTAAGAGTCCCCTGCTCTGCATTTGTAGTTCAGAAGCCAGCTCTGACTGTCTGCTTATTACAGAGGGGTCAAGGGTATCTTAGGGAAGCTGCTGAGCAACTGTGACAGACTCACAGAATGAGTCTCACAGATGTCAGAACTGAAGGGCCCCATCTCTCCCAAGGTTCCTATATTTCAGATAAAGCACTTGGTGCCTCTTGTGTGCTTGCTTCTTTTTTTTCTGTGTTTAGAACCTTCTCATTTCCCGATCTAGCCTGTTTACGTATGCCATGTACACATTTAAGGTCATATACACACATCTATACACACACCACCCTTCCAATGCTAATACTGAGGGAAGTTAGTGCTGATTTCACTCCTGTTGTCAGTTCCTGTCAAGTGTCCTGAAAACAGTTGTCAGCTTATGAAAAATAATCAAATGAACCAAGGCATGTATCTGACACAGTGTGCGGAAGAGTCCTGTGTTCAGAGATAATGGGGAAAGGCAAGAGACGAAAAGGATTGGTGATTATGCCTTCTCTTTGTTTATATTCCAGCCACCACTGGACGACTAGTATGTGTAAAAATTCTTCTCCTTTGTTCTCTGGGAAACATTGTTGCAACTGCAGCTGGGAATAGCAGGTGCTGGAGGACACTCACACGTGTGTCAAGAGCAGGGAGAATGGTCTCTGCCTGCTAATCTGCAGTTTGCTGATCTGCTGGATGACCAAGGGCTGTACTGTAATGCTGCACTGAGCATTATTGCATGGGCGGCTGCTGAGAAAGCTAGCCTGTTAGGAGGAACTGCTTTGAAGGGAAAGATAGAGGACTGATTTTTAAAACATAGCTGCAGGCCGACTGTGCTCCATAAGACACCAAGGCAAATGCTCCTTTACTAAGGGGCTGTGCCAAAAAGGAAAGCCCTGGTGCTCATCTGTAAGGATGGGTCACTTCCTTGGAAAGAAATATGGAGCTGCATAAACAAGAACAGTTCAAACGAGAAGAATCCAAATGTTGGGGCTTCCCATGCATTTTGAGGTACATATACACCAATTCTGCAGGTCTCATTAAAACAGGCAGAATAGGCTCATAATAGAAAAGTTCCCCTTAAGAAAATTTAAGAAATTTCTAAGTTGTCAAACAAGACCCTGGGAATAACTGAGGACCACCCCTGCAAACCCATGGCCAGTGCTCTGTGTTAAGTACCATCTACATAATTTTAGAGAGCAAGAAAAAAAACAGAAAAAGAAGACAGTTGGTACTGCTTAGAGAAGACAAGGCCTCTTAGACAGGAACCCAACCCCTGGAACACACATGTATTCATCCTTTAGAGATAACCCACCAAAGCAACAGTCAAATTATTTCCAGAATATGTTCTCCTGGACTCTACATGTAGAGGTGGCACGACCCTTACAAAATACCTAAAAGGAAAGATTTTTGTCTTAGAGCCCAGTTACTAGATGATTTTTTTTTTGATACTGGTAGAGGAGTTGCTGGGTAGGGTATTGGACCTTCAGCTGCTTGGGAGGTCTCTGTGAGACAGGTTCAGTAATATGAAACCATGTAAATGCAAGCAATCCATCATATCCTGCTCTTTTTAGAGGGTATTTTCATTTCAGAAATATCTTCTCGCTTACTGTTTTCCTATAGCGAGAGGTTTTAGCTTTTATCTTGGATGGATGTTTTTTTCTGTGCTCAATCTCACTCCAAATTCACAGGGATGCCCTTGGTAGACTGTAAAAATTCACCCTGCAGAAGCTCAGTGGGTTTTCCTGTTAACATCTTACCTAAGAACGTGTTTGAAATGTATTCAGACACCTGGTTCCCTGATCTGCTCATCTCTGAGAGGTGTGTCAGCTCCCGGTTCAGCATCCTTTTGAACTGTTTATAAAGAAAAGAAAATGCATTAAGTGTCTAAGAAAGAGCAAACAATTGCTGTATTTCAACTTGACTTTCTAGGAACCGAGAGACTGGATCAGCCAATTTCATTAGGTTAATGAGAGCTGTAATAGAAATCACAATGTCCTCTCAATTTGATAGCATTGCAATGTCGCTGTAGAAAAAAAAATAGAAGTTCTTAAAATTTCTTAAAATTGTTTTCTGATTGCTTTTGAAGTTGCAAACTCAGGAAAAGAAATTTTAATAAAGGTTAAAATAATGTCACTTGAGTTAAGAAACTGGAAATATGTCCAAAAATATAGTTTGGAGTGATAACATATTCAGTGAGAACAGATTAATTGAAAAGTTTAAGATAAAATGAAAAGAGAGGCAGAAAGCATCCTTTTAAAACAGAGTTGAGAAGAACCAGAATTTTGAAACACATTACAGTACATTAAAATACAATACAATAAAACATGTCTTATTTCATTATAAGAAGTCCCAGTGGGTTAAACGTATATACAAATTTAACCACTGCTCAATGCCGTCTACCCCATGAAATACAGAGGGACATAAAAACATCACATCCTATCAAAGACACATAACACAGTCAAATTGACCCACCTTGATATAACCCCAAGAAACAGATAACAAATAGTTTGCCTCAGGCATTTTGGAAGCTCTTCTTGCCACAATCCACAAATCCCTTTGAAAGAATTCAGTTCTATGAGAGCGATCTCCAGGGGATCAGGAAACCGCTGCAGTTCCAGTGGTTAAAGAACCAAAACTTAGAAAAGACAAAGCCTTCCAGATGGGCGGTATTTCCTAATAAAGGCAAGCTCATCTTCATTCACACTCCATCCTTGGAAGACGCCTACGCGCTCCCTGCTTATTTCCAGGCAGAAGAGAGTAATGAAACCAGGAATTGTATGAAGGAGGAGCGAGAGCCTGTCCAAATGTATTCAGCTGGCCGGCTTGAAGCACTCCATCAGTTACGAACAGTCCTGGTGCCCGGAGGGGTTTCCACCCTAGATTAGTCCAACTCTGCCAGGGAGCAGGGAATCTCTTTCCCCCAGGAGCTGTCTGACTGGGAAACAGCCATCTTTTTAAAAGGAGAAGATTAAAATGGAGGAAGCCCCATGAATATTTAAGTAAACCTGAGGTCCTACCCTCCCCCGTTCCTGTTTAGGTGTTCTTTAACCCTCTCTTCCTCTGCAGACAGCGCTCTGCAGATGCAGCCTGACACAGCGCTCAGTTCTTCTAATTGCTTCCAAGTGATGGTACATTTGATTAATTGATGCTGAGTTTTTTCTTCTTCTTTTTTTTTTTTTTAACATTGGAAAAGGTTAGAGCTGTGGCTGCTTTCTGACTTGGCTTCCAGTATAGGAGGATTTCTTTTAAACCAGCGTTTGGAACATTATTTGCCCACCAACTGGGTGCTGATGCATTTAACCTCTTTTCTCGGTGGAATGAATGGGGATGGAATTAATTTATTTGGTTCAAAAAGTACTTCATATGCAGTGTGCAATTTTCTGCACTCAGTCAGTTCATTAATATGCTTATTACATCATATTCAGCAAATGGATTAAATTCATAACCTTTCCTGTAGGGTCCCGAGTACACTAGGGAATCTGAGACAGCGTTTGCTGCATGAGGAACGATTATCTGGCGTTATGTTTATTTGATATTTTACCACTGGTACATCTTATAATTCATGTTAGAAATGTCTCAGAGTTAAATTATTTTAGTTTCATTTTAGCAACCCAGGACATGCTGAAAATGACATTCTTTTCCTGGCTCCTTTGCCGGCCCCTTCTTGTCAGCATTACAGTACAGGCAGTGGGATGGATGCCTTGCCCAAGCTGGCTTAATTTCTCCCCATCTCCCCTACATCCTATTCCTAGCCTTCCTGGGAGTTCCTGTATTGCATGTTGAAGGATCAGTAAAGCACCATGGCAACAGCCTGAACTTGTAATTGGCTCTCTTTCCTGTGAGGCATTCCCTTTCCAAATGAGCATCCTGCATCTGACAATAGCTTCACTTCAGGCATCTAAGACTCAGGTCAAACCATTGCTTCCCCAGAGAGAAGCCTTTTGAGGTGAAGCCAGACCAAACCTAAGTCTCTGCCTGTTGGCTCACGGTACCACACACTGTTCTCAGAGACACAACCACTCTCTTTCTGGGTAGCCCTGCTTGTGTATGTGTGTATATTTTCAAGAGTAACCTGACATCTCTGGGTCAATCATTTCTGCTTTGTAAACTACATATTGAACCTCAGTGCAACTTTGAACTCCAGGTGAATTGCATAAATTCCTAGTTATATGTTAAGATATAACCCTGTCATGATGGCCTCTCCAAGACAGCACTTACTGAAGACTGGGAAGCTAAAAAAGACTGCATTATAAGTGCTGATTGGTCTGGTGGCTTTTGGCAAAGTAACAAATTTCAAAGTGTAGTAAAAATATCTTACATAAAGTCTTAGAGACTGATGATCTTGTTTCTAGTTCTCTCACAAATCCCCACCGTCACCCCACTTCCCTGCACAAGATTTAGCCAAATATAATAGCCAGGTATTTTGGTTCCTTTGGTATCTCTGAAATACTTGCAAACATTTTGGAGTCCATTAGGATTGTCCTACCTCAATCAAACTATTCTGTCATGCTTTCAACAAACACCAAAGGGACACCTGAAATGGCTGGGCACAGCGGTTGGGGGAAAAGCAAGCAAAAGAGCAAACAAAAAGTCCTCTTAGGGTTTTAATCAACTTTCCTTCTAGTAGATGTGCTAGATCTATCAGGATACATTGATTAATCCTCAATTAACAGTCTGAAGAGGGTAAGGAGGACTCTTTAGTGGTTTAGTTGGCTGCTCTGTTCAAGAGATGAGAACAGGCCAAAAAACTGAATCATATACGGCAAGATCCTTCTTTCCTTTCCCTTCCTCCATATAGCTTCTCTTTGTCATAGGACCCTGTTGGGATTCGTGGTCCATTAGTCTGTGTGGTAAAGGATCGTGGTTTTTAGCCATGGGGCTAAGTAAACTATACACCTCCTGTGTCTTTACAGAAGGGGTCAGTGTACTCATGCAAATAAACAGAGGAATACCATCTCCCTTCTTTCCGTGCCTAAATGAATTCTCCTATGATCCTTTTACTAAGGGCAGGCCAATGCATACCAAAATCAAAGTTTTCCAAAGTCATCCTAAGGTAACCATAAAATACACATGACAGAGTATACAAATGAAGGTCATCCAGGATCAGAAACCAATCTAGACCTTTTAAATGTTGCTTAGCAACCACCGCTGGTTTTCCTCAGCAAGGGAGGGCCCCACCACACTGACTAAGGCAATCATTGCTCTCATCAAAAAATACTTATGAAGGGCCCACTTGTTTGGGGCTCTGAAAGACTAAGAAAGGCGAACGTTGCCTTCTAGCAAGACAAAGTCTGATTAGTAAAGGTAAGGCTGGCCCTGGTGCCTGGACAAGCCAAGGACTGGAATTTGATATGTTGAGGTGTCAGTGGATGGACAGTTGAGGAACTCAGAATAGGTGGGTTTTCAGTATCTGATTCCCACATAAGAGTTGCTTCTGGCAAGCTATAGGTAGTGGTGACACAGCAATCAAGCATCAACACTGATTCTCAGTCTATGTCTAGTCTTGTGACGTCACCACAGTTCTCTTCTGTGAAACAGGAATGAGACATAAGACTTCCAACCCACCTCTCTGCCCCAACCTCTCAAGATTGTGTGGTAGATTCCAGGGCAGCCTCCTACAGTTTGAGCACAGTATCTACTAGCAACTAGCTCCTCTCGGAAAATAAAGCTCTTTCTGTATTGCTGAGGTAAGCAGAGAGGGAAATGGTGATGCTTCTGTGTGCAAGAATAAACCACTGGATTAGTTGTAACTCAGACCTCCATAGCCTGAGACTCTTGGAGCCTTCCTGTTGATTTACCCAGTTAGTTGTCTCAATATGAAGGTAAAATGGATCCAGAATGAAACCAGGGACCAAGGACTTACAGAGTTGGAAGGGAATGAATTTATTTACTTCATCAAATGCAGTGGAGAATCCACAAATTGGAAGGTGCTATTTCAAAGATAAATGTGTTCCCGTGTCTCCTGTACACATATCCTATTTTTCTTTAATAATCTGTCCTCACAAGAAAGCCCTGTTAGAGACTACCTAGAAATAATGTCCCCAGAGGAAATGGCCAAATTCCCTTTTCAACACAGACAAACAAAGTTTGTGAATGAACCCTTAGAACACAAACTTCACCATACCTCCCTAAAGCTGGGTCTGTCCAACACGAGATCTACCAGCACTACTGAAAAATTACATTTAGGTTTTAGAAAGAGAAGAGCTATTACTTTAAAAATGACTTATTACCATTTTTCTAGAATATTTTTTCTTTTTAAAAAAGAAATCTGTGTTTTTTTAAATTTAATTTTTATGTTCCCAGAATTACAAATGATAAGGCTGTGTGTGATGTTTGTCATGCACCAAAATCTAACACAGACTTCTTTTAATAGTGAGAGGCTACTTAGCAAATATTTGAAATTAAATTTTGTCAGATAAGTTCTTTTTTGTTTTTTTAGTTTCTGAGCCACTCTTTCTAAAGTGATGAGAACATGTCCTTGTTTTCTATTCTTTATCAAAAGATGAGCTTAAGGCTTGTGCAAAGATCTCCAGGCACTGTCCTGAGCTCTTAGTGACCTCACATAGAAGGGTGAACTGGAAGGATCTTGGTAGCATTATGTTTCTAAAAAAATAAAGGACTATCATCGGGCATGTGAAAGAGTTACTTTTAAACTAATCTGGATTTGTTAGCAGTGATTCTATATGATTAAAAATATCATTAAAATAATTGAAAGTTTTTTAATTGAAAAGTTTTGAATTGAAAAGATCCTTTTTTCTCAATGATAACCTGGTGAAGACAGTGAAAGAAAATTTTAAGGACTGGCGGGGGGCGGGGGGAGGTTTGGCAGAGGGAGGGTGGAGTGGGGGGAAAGGTGCCAAAGAGAGGAAGGCAGCCCCAGTCATTGCTCCTGTGGGTGGCCATCTACGTAGGAGCCCAGCTGTGAGACAGGCGCCTTATTGTGTAGGATTTTCCTGTTTTTGCAGTTTGAAACAACTGCCGAACTCATTAAAGTCACAATGACTTGTGGGGACTGACTTTTGACTCATATTTTATACTCTTGTTAGTCATAACGTTATAAGAATTCCCAAGAATCAGGAAAGCAAAGGGGTTGAAAATCCCTCTTGAGATCATGCACGAGACACTCATGGTGGCAGAGAGGGAGAAGTTGTGGGTACACAAGTTAGTGAGAGAGGACCACAAGCAATATGTAAGCTCTGATAAAATGAATTGACTTCTTGGGTCTCTGTTTTAGTTGAACAAAATGGTTAATTTTAAAGCCCCTATTTTTTTTTTAAATTAGACTTTAAAATAAAACAGAAAAAAAAATCTGGTGCAAGGATCTGCTGTAGTTCTTTAAAAACGCTTTTGTGAAACTCACAATTTCCACTGTTCTTAATAGCTCAGGCACTGTGCTGCCTCCCTCCTGTCCTTCCATCATTCCTTTAAAACATCAAGCCCTGTTTCTTTAACAGCGTGTTTGTCTTATTTGAAAGGCAAGTGGAATAGCACTGGGTGAATTAATAACTGAATGGAAGAAGGAGCTGAGGCCATGGCCATGCCCCCTTTGCCAGAGTAGCTGAGCCAGAGAACACAGTTCCAGGGTGGGTCATGACTGCCAATAGGTTCTGCCAGAAGCAAAGTCTGGACTAAGGGCACAGGGTTAGGTAATAGTCACCACTCAAGGGTCACATCAGAGTGACTTTCTTCTACACGGACTTGATGATGGAGTCTTGTCTCTTCCTATATTCTCAGGGATGTAGTGATAGGAATAGGATAGTGTAGGTAGGAATCTGAGGAAAAGCAAGCGTGAATCTTGTCATCACAATTTTGCAACAAAATGCTGGCATTTCTGATGAACAAAGCCAGTTCTATTCATCAGCCAGAAGATGAGTGTTTGCTCAAGTCACATATGAAAGGCTGTGTAGGGACAACACATTAGTGCACACATACAGAGAACTGGAAAGGGAGAAGGGGGGCTTCAGAATCCAATTGTTTCTCATGTTGACACTAGGCTTTGTGTAGCTCTCTGAGTTTTTAGGTGTTTCTCTCTACTTAGTCCCTTCACTAATCATGTATTTTTCTTTTTACAGTTTCTGAAATCGTTTCAAGAGAAAATATGACACACATTATTTGAATGCTGAGAAGTGACCCTTCCTAACACTGCAGTAATTCCCATAAGAACCTTTATAGAAACTTCTCATGACCCACATTTCCTTCTAAATTGCTACAGTGACATGATTAAATAGACAAAAAATAAATACTGCAACTATTTCTCAGAGCTAACAAGTCGCAGCATTTTATACCATATACTATTTCTAAATTATGTATAATGTTTATTATATTATATGATGTATCATATATATTTATGCTTCAGAGAATTGCTAGGTGTGGTGGATAAAATTCAACATACTCTTTTAAATATAAAACTCTTCTAAGCATATGCATAGTTCAGATATTACATATCCAAATATCTCACAAGAAGATTCGAAGTTATACATTTGTTATAACATCAGGGTAAAAGCCTATGCCTATTTTTAGCTAATTAAAAATATCCAAATCTTAGTTTTTAGATAAAGATCTTTCCTTCTTTTGAGAAATAAAAGACCACTAACCACACTAACCACTCTTGGAACTTTACGATGCCATCTTACTTACTATCTTCTTGCTAATAATCTGCAAGACTATTTTGACATATTTTGAGTGCTGGCCTAAAATGAAAGACAGCTGACCTCATCAATCAACAGATGACCAAAATCATTGCAACAACTGAGAAAAAGAATTAAGGAATCAAGGCTGAGTATTGAATTACTCTTCTATGATCCCAAGGTCACAAGATTTTCATATGATTCTAAAGCTGGTGACTAAAACCTTTTAAAAAGTTTTCTCAGCTAGAAACCCTACATCTTATAATATTAAAAAAGATAGAGACACTGAATCAGATGCATGGAACATTAAGTCTTGAATTCTCTCCAGTGGAAAACAAAATCAATGGTTGGTGACCTCCAGCTCTCTGGAGACAACTACACAGAACTAGGAGAACATCACCCAAACATTCTTAGTCCATAAATATGAGTCATGACAGACATTTGGCCACTGAACTACATCTGAAGACCCTGGGTTTTTAAGATAAGGTTTTGCAACATTGCCTAAGAAGTTCTTGCCTCTACCTCACAAATTCAAGGCTTGTGTGTACTGCTACACCCAGAAGTACAGTTCCTCTTAAGAATCCCCACTTTCAGACTCAAAATGTCTATGATTTCTGTGGCTATGCAAATCTGCCATAACTTATTTTTGAGATTCTCCTCTACTTTCCTAAAGGGCATCACAGAGCCTATAATGTATTTGACATTAGTTATATATTGTTTTCAGCTAATGTCTCTCCTATACTCCCTGATATATTAGATAGTGGGAGGTTTCGAAGCTGCTTTAAGAATCACTTCTTCTGAGTTAACATTTCTCAGGGCTGGGACAGCCCAATAGTTTGTCAAGTTTTGAGATCAACTCTGGGGCCTATCAAGTAAATCAAAACCTTGAGCTACACAGGTTTATCTTTTCTCTCCTGAAAGCATGTATCTTGTCCCTTTTAGTATTTTGCCATGCCTCATGTTGGACTATACACATTCAAACTGAGAAAAATCTTCCACAAGTTGAAAGTTTGGACAAATTTGTAAACTCTAAAGGATGAAAACAAGTGTCTTGGGTAATTTTTATCCCATTAGAAGAGATAGCTATATTCTGCATATTGCTCTCCTGTGATAGCTACAATACTTTAGACCAGATGGATGTATACTTCCACCACAATGTATCCTTAAGACGTACAGGACTATTGGGATAGAGACAATTTCAGAGATGGACACCTAGCTTTTACATGGAAAAGAGGGAGTGTTCATTTTAGGCTTGCCCTGCTAGTGGACTTCAATAACACAAAGGAAGCCTGACCAGAGAAGTCAGTAGCCTCTACAACAGGTGATACAGCGACAGCTTAGTGTTCTCTCAAATTTGGAAATAAACTCCTATGCTGTAGCGTAGTCTAGGAAACTGCAAGTTATTAAGCCTGTGAAAGACTAAGGATTTCCACCTTTAAAGTGGGACAGCTAGAAAGGATATATGTCTGTGACCTAGTGGGTGCTCTGTGCCATGGAATTTATGCTTGAAGCTAGGTTTTATTTCTGAATTAATTTCAAGCTTTGGGTTCACAGCTGCATGGAAGTTTCTTGTAGCTCTTTAGCAACTAAACTCTTTTTGTTGTTGAGAGTAGCTTGCATAACTACAAAATTCCCACAACATGTGTGATGCAGTGCCATGTCATGCAGGTCACGTGATACACGAGTTACTCATACAGGTGCAGGCTTGCTCATTACCAGGCTAAGGAGTGTAACCAGAGTTGCCAGAAAGATAAGTGAAGCATTTATCTTCTTATTTATTATGAAAACCATAATTAGAAATGGGCTTATATTGAGGCCATAACATTAAAAAAAAAAAGCCTGTTTGGAAAAGTCAGGCTGTTAGTACCAGTGTGGATTGATGCTTCTTTAATTTAGGCAATTTATTCTAATTAGGAGATTTCAGACTTCTCCAGGTATTGACCAAAGCTTGGCATAACCACAGACTGCCTGCCTGACATAAAGATATCTGTGCTGTGTATTTGTTCAGAATTGTAGAGTTGAAGTCAATCTAGTGACATATGAATTAGTTTAATATGCTACTGGAGTAAGGATATATTACTAGTATACTATTATCAACAAAACTAGTATTACTAGTATCAACAAAATGCCAGCATGGAGATTATGGCCCAATAATGGCAAAGCTCTCTGGTGCCATGCAACAGAGGGGGAGAGAGAGAGAGAGAGAGAGAGAGAGAGAGAGAGAGAGAGAGAGAGGTGCTGACTGACATACCACCATCCCAGATACAAGTAGGTTTGAAACAGCAGGCCATCACGAGTCTCTGAAGGCTCAGATTCATGTCCAGATGGATGTAGTCCATCTGAGAGAATGGTAAATCAAATAATGCCAAACCAACCAGCCAGCTTCCAAATGACCACCCCAAGCTTCCCATTTCTGCTCACAGGAAAGGTATATGTATACATCCCCACACACCACATCTCACGTTTATTCCTGTACTGTGGAACCTTAATTCGGAGAGTATATAAGCCTTAAGAGAAGAAATGGGCTTTGGAAACTTAAGCTGCCCTGTAGTCAGTGTTTCCTGAGGCAGATTCAGAGTTTCTAGGCATTGTAGTTCTGGGTCATGAGATCGGATATGAAAAAGCATGGAAGAAAAGTCTGTTTTCCAAGTTACTCCTATCAAATGTTTACATTGGAAGGACTCAGGCTTTATTCATTTTAACCAAATACATTTACCATACTGGAAAAAAAAGATGATCTATTTGCCTCCAGGGGTCCACACTCTTTGACTAGGTTTCTTATTTTAGCATCTTGGTTTTCTGTGTTAAGAGCTTTCATTGGACTAAGGAGATGGCTTAGTTTGTAGACTGCTTTCTGTCAAAACCTGAGGACCAGACTTTGGATTCCCTGCAGAAAAGCCAGGTATGGCAGTGTAAGTGTAACTCTAGCATGGGATGAGAGGAAAGGTATAGTATGAATCCTGGGATTTATTGGCTAGCCATTCTAGCCGAAATAACGTATCATTTTGGTTCAATAAGAGACCTTGAGTGTTTTTGGTTTTTGAAAAAAAAACAAAAAATACGAATTAAACAATAAAGGAAATTATTTGGTATTGATCTCCAGATTCCATGTGCACACTCACTATTGAACACACCCAAATATACCAAGGTACACAGACCCCCATACACTCTCTGGAGCTTTCCTTGAAAAGTAACATATGACCTTTTCAGTTTGAAAATGTACTCTGCTAGTCATAGAACATAACACTAGACAATGTAACTATCCAGATTTTAATCATATAAAAGTATTTTAATCATATAAACTCTTAGTACAAAAATATCTTTAACAAGTTAAAAAAAATTCTCAGAAATTAAATGAGTCTGGCTATTAAACATTTAAAATATAATACAGGTAGCCCTTGTTGAAACAGTCTCAAGGACACAGTCATGTAATGCTAAGAAAGATTCAAATAAGGTTTGTGCAACCAGATCCTAAGTGTTAAAACACAGCAGGAAAAAGTCAGTGGTGCTCATCCTGTCAAAAACATAAATAATGTATTCTCCTGGCCAAGAAAAATATAGCCAGTGCATCAGTCACCATGGCTGTATCTCAATCATCTGAGTTAGAATGGAGCTAGCAGCAGTCATCACAGTAGGCAGAGGAGGGCCTTGTAGCTGGCAGGATAGAGGGTTCTTTTGTGGCGTGTCAGGCCTGTTAGGGTTCAGACTGCATGTTAACCAAGTTATCCAGAGTAGAGGCTTACACTAGAAGTATCAGAAGGTTCCTAGCTCCACATACTCAAGTGGACAAGTGAAACTACACTGGAAATATATCAAATGCCAGGTCTCTCAAAGGCTAGCTGTGATACTAACTGACAGGACAGTAAGAGGCTGGTCTGCAGAAACACAGGCAAGGTTGTGCGTAACAGGAGAGGTTCATAGCACAGAGCCTTGACTGTGTGAGAACAGAATGGGGGTCTTCTGGGTAATGTAAGACAAGAGAAGCTTACAGAACGTTTACTCATCTGCATGAGATGATCAAGCTCTGCTGCACTGAAGCCACAGTTTAACAGATGTTCTGATGTTAAGGGGAAAAAGGAAGTTTGAAAGCCACCCTGTTGACCAATCGGGCTTAGTAAACTTTTAGTATGTCTTCTGTCATTTGTCTCTATTTTTCTCCTGTACTAAAATGAGCATTTCGGTTCTTTATCATGTTTCCTTCCAGTGTAATCTCCTTTTAAGTATTTTAGCTTTTAGTTCAAGTCTTCCTTTTTTTCCCCAGCAACCTCAGCATCAAATGTTTTTATTCACTTGAGGCTTTGTAGTTTCCTTTTCATTTCTTACATACTATATGCTAAAAAGCTTCTCCTTACTCTGTCCCATTATATAATGTAAATAATGGCTGGAAATGGGTCAATATCAAAAGAGCAGAAATTAGCATGTCGGGATCTTTCAAACATGGAATATCTCTCCTTAATAAACATTATACTGGCACAACTAGTTCTCTAAGTCACTTTATTTTCCCCAACTACTTCTTCATTTTAACAAATTTGAACAGTAGATAATAATGACTTCTTTACATCTATTACAGAGTATTTAAAGTATCTACTTCACTATTCTAAATTTTAATAAATAATGAACTCATCTTGAGCCAGAGTGGGTCATTGACAACAAAAATAAGCCTGTATTCTCTGAGTGAGATTGACCTGACTCAAAATGCTTACAAGCACTGGCACTGTTTATCAGTGAGCAGCCAGCCGCCAATAGAATTGAACTAACGCTACTGTGGTAATAGGACCCAAGAATGGGCAATTCAGTTAAGCCATGAGAGTTTTATGTTGAGACATTCATTGGAAAGAGACATTGCAGGGGCAGTAGAGGTTAACCTGGGATTCCCACCTTCATATCAATCTGCTGGCTAGCCACTCTGCTACGTAGCTGAAAGAATCCACAGCCTGGTGACTATTTTACCAGTATGTAAACTCTCTAATTTGCCATCTTCAGTTCCCAACAGAGGAGGAAATAAGAAGGATTACCATAGGATTTGAAGTGAGACCTCTATCTTAGCACCATAATCTTCCCATGATCCTCTGACTCTGGAGAAGTCAAGTCACAATAAAACTACTTTTCAGTGAAATTACACCTTGTATTTTTAAAGGTTTAAAAAATTGTATTAGATATTTAACCTTCACTTTGTATTGATAAGAAAATAGGCCTTATTTATAAAATGTTTCCTTGTCTGTAAAATGACTTCAAATAAATAATATTTAATTAGTTTTTTTTTCCTGAAAGTAACAGCAGCACATAAACACAATCCCTCTGCTACCACAAATTACATATCAGCCTTCCTACACTTTGGGGACTCACAAGGGTCTGCACATTCAGAATGCAATAAATGAGTCTCCTTCATCCTGAGATCACCATCATGACCATAGCATCTCCCCTGTCAGGTAAATAAATAAATAGGACTTTTAAAATTCCCCTCTTGACAGAAAGTTGCAATATTGTGCCTAGTACAACTGTGTGAAACTATAATTGGAAACTATCTACCAAATGTCACCATCTATAATGACCAAGGACATTAGTTGTCAGGTCAAAACTTAGTTTACTTGCTTCTCTGTGTAGCACAGCCAATCTAACTCAATTGGAAAGATATTTTTATTTAGTGATTTTTTTTTTGTTAAGGTATTAGATGCCAATGCTTCTTGTCTCAAATCTACTTTTTTTTTAAAAAAAAAAATATTGGTTTGATCTTCTTTTAAAAACTTCTAAGTAGCTGGACTCTGATATCATCTTTGTTCAAGGTTATAATAGTATACAGTCTACTGCAAAGAAAGGGTAATGTGGTCTTGTAAGGTTCTTAACAGCAAAATTTAAATTTACTATGTTTTAAATTAAAATGTTAGAAGATTACAATGAGTCTACCTTGAAGGTGACTTTTATCTTAATAAACTTGCCACACTTCAATCTGGGAGGGCTCCAGGCTTCCACGGCCCTCTGTCCTAACTCTGCGACTGTTTTTGGAAAGGAACGCATTATGATTGCTGAGCAGACATGCATGGCTTCTAGCTTTAAATGCTACTCCCTACTCCATAAAGAAGAGAAGATTATCAGTGATCTTCAAAACGGGCACACAAGAACGGAAGACTGA
Organism: Grammomys surdaster; assembly: GCF_004785775.1. NCBI lineage: Eukaryota > Metazoa > Chordata > Mammalia > Rodentia > Muridae > Grammomys > Grammomys surdaster. Next base: position 16,140,846 of record NW_021604579.1, read on the forward strand.
CCACTGTCCTCACTTTTAAGTGACTTAACAGTCCTTTCTTTGTGGAACATTTGGCTACTTTAAAGTAAACCAAACAAAGAAAGTTACAGCAGAATCTCCTAAAGATTAAATGGTTTGGCACCGGCTGAGGGAAACATCACGGGCCAGAGGGCAAGACAGAAAGAGGCTGGTAGGTCCCAGAAAAGAGCGAAAGCGAGTCTGTACAGGACAGCACAGAGAGAACTGGCATGCTGCCGACAGGAGTGCACCCCCACCGACCAGCATGGGTGTACCCTGGCGTTTTCTGGTAGGATATTTTGGTTTTTATAACAGTGAATGATCCTTGCCCGCTGAACCCATTTCACCTAGAAGTTTAATATTTTGGAAGAATTGTGTAAGAATGAGCCTCACCCCTGGCTTTACTTCCATAGATAACAATGGCAAGGAACTTGGTGGGGCAGGGAGTCTGGGAGTTATTCTAAAAGATCAAACACGCAAAGGCAGGGAAGAATAAAACGTGGAAACCAAATGCTAAGTTCATTAACTTGCTGCAATGCAGTATTTCAAAACTGCTATTTAGGGTTTATAGTTGACTCCACAGCTATAGTGTTCTCCTATCGCTGGCCAGAGTGACACAGTAGTGAAATTCTATTTGAGATATTTGCCCACTTATAGAAATTGCAAGTGAGTTAACCAAAAGCCTGGGTAAACTGGGTCAGAATTCAGTAAAGGAACTGGCTCCTATATATACATACCAATGTAGAAATATTTAGATTAAGCAGAAACACTACTAATCACATTTATTACAAAGTGCTAGTCCCCAAACTCTTTCATGTGCTACGCTTTCATAAGAGTAGCATTTCAAATACAGAATCGCATCAAAAAATACAACTGTATTCTGTTACAGAAAGAATGATTTAAACAACAATAAACAAAGACTGATGAGCTAAATATTCTCTTGCATCTCTGAAGACAATGATTTAAGAAAGCCCTCTGAAACTGGGCAGCCCTCAGCCCAGGAAGCTCTGCTGCAGAGAAATGAATGTTCTGTTTTATGCATTGGGAAGGACATCCTCCTGAATGACAATAAAATCAAAATCTTTCATTTGGGGGAGGGAAGGAGAAGATGCCTAGTCAGTGTAAAATGGAATTTGGAATTCAGCTTCAAAGAACTTTTTACTGTCATATCTTAAGCTAAGTTAGGGAAAACTAAGAAAGCTGCAGTTTTGCACACTAATCCACAAGAAGCAAAGGATGTGTCTGACTTTGACAGACATACTTGACAATTCCATTTTCATGAGTAGTCATCCACCATTTTCTAGAACTCTGACAGTGTCCTCCCTTAACCTGTGTCAGAAGGACTACTTCCCAGCCCAAATTGAGTCTGAAATTAATGGCCAGGCTACAAGAACAACGTAACTGAACATTAGAAATCTGAACCAGGCCTCACCAACAGGGATAAGACTTCCAACCAAACGCTACAAAGCTCACGGGGAAGAATCACTAAGCACCTTCTGGTTCCATTTATTTGTCTCATTGGGATCCTGACCATGATCCTCTCCCAGCCCCATCAAGTCTAAAGCCTCATGTGTCTAAAGCATACTACCACTGGGTCATATCCTCAGCACCAAGAATTAAAACCTTGTGTGTGTGTGTGTGCGCGCGCACGTGCACACATTTGAGTTAGGGTTGAATCTTAGAGTCCCACAAATGGTTGCAAGCACTCTCCTAATGAGCTTGATTTCCAGGCATGGTGATTTTATTCAAGCTAATCAAGTTATTTTTACTAAATTCCAATTTAACAACCCGGAGATAGTGCCTATTTCCAAGAATTTATATATTCATGAAGAATATGGGTAAAGGACTTAGCCAAATATCTGCATGCGCCATCTACCCCTGTGTGAGACACTGGCTGTCTACCAACATAAATTCAAGACCTAAAGTAAACCACAAAAATAATCTTTTCCAACTACTTTGCTTTATAATAAGGAAATGAAAAGATTTTTAAATGATTCAATTGCTCTGGCAAATATTCACAGTAAAGGTAGAGCTAGAATTTAAACTTGTGGCTTATATTCAGGCTCCTTCACTTTAGGCTGAGCTAGTAAAGAGAGAAAACTGGGTCAAAGAATGCACATCGCCCTTCCTGCTGGTCAGAACCAATGTTCACGTTATGCTTTAGAGCAAGATCATCCCTAACATTTGTCAGGGTGCATACTACAAGCTTAAATGCTTAAGAGTGCAATTTAAGCTCTCTCCTAAAGTGCTAACTTGACAGATAGTCCATCACAGTACCGAAGGTCAACTAGAGCTGAGCCTCCATCAACTTGGATGATATCTTACCCTCTCCTAGTTCCAGCACTCAGGACCTCACAGGTAAGCTTGTGCGAGCCTCTGCCGAAGCCTGTGTGTTCGTGACTCCTCCCCCCCCCCACACACACATGCATTCTCCCCAGTTCTTGTCACTGCCGCATGGCTATCTATGCCTGGGCCCTCAGAGTGTGTACCTGCTGCATGGAAGCACATCCACACAGAGACCCTGGGAAGATGAATAAGAGCCATTTGGGCAGAGAATGAGGAGTCTGGCCAGAGGCACAGTGAGGTCTAGTAGGGAATGCATGTATCTCTATGGTCTGATGAAGCCCTTCTGCACAGCTGGAGGAAAGCATACTAAGGCTCCCTTCAAGCCTAGGGACCTGTAAAAGGCCGCTTTGTTAAGGGGAAACCCCTCTCTTACCATTATCATCGATTAATCCTTCAATAACCTGCTTCCTTTCTGATAGGGCTCCGAGATGCATCTCTTGGCCAATTAGATCTATTTCCTTTCAATTCTGTTAGGCTCAGTGTTTCCCAAAGTTACTGATTGATTATTCAGGGATACAGAAAGTGACTTCCCTCAACTTTAGAGCATTTGTCTTGCCTCGGTCATGACCGTCTTCCAGTATCACACACTCAGGTTTACTAGTGCCTCCAGGCTGGTAAAATTGAGTGACTTGAGCCCCTCCCTTTCAAGAGCCTAGGCAATTAGTTGGTACAGGTTCTCAGAGTGGAGCTGGAGAAATAAGCCTGTGCAGCTAGGAGGACTCACTTCTCCAGTGATGGTATCTGTATGTGATTTCAGGATGCCTCAAGAGAGTACCATTTATCTCCCACTCCCAGTTGGTGAGCTTCCTCAGCCAACATTTACTCAGGTGCTCTATTCCAGCTTGTTAGTCCATAGGAAGCTTTGGTATCTGAGACTGTACTTTCCAATTCCAGAACATCCAATTTCATCATCTGGGTCCAAATCTATCCCAGGCAAAGCTGATAGAGAAAGAAAAATGTCCCCCAGCAGGATGTTTGGAGGTTATCAGGGGCTGTGACTAATCATTTGAATATAGCTGCAGTTGAAAATGACAATATACTTCTCTATCTACAGTCACTATACCAGGTACTAATAAACCTTTGGATGCTTTTCACCTGAAGATACTGGATGAGAGACTATGCTTCTCTGTCCAAAGTGGGAAGGAACACCTCCCATCTTTTCCCAGTCCCGCCCCACCTCCCTAGGATTGATTGTTCTGGGCCCATCCTTCCTCAGCCACTGTTGTTGCAACCCTGTACTTCTCTGACTGTGTCAGTCAGGAAGGCGACAGGAAATTCTAGTCACCCTCACAGCAGCTGTGCCATTCCTCCTATCCTCCTCTGATGACGTGGGTTGGCTTTGGTGACAGGAGCTCAGGAACTGAGCCATAGTGAAGGTCGGAAAGAGAGGTCACTGTTTGTGCTGCGCTTGGCCTGGGGATCCCTGTGGGGCTGTTTGCTTTCTTCCTTTCTATACTGTTTCTCTTTCCGTTCCTCTTTTTTTTGGGGCAGAGCTCAGGCATCCTGTTTTCGAAACAGCAGGCTGTTTTTTTGGCAGATGAACTCATGCTCTAACGCATTTTGCTGAAGGGAAAGACAATTCTTCCAGGTGAGGAGAGCTGACGAAACTCGAAACAACAATTAATGTACAAATGTAAGAGGGGCTGGCTGACAGGCCTAACGGCTCACTTGGAGTGCTCACTAAGGGGTCCAGGCCTTCTTCCCAGCACCAGAAACCACACCCATGTCTTTCAAGCTCCTGCTCACCTGTTTCATTTTCTTGCCATGTTTACTTTTTGGGTTTTTTTTTTTTAAGTTTGAAAAAGAAGATACTCTTTAACACTAAGTCACCTGGCTCCAAGTAACTCTAAAAGTTTGAAATGTCATTTGACCTATTGCTAATATTTAAGGATCAAGAAAATGGAGGCAAAGACAAAGACTGTTTTTGTTAGATACAGGAATAATTCCTGTCCACCTGACTGAAGAAGTATAGGGAAAATCAGCTCTACCTTTGAATCCCTCCATTTCTTTAGGCCACAGATGAGTCAAGGACATTCATAAATAAGCAAGGAAGCACTGCCCAGTCCAGGTGTAAGAAACCATAAAGGCAGTTTGCTTTCCCCCTGCCAGACAGGCAACTCTTCACCTTTTCCACAGACTGGCACGCATGTAACCAAGTTACACTCCCTTCACAGGACAGAGGCTTTGCCATTGGCACTCTGAAGTGAAGTTCAGACTTTGTAAACAATAGCCTTTGGGTCAGCTCTGAAACACAAGTAGGGACACAGATTTGATTTTGCAACAGTGAAGTAGGTATTAGTAAGGGATCACTCACTGGATGCCTACTTCCTGGCAGGCACTTTGCTAAGTGCTTGGGTACACTAAACCTTGTGAGGTGAGACCCACTTTTATAAACAGAATCTCTTCACTGTTAAGTAAGGTCATATAAAATGGCGAACAAGGGAGACTGGCCGAATTTAAGCCATGCATCTCCAGTTCCAATGCTCTTCACAGCCTTCCACCCTCTGTAACGTGTTATATTTATGCTCCCTCTCAGCTCTGTAATTCAGTTTTGCTGAGGCTCCTTTGTTCAGTAAGAGTAAGCAAGGTACAACCAAATTTGGCTACTTAGTGATAGCAAAGAGGATCTTTCCAACTACACAGAACTCTCAGATAGCTTTAACATTTGAATTTTAATATAGGGTAAAAATTTTATTGTGCATAACTTAGCCTCACCTTCTCAGCTAATATTGATGAACTTTTCTCTGGTGGTCACAATATAGTCTCATTGTGTGTTATGTTATACATTACTCCCTTGCTATTGTGCTCAGCGTACCCCAAGACAATCATCTGACAAACAGTGAAGGAAGAAGCTCAGTGGGAAGATCTTAAAATCGGTATTCTCTTACTCACATAACTGCTTTGCCCTGTCACCTTCCCACTGGGGACCTTGTTAACAGGTGAGGCAGCATGCTTCCGCTTCAGTTAACTGCATGGTGTCTCTTCAGTGTTAGCTCTGGTCACCTTTCATTGCTTCCTGCCTCGGACAATTGTCAGGGAGGAGTGGAAGCTTGAAGGACTGAGAATCTTCGGTCTTAATACATGCCTCCTTTCATGTTCAGTGATAACATTTTTAGTAACTTTGCAAGCTAGTCAGTGGACAAGGGCAGCTCTCTAGACACACATGGCATGCAAACGATTGGCAATGTGAAGAGTGTCTGCTCTGGCTCTTCTCTGGTTAGTCCCTTGCTTTATCTTGGTGACTCCAGAGACTCATGTCCTTCACAGTGAAAAAATTACCACAGGTTGCATCAAATATCACAAAATAAGAGACAACACAACAGCACAGCTGCTGGTGCTGTGAGGCAAGCAAAGAAAGCCACTGTCAAACATTCTATGTAAATCCCAGAGTGATTTGGAGAAGTTACACAGTGAAGCCCCCAACATGGGGAAGCGGCTGGTTTTTACATCAACCTGGAAAGTCCCAGCTTGAGAGAAGTCAGAAAATACTAGTTAAAACCCCAGTGTGTTCTCTTTCTTTGCTCTCCATTGAGTTGAACTCTGAGCTAACATTTCAGACAGGGCTCATTTCTACTCTGTTACTGATCAGTCTATAGTTTCAGAGTAAGAAGGACCCTACAACCACCACACACACACACACACCAGCATCTAAGGATGCCCTGTTTCCTCTGCCATGGTGCTTTGAAGAGGAGTCAGCAAGCTCTGTTCCAAAGTGATGCTTTTCTCCCAGGAAGGAAGGGGGAAAGTTCAATCAGGAATGTACCTTGGGCTGAAAGGGTAGGTGGGGTACAAAGTCTCTTCCAGCCTCAAACAATAGCACAATCCCTCAAGCTAGAGTTGTAGGGAGCCTTGAAAGTATACTCTGTGGGGTACAGTAGAAGCAAGGCTTCCCCTTAACGTACGCCTATGTTGATACATATATAACTTCACAACTTCTGACACACACACACACACACACACAAACACACACACTTGTGCACACACACATCCATATAGTTAAAATCTGCATGAAAACATGTAAACAAGCAGAAAACAACTAGCACCAACCCTCACTATATAAATTAGCACTCTGTCCAGATGTTAATTAAACAAATGAGATAATGACAGTTAATTAAAGCTCCTCAACACCAAGTTTTGTTTTGTTTTTCTGGATATTGTAAGTAAAATCAGGGTTTGGGTTTTTTTTTTTTTCCTCTTTGGTATAGGTGGATTTTAATTTTAGGTGATTTTCACCTTTAAAATTAGGAAAACAAAACAAAACCCAACTTTCTGTAGCAGAAGGTAAAGTACATTGTTTTCTTCTTTTTTTCTTCTTTTTAAGCCTCAGACCGTGTCAGCATCACAAACAAAGTGTTATAAATCCCCAAAATGCCCTTATTTCCAGCAAGAAAATGTCAGTCTTGAAGGAAATTGTGCTCTCATAAAAAAAAGTAATGGACCTACTTTCTCGTTGAACACGTGTCTACTGAACCTATTAAAATGTGGCAAGACTCAGGCAGATTTTAATTTTCTACAAACCATTATTTAAAAAAAGAAAGGCACTTACATTTGTAAAACAATCTGAAAGCAACTTAGATACCTCTAACTTATATTCGATAATGCACAAATTCGGAAATTTGTTTCTGGACATTAACACGGACTAAGAAGTTTCAGCTTACTGTGGTAGTAAGGTAGAAGCAAAGAAAGCACCGCACTTCGACCAAGTCAACAGACAAGCTGCTGCCTAGCGCTCCAGTTGTAGTTAGAGAAAGGGGTATCCTTACCTTGTTTGATGCCATCTCGCTGACAGAGCGGTAGGTCTGGATGGTCTCTAGCTGGTCTAGGCACCAGTCTAGTTCCTCCAGTGTCTCCATTGCTAGTTTCTGATATGATTCTTCTGCAAACAAACACACAGACAGGTAGTTAGGCTGCAGCGGCTGCAGGCTGGCCATAGCCGAGTCTCCTCCGCCTCGGCTGCTCCCGGCGCCACTGACGGTGCCCCCTTGCTCCTTCATTGTTTGCTTGCCGACTCCTTGCTTCCAAGCTCTTTCTGGTGCTCTGCCCGGGAGGGGGGTGGGGTGGCCGGTGCCAAGTTTTCACCCTCTCGCTGGGATGAGGTGTCAGTGATCTACCAAGAAACTTCCTCAGAGGAAGAAGGCGGGAACCTGCGCCCAGACGCTCATCTGCATAACTGTGCCCTAAAACTCGGGGCAGAGCAGAGTTTTCTCAGGCTACTTCTGCCTTAGTCATCCTGGGGCTCTGTGGGGTGTGTGATGTCATTTCTGAGTGTTTGCAGTCCGGAGGAGAAATGAGGGAGGCTTTCCCCTCTCTTTCCTTTTCTTCTAAATGAAACTGGCTCACTATGGCCATGTGGGGGCAACTATTTGGCTGTTCTGTTCCCAGGCAGGGCAGTCATTCATTCTGGGGGGAAATGCTTCAGGTGGGTCACTGTGAACTCTCAGCAACACTGACCCGGACAAGTCCAAGGCATAGACTATTCCTTTCTCTTCATGAACTCTCTTTCTTAACCTAGAGGCAAAATGAGGTCTCCTGATGATAAGACTCCAGTCTAGAGAAGCTGTCTGGAGTTTTACGTGAACATGTTTATTGGCCTGGGAGTCTTGTGGCTCTTGTTATAATAAACAAAGCCAAGACTTCCCTTCTGGTTGTGCCAGGGTCACAGGGAAACTCTGAACCGGACTTTCAGGTGGAGCCAGATGTGAGGCTTTTCACTGATGTTAGGGGGTCTCCTTCACTTATCGCTTTCTGGGAAATTCTCAAAGCGTTCCATACAAAACAAAACTCCCCACAAATCCCAACCAAATAAATAAACAAACAACCCCCCCCAAAAAAACACCTCAGTGCATTCAAGATCATATATCTGGCTTGACTGGAACACTATTTTTCACTTCCCAGGACATGTCATTCCATAGCCAACCGTTGTGGGTCTCAATAAATACCTCAGGATATTGACTTAAGACCTAAGTTAATAAACACTGAATTCATGTTATAATTTTAGGTGAATTAATGAAGCTTCAGATATACAAAGCAGGCAGATTCCCCACATAGACTAAGGAACAGCAGCTAATTACCACACATTTCAAAACACAAGCACACAACAGCCGCTGATAGATTCAGCAGGCCTGCCAGCTTTAGCATGCTTGTACAGTGGTTTCAAACATGTTTACAGAGAAGCCTCAGTAAGGCCACACAGCCTTACTTGTCATACGAAGACTTTTGTGTGTGTGGCATCAAAGACCTGACACAGGAAGAGGAAGAAATGAAGTGTGATTCCAGGGAAACAGAATGGCCTATCCACAGATGCACAGTTCACAGAGTCAGGAATTTGTTTATCCCTGCAGTATTGCGCACACTTCATGGTAAAAGAGGGGTTAAAACTCAACATCCTGTATGTCATACTTGAAAACCCACAAAACCACCGGAGGTGGCTTCCTCCGCCTTCTTTTCCACGCTCCTCAAAGCACAGACATGAATTTAGGTGTTTTCAATAAAACTCATTTCAAGTCAGACTTGCACATACCTTGCCTCTCCTCTCTTCCTCTTTACCTTTGCAATGCTGTTTCAACTCCAAGATTCTCCTCTCTCTCTCTCTCTCTCTCTCTCTCTCTCTCTCATCTCAGAATACCCCTGCCTCCCTTGTTTGTAAGAACACTTCTTCAAGAAAGCTTTTCTTGAAGGGACAGAACCCTCCCACCTCACTCTCTGCCTCTAATAAAAGAAAAAGTCCAACCACTTCCGAGCTGCTTGGCCTTCACTGCCCTGGTGCCTTTCACCATCACCACCTGCAGCCTCTGTAACTGGGACCAGACTTTCAGCCAGCCAGAAGGGGAGGAGTTTGTTCAAAGCTGTTGGAATCAACAAATATGCAAAATGACTGTAAGATAAAATAGTACAAGGCACATTTCTCCATGAAGAGGAAGAAGAGATCTGATTTCCATTCCAGCTTCACATAGGAACTACACAATTGTGCCAGCAGAAGCACTTCAAAAAGCCAGCCTCTTCAGAGATATACCACAGTACCTGATTTCTGCAAGTGGGTGCAGTGTTGGTACTGTGGTAGGTGCATCCTGGGATGCTTGTGCCTGCCTAACAAACAGATCCTGTGGCATCTTGAGCCTTTGTCTTTTCCTCTTCAGGCCCAGGCCAACCACAATATTTTTTAAAGCAGACTGCTCCACTTAAAATTCTGTTAAACTGGTCACTTTCCAAATTCTTTTCCCCTCATAATAGCTGTTTATTTTTTATTAAAATATTTTTATTGGGCTGGTGAGATGGCTCAGCGGTTAAGAGCATCGACTGTTCTTCTGGAGGTCCTGAGTTCAAATCCCAGCAACCACATGGTGGCTCACAACCATCTGTGATGAAATCTGATGCCCTCTTATGGAGTCTGAAGACAGCTTACAGTGTACTTACATATAATAAATAAATAAACTTTAAAAAAATAAAATAAAATATTTTTATTAATCCTTTTGCAACTTCACACCATTGTCTCTATACATACATTTTCCAAATTCTTATCCTGCAGTCAAGACTCCATGCCCTGCTTGTCACAACTAAGGCAGAGGGCACAGATACAAGTGGGAGAGAGGGATGGCCTCACACTTGTTACTCAGGGTTGTAACAAGCTCAGCACTAACACTTGCTAGTAAGGGTTATAACTAGCTAGGCACTGGCCTCCACCTTGTAGCTTTGTAGCCCTGGAACCATAATAGCCAGTGGTCAGACCCAAGGAGACACTCAGATGACACCTTTACAGACGAAAACAAAAATGCCTGCCCAAGCTGTTTGCAGAGCCTTTGCACCTGAAGGCAGGACAGCTTACATGCAGTGTGGTGAGGAAACACCATTGCTGCAGTAAGAACCAGGCAGACCAGCTTTTTCTCTGAACACTTACTGTGGGATCTGAGACTTCCAAGTCCCACAAATGTAAAAGGACGACATGCGTATTCAAATTATTAAGAGAAAAGATGAGAGGATGGGAGATAGTGCTCATTAAAGAGGCCAGTGCTGAGCACGGAGGTGAGCAGGAAGGAGCAGCAATTAGTACTGGCAAACAAAGAAACCCAAAGTCCCAGCATGGAGGACAATGGTGGGAGGAAGAAGAGGAAGAGAGCAGAACTGTACTTTCAGCAAGAGTGTTTTCAGTAAAGATCTGCAACACATTTTGCAGTGCTTGAGGCAAAACGGAAGTGTAAGGCTTTTGGATTAAAACGAAGCAAAGGGGTAGAGCATGGTGTTTTCCTTCCTTCTGCATTCTCTGGCCTCTCACCCTGAAGTTCTTTTTTTAAAATACTTTGAGATGAACAGAAAAGTTTCAAAGATCATAGAGTGCCTACGTTCTTGCATCTTACTTTCGTCATTGCTAACATTTTGAATTATTTTGATACCTTTGACTCAATTAGCAAATGGCTTGGTGAGTGTCACATAATGACATGTTCTTTCAGGCATAGAAATACCAGAAGGGAGGACAGACCCTTTAAGAGACTTGAGATGATGCTTCCTATGACCAAAGGACTGCACACAGCTCACTAGCTACTGGCAACCAGTCCTACAGCAGGTTGTTGTGCTATGCCTGACCTGGGAAAGGCAAGGCAAACATTTTCCCATAGTACAGGACTCTTTGGTTTACAGATAGAGTCCTAAGGGTACTGCTATCCCTTTCCTGGGACCTGCTGGGTACTAAGGTCAAAAGTTATGCTGGTTGACACAAACTAGTCATTTGGAAAGAAGGAGCCTTCATTGAGAAAATGCATCCATCAGATTGCCAGTAGGCAAGTCTGTGTGGGTATTTTCTTGATTAATGATTGATGTTGTAGGTCCCACCCAGTTATGGTAGGTGGTCCTAAAAAGAAAGCTGAGAGAACCGTGGGGAACAAGGTTGTCAGCAGTATTTTATTATGCTCTGCTTGAGGAGAGCATCCAGGTTCCTGCCATGCTTGAATTCTTGTCTTAGAGTCCCTCAGTGATGGACTGTGATCACTTGAAGCCAAATAAACCCTTACCTCCCCAAGTAGCTTTTGTTCACAGCCTTTATCATAGCAATAGGAGGCCTACTAGAACAGTGATAAACAAATTTGTCATATGGAGACACTGGCTCTGTTTGCCATATCATACCCTTGTCTACCCAAAGCAAGGATAGCTCTTAACTGTACCCAACCATAAGACTTTGCACAGCACACTCACTCAACTCAGATCTTTCTTGTGCCTGTGTCTAGCCTCTGTTGGAGACGGTGGGAAGCAGTAGTCATAGGTGATAAGAGGAAGAAAGATGTTGGATGGTTTCTGGGATGCCAGGGATCAGAGGAAGAGAGTGGGTAAGCAAATAGGGCTGGGGCTGTAACTCAGCGATAGCATGCTTGGTTAATGACATGGCTCCATATTTAATTCTCAGCACTGCAAAGAGTAAGGGACAGGCCAATAGCCAAATTCATTTGCAAAACACAAGTTCCAAGATGAACTATGAGCTTTGAGGCAGCAAATATGGGCTCTTCTGTGCACAGGGCTCTATGAAACTACACAGGTTATATTTCTACCAAGCTGTCTCTGTTCCTGTCATGCATAAGATGGTCCTGAAAGAAGTAATGCCATCACTACAGAAGCAAGTCTGGGAAGCGTGGCTAAGAACAGGGAATGCAAGCATGAATGGAGGTATCATAAAGCCTAGCATTCAAAGAGAAGGCACGGGGAAAGCCCACCTTCTTTCTTATCATTCCTGCAAGAGTGGCTGAGGAAGCTTTCCTTCCTTCAATTGGAAGGCAGGCATTGTATTTGATGAATGGATAAAAGTTATAATTAATATTAATCTTGTAATGATATATTGTATTCAAATAGCTCTTTTCTCAATGGAGCTCCACAGTGTTCATTAGTCCTTGCAACACCTCTGTGTGACAGACAGACAAGGGGGTATGATTGACTTTTATTAAGGCTCAAGCCAAGGAAGAAGTCAGAGGTTAAATCATCAGAGACAATAGTACCTTTCAGATTCCTGGCAGGATTGTATTTTCTCAATGCTAAAGAGGATTCAGCTAGAGCTGAGAAGCAGCCTTATGCCTGAAAATGCTGCATTTAAAGTAACAGCTGACCAGGTCTTTTCTCCTTAAAATTGCATAAGTGCTTTCCTAAATGTTGTCAGTCCTGAGTCTCCTCTTCCCTTTTTGGTCCATCTAACGCAGCTCTTAGCAGAAGGAGGCTGTGCAATACTTCCTCAGAAGGCCTGGTATGATGCTCACATTCATCTTGCTGCAGTGGTTGACCTCAGGCCAATTACCCAAGGTCTGTGAAACTGAATTTCTTCACATGTAAAGTGAGGTCAGGTGAATTACTCTGCTCTTGATGGGAATGTAGAACAGGAGAATGTACACAAAAAACAGGTAATATGCCTTTAATTATCATATATGTTTTACAAATATCTCCTTATTACAGAGGGGGTGCAGGATCATAATAGAAAATTAGGAAATGGCAGAGGAGGAAAACTTGACATGATACAGGTCTCAGTAGTAGACCCCCATTATTAACATCATAGTTCAAACCTTTTCATTTATGTACTGGTGGTTACATACAAATATATATAAATTAAATAAAATCACAATGCATAAAATGTGTAGACTTCTGAATAACCCTCTTTTGTTCAGCCAATGCTCTTCCTCCTTTCCCCCTGTTTTTATAAGTTTTCAGCTTGTCTATTATTTGGGATTGTAGTCTAAATTCCCCAATCTTTTCATTCTAATCCAGAAGCAACATGTGTTGTGGGAGAGGTGTATTGAGGGAGTGAGACTAGAAGGATGACCCAGAGAAGGGTCATGGTGGGAAAGGGTAACTAGAAAGCTCTGGGTTCTCTCTTACAGCCAGCTCCTCCCAGTCAGAACACACATAATAGATACGAACGCTTATGAAGTTGGTGACCTGGCTGGTAGCAGACCTCAGCTCCCTAAAATCTGGTGCTATAATGTAGGAATCTCAGTATGATCTTTTTACCCCTGGCTTCATGGAGGAGGGGACAGAAGCTCCCCCCAACAACCTAGATGCTTTCTAAATTGAGACTTTCTGCTGGATACAAATGAGGAAGTTGGAGTTCAGAGAGGTAAGTGTTCTGTCCCAACACATACATATGATTGGGAAGTGAAAACATCACAGGATACCTCAAATATAAACTTCCTTTCAAATTAAATGTTATCCAAATGCTGCACATTTCTAGCACAGCTTCATTTATATCGGGAACACGTCTGTTAAGTCCCTCCCTGTTTGCCATATACGGCACATAGAAAAGAAATGTAAATATATTTTCCCTTGTAAGGTTCATGTAATTGAATTGTCTTCTCATGTTTTCATAGTTATCGTTATGGGTCAGATCAATTAGAGCAATGATCACATGTGACATGGAGGGTAAATTTTCTAAGCATATATATGGTTTAAAAAAAACAGTTACCAAAAGATCTGGAATAAAATATGATCAAACTTACATAAAGTGCTAAAGCAAGGAGCAAAAAACAAACCTATGATTCAAAATCTTGGAGGTGGGGGGATGTTGGTGACCAGAAACGACTTCTTTTATGGGATTGTGCTGCCATAACGGATTCAAGAATGTTTGTGCCCTGGCTACGTGAATCTGATCATTTTAGGAAAGTTCGTCTTCTTTTATGGTTTGTTTCTTTTTGACATTTTGTGTAAGTTTTCTTTCAACAAAGTCCCATTTAGAGAAAGTCTAGTCTAAAGCAAACATAACCACCCCACCCAATAAAAAACAAGGATGTGATTTCTTAAAAGGAAGCATCTGAACTGGGGCTTCTGGAGGTCTCACACAGCTGAATGATGTCAGTCAAGCAGTGTGCTTTCATTTAGAACACTGGGATGCTCTTAGTAACTAGCAGTACTCATGAGAGACTGACTATGCCTCGTCTGAATCCTGCCTGAACCACTTGTAAGCCATGTGTTCTGAAACAAAAGATTACTCTGCCCCTACAGCATCTCCATTTTTTCCGCCTTATTTGGGGGCTTCAACCAGTTGTGAGGACTAAGCAAACAACACATGCCAAAAGCATCTTGAGAACTTTCTCCATTTTTTCCTTCTTTTTAGTCTTCACTTTACTGAGGATATATTGACATGTTTCGTAGCTAAATCATGTAGAAAAATAGTTTGGCTCTAGGGAAACAAACACAGGTAAGAGGGACCACAAATGCCCTTTTGTGTTGGCGTACTTCAGGAAAATGCCTTTTTGGTATTCTCTTTATTGGCTTTCCACCAAATCCTACCACATACCGTAGCAATGGCCTATCAGAGACTGAGAATTAAACATGAAACTGCTTGTTAACTCATTCATTCATTCATTCATTCATTCATTCATTCATTCATTCATCAGAAGTACACTGAATGCCTACTATGTGCCAGGCCTGCTGCTGGGTGTCATGACAATTACAACACTGAGTAAGCTCCCTTTACTTGGGAATCAAACTCCTTGGTGTGGAATGATAAGAAACCTCCTTGCTAATCTCCTAATGGCAAGTGTATGAACTTAGATGCCTTACCAGCATCTTTTCCACTGTTTCAAAGAAGTGAGATGTATACATTTGTTAAAGTCTTTGCATTCAGCTTATGACCTTAATTTTATGCTCAAGCTTCTAGCTCTGTCGATGTCCTTAGTCTGGGTGCCTTGAAAGATGCTAAGTACCTCAAAATGAGCATGCTTATTTCATTTTCATGTTCCTCTCCACAGTGTAATAAATATTTGTTAGTATGTAATATAGCTCCATCCACATGAAGATAAGGTTTGTCATTTAAATAGGTTGGTGCTATTGTCCTATTTATTTGGTACTCATCTTTATGATTTTCTCCCTTGCAATTAACAGCATCTTTTTTTTCCTATCAAGCTGTGGTGCCTCAAGCTGTGTACTTAATTTTGATGAATAGCGGATGAAACTCACTTACGTTGGAATGCAACATCTCAGGAAAGCATGTGTTTTGAACCTTAAGTAGAACACTCTGAGAACAAAAGTGCAGCCACAAGAGAACACTTACATGCTCTGCAATGCAACTCTTCCAAAGGCACAGTTTATAAGCCCTAGGTGGACTTTCTGTAGGCTGGACTTTGTTCATGTGTCTTTATAAATATGGAATATTGCAATTGCTTATGACAGGGACTTCGCCCTGGGTGGATTCGCTGAAGAGCTTCACAGCCCTCAAGTGAAATAACAGTAGAAAGTAGGTCATTTTGATGCCGCTGTCTTTAGCAACTCCTCAAGACACCAAGTTACAAATCTCCAATTGCAACTAGCTTTTGTGTATAGAACTTGACAGTTTACCAGCCACTTTTTCTTGCATGCCTCATTTTTTCCTTGAAAAATAAACCCCATGGGACAGCATAATGATGATGATGTGCAGTTTCCGTGATGCACATGAGAAAACTGAGGCTGGTTCCACAGTTCACTCCAAGCATAAAATGTGAGAGAGAGAGAGAGAGAGAGAGAGAGAGAGAGAGAGAGAGAGAGAGAGGAGTAGAGGGAGGAGATGGAGAGAGAGAATCTCAGTTCTCTACCTCA
Organism: Grammomys surdaster; assembly: GCF_004785775.1. Taxonomy (NCBI): domain Eukaryota; kingdom Metazoa; phylum Chordata; class Mammalia; order Rodentia; family Muridae; genus Grammomys; species Grammomys surdaster. The sequence goes on from NW_021604579.1 coordinate 16,156,722, forward strand.
AAGGTCTGTGAATTATTTTTTAATAAACCACAAGCCCTGTTATAAACACAAGGTCACCATCAAAATTAGTCTTCCTTGAAGGCACACAGAGAAAGGAAAGCTAGGTCCCTGCTATGTCAGTTGGTAGCTCTGCCCTTCTTGGTTCTTTCCCCACCCACCCTTTACAGCCACTCTCCTGACTGACAAGTCTGCTCTTGGGGTGACTCTGACTTGGGCATTTGATTGCTAATGAACATTTGTATTTGTCCAATCAACGAACACACAAACAAACATGTACCTCTGAAGTTAAAGGACACCAAATAAACTTGATCATTGGTAGTGGTTTATAACTTGGTCCTTGGAGCTATACTGTTCTAGGGTTATGGTCTAGACTCATTTCGTATTGTCAATTAACCTTGGAAAAATCTCTTGAGGTCTGTATGCCCATTTGGTTTCCTCACCCACACAATAAGAACAATAGCATCTGTTTATATGATGAATCTTAACTATGTGCAGTAGAACTAAGAGGTAGGACCTTTAGGACTTAAATATGTTATATGTGTAAAGCCCTCCTGAATTGTCAACCTCACTAAAGGACTGAAGGAACCTAGACCTTCTGTTCATGTGTCACAGGGGAGGGAGGACACATTAGTTGACGCTGTAGAGGACTTTGTTGCTATAAGATGTTACATTAAAGCAGAGAATATCTCTTCCTAGATAATAAACCTGCTGGGACATTGATCTTGGACTTCAGTCTTCCAAATTGGGAGAAATAAAAGTCTATTACCCAGTTCAAATATTTGGTTCTAGCAACTGGTACAAACCAAAATATCCCCAATTTTTAATTGCAGCTGCTAATGGAAGGGATGGTGGTGGCTAGCACTGTGGAACAGTACTGGTGACAGAGATAAGTGGATTTGAGACGTCTAAGAGAGCAAACCTCCTGACCTGCAATGTGGCAGTGTTTGGTTAGTGTTCAAAATACAACATCCCTTCAGATTTTCAGATCCAGAAACATGACTTTTCTCAAAATGTTCTGGATTCCCTCAATCCAAAACTAGTCCCATACATAAGAATCTAATGACAAGTCAGAGGTTAATGCATTAATATAGAAATCATTTTAATAAAGAAATCATTTTATGAAAGGTTTTTAATACCTTCCTAGTCATCTATCTCATCTCCAAATCATATTCATAAGATCACCTGGTAAGCATAAAACTGAGAGAGCAGATAGGCAAGTGCTTTGAAAGACTCTCTTCAAGCTTGATGCCTTCAGCCTCACTGCTGAGAGATAGTGTAGTTGTCTAGGCTCCAGCTTTTGCACCTGCCTGCAGCACCTTTCCCAGCCTTGTCCACCTGGCTAGTGCATATTGATCTTTTGCAATTTGTCCCGAAGCCATCTCTTCTTGATTTTCTAATCATTCTAGGTTGAATTAAAAGCCCTTCCTTTAAACTCTCACAATTCATGCCACTGTTCTCAACTGGCCATGTTTACCCAAATGTTTCTGCTTATATCATCCTTCTAGACATTAACCCTTAAGAGCAAAGTACATTGGTGGACTTGTTGACATGCCCAAAATATGAAAGTATTAGGATATCCATTACTAAAGGGAGAAGGGCATTGCTAATGAATAGTACCAAAGACACACCATTAATAATTCTTCTTTCTTGTCCTTTTTTTAAAATAATAAAAGTAATCTACAAATAAGCCATGTTCTTCCTCAGTGATTTATTCAATGTTACAAAAAGTAATGAGCTCTGAGTTTCTTTTGCATTCTTACCTAGGTTTCTAGAAGTGGCTAGCTTATAACTGTGGGACATTCCGTCTGTCCACAGGACTTCTACTAAATCACCTGGAGATTTTTAACTCTCTCAAAGTTATGTTCAACAAATAATTTGTAAATTTCCATGCACCAAATGTTACTAGAATCCCAAGTGTCATTTTTAATCTTCATAAAAATAATGTGAGCAAAGGAGCAGAGTTAGAGCTCAGGGATCAAGACAGAAAGGTGGGGGATAGATTTGAAGATGGTGAAAAATGGGTGGGATTTGGAGCAAGAACATTGAAGCAAGTAAGGGAGCACATGAAGTAGGGTATGGTGTTAGAAGTGAGCCACACCACTGTGTCCCATTCGGAGCAGCAGAGAGGCCAGTGTTCCTTCACTAGAACATTTGGCTTTGGACAAAGTTGCAGGGGTAATATAGTCGCAGACTGAGCTTGCTCAGGAGAATGTATTACGCATTTGTGTTTATTTGGCTGGCAATGTGGAGCCATTGAAATGTGTGCAACAAAAAGAATGGTGTGTGAACGTGTTTTCTAAATCTCTTAATCCACTTTATAGCTGCCTAGTGCTTTGCCGTTATGGATTACTGTCTATGCGTCATCTTTGTAATCCTCATCACACCTTAGGAGAGTGCTCTGGTTGTCCCTATATCATAAAGAAAGAGATTGAAGCTTGGAGGGTTTCAGCCTTTCTCCCCAAATCTCATAAACAGTAAGCTTAACTCTAGGCTGTCTGGCTCCGAAGTCTTCTGGTTTTCTATATGTAATGCACCTATAAGAAGGGGAATTGTTGCCTTGATTGTAGCAAGTTGTAAGAGTTATGCAACACGGCAAAGGATATACATAAGGTAGACTGTTACCATAGATTATGATTGGAAGCAAAAGACAGATGCTTAAGAAAGACTGTAGGCTGGAATCATGGTGATCCTTATGGAATGTGAAGGCTATTTATATCTTAATATTAGCTTTATTTTTGCTTTTCAAAAGATTTGTTTTACTCTTAATTTTGCATGTGTGTGTGTGTGTGTGTGTGCGTGCATGCATGTACTTATACACTTGTGTGCACTTGTATGTGTGTTGGTATCCTTAGAATCCAGAAGAGGGTATGTGATTCCATGGAGCTGAGGTTACAAGGGATTGTGAGCCTCCCATTATGGGAACCAAACTGCAATCCTTGTAGTACATGCTCTTAACCTCTGAACCATCTTTCCAGGCCCCAGACTTTATTTTTAGAAGAAAAGAAATGTCAAGGGGCAATAGATAAAAGAAGCTGGGTGTGTCTTGTTGAGTTCCAAGGTGGTTAGTGGAGAGGAAACCAATAGTTTTCTGATCTCACAAAATATTATTGACTAAAATCTTTCATTTGGCTCTAGGAAAGAGTATGCACACAGACTTTAGGCAGGTCACTTGAGAATGATGTTGCATTTGTCTGTCCGTATTCTCATATTGGTTAGGATCTGGGATTCCTGTGCCATCCAGTATGAGCTAGCAGCCAGTGGTAGATCCTGGGTTACTGAAATGTGGCCAGTCTGATATGAGACGTGTTGCAGATCTAACATTTTATTTTGTATGAAAAAAATTAAAGACAGTAGCTGGTTAGATTTTATCACAGGTTGAAACAATAGTATTTTAGATATAACAAGTCAAATACATTATTAAAATTAATTGTTTCTGAAAGCTTGAGAGATGGCTCAGTGCTTAAGAGCACTTGACATTGTTGCAGAATACCTGGGATCACTTGCTAGCACCCACATGGGTGGCTCACAATCTGTAACTTCAACTCCAGGGGATCTAATTCCCCACTTTGACCTCTGAAAGTGCCAGGGATGCATAAGACAGATAAATGTATGTCCAGGAAAACACTTGCATACATAAAGTTAAAATAAATCTTTAAGAATATATACTTGTTTCTTTCGTGAGTTTGCTAAGAATTTTTAAATTACTTGTGGGGCTTTCACTATATTTCTATTGGGCTATACTGTTCCAGTGCCTAAGACTGTAGCTAAAACCAGAAAATTCCAAGGCCTCCATTCATCCCACCACAAATACTTTCAAAGTAGTGCTAATAGCAATAAGGACTGTAGCTTACACCAGTCAGTCAGTTTCTAGGTACTTTATGTCCATTAGCCAATTTAATCTTTATCATAATTTGATGAGCTGGATTTTATCATATATATGTAACAGATAATTTTATTTTATAGACAAGAAATAGGGAAATTCAGTAACTTTTTCAAGGTCACAGACATAGTGGAGCTGGACTTTCAAGTTACTACGTCTGCCCTAGAGGAATCACAGAGGTTCTCCTGGCTCAGTGCTAGGCAAATCCCAAGGAGATCTTGTTTTTCCTATCGTAAGTCAAGCAAAGCTTGAAAAATAGTGTATATCAACTCATCTAATATCTGTGACAATCCGAGTAAACAGTAATTATCCATCTTTCATACTGAGCAAACAAACTGTAGCTCGGAAAGGCTACACAATTCGTTCAGTAAGTACAGGCTGGAATCCAGTTTGTAGTATAGCCTGGATTCAGAGCTGATGCTTAAAACTGTACCAGTTTACGAATTGCATGACAACCCCTTTGGCATCATCCTGGGGCTAAATTCCAGTGAGTGACTCTTCTCTCAGACTGGCTTGTGCGTTTTCAAAATTACTGTAAGAATCTCATCTGAACCCAAGCTTGGTGCTAAGCATCTCATCTGAGCCAACCATTTTAGACACCGTTTTCCTGGGAGTTCTCTTGTAAGGGGGGTGTCATGAAATTTAATTCTATTTTTTAACAACAAAAAAGAAGCTGGGCATGGTGGGGACATACCTCGAGTCCCAGCACTTAAGAGGCAGAGGCAGGCAGATCTATGTGAGTTGGTTCCAGTCTGATCTACATAATGAGGCCCAGGCCAGCTAACAATACATAGGAAGACCCTGTTTCAAATAAGCCAAGCCACCCAATCAACCAAAACCCCCACTATTTGTGTCAAGAAGTTTCAGTAAGAGCTGGCTATTCATCTCCACCACATCCCTGCCCTCAGATCCCATCATCCACCCCAGCACGGGGTGTGTAATGTTTCCATTAGGCAGAGGTAATCATAGATTTTAGAGATTAAACAGTCGGTCCTCTTGAAGACTTCCTCAGCTAACATCTAAGCACCTGGGATTTGTGTCTCTGTGGGGGGTGGAGGTGGGGCTCTGAGGTGGTAGATGCAAAGAAGGAACACCCAGCAGGAAATATGGACTCTCAAAATGTTGGGGTGTGTGTGTGGGGGGGAATGGTATTCTAGATGAGAACTCCCAGATTCGAATGTAGACCGGACAAACCAAGCACAAACAGAAGTTTTGTATGACTGTGTATTGGGGAAAGGTTAACAGCATGCCTTTTGCAGCCTCTGTGCGTAGACAAACAGTTGCTTTGTGACAGATTCAGAACTTGCGAGATGTAAAATTAGGGCCCAGGTTTCATGGCAACCCCACTTGACACAATAGCAAACAAGAATAGTTTGAGAGTCAGAGGAAGCCAACGCTGGGTATGTCACAGCTAGCTGGCTCTCCTTAGGCCAGTGCTTCCTTATTTAGCAGTGCTTCCGTTCCTGCCCTGAGTTCCCCTGGTCCGTAAGCAACGTCACTTCACTGAACACAGCTCCAGACTTTAAGAAAAACAAAATTTTGTATCTCAGCAGTGGTTTTCCTGGCCTTTCTCCTTCCAAAGAAATTTTGTTCTGGTTTTCCCAGTTGACTCTTGGAGTCTGTAGCCGTCAGCTGTGCCTGCTCCTTCTCTGTTTCCTCCTTTCTAATGCAGGGTCTTCGTCAGAATAATGCAGGGTCTGTTTCAGTGTGATTAAAGATTTCAGTGTTTGCTTTAAACCAATATTTACCAGTAAAACCTAGCCAACGTAAATGTGCAGGCTAGGTAGAAAATACTGGCTTAAATCAATCTCCCCGGAACACAGACAGACAGATAGACAAGGACTTAGTGGGTATTTTGGATTTTGGCAGGCCACTTCTGCCATTTTTTTTTTTTTTTGGTCAGCTTCCCATATATTGCAACTGAACACTGTTTTAAAACAACCTTGAAACAGAAAATCTAGATAATGAAATGCTAAATTGTGTAAAAGTAGTTTTTTTTCTCATTGGCCAGTGTTAGAAGTTTATTATTTTCCATGGTGTTTCTTCTGGCACTTGTAAAACACTGTCACATTATCTGATTTAAACGGCTCCCTTGAATGAGGAACAAATTGAATTATTTGACATAGCAGTAAACTTAGAATGCTAATCATTTTTTAAATATTTCATACTCCAGTGTTACACACTCCACAGAAACAGAGTGGACATTTTGAGGTTGAGTCAGCTTTTCTGAGTTACAGCGTCATTTTTGCAAACTTTTACTTGATTCAGTGTCTTCATTGGTTGGATTTATTGAATGAATGAATTGTGGCTACACTCTGAATGAATTGTAAGTAGTTGTAGTGTTGATTAGGAACTACCTAGCCTAGCCAGCCAGCCAAATAGAAAGCCCTAGCTGATACCTCGTAGCCCAGAAGATCACAGAAGGATGAGACAGAGGGAACATCCCAGCCTAGCCCTCTTCTTACACTGTGACTGTCATGGCTCCCATACTGCACCTCTCCTGGGGGAGGGAATATGGGTTTGAGCTGGAGACGAATGAATGACTCATCTGTAAGAAAAGCCACTGAAATTGCTAGGGCCTTGAGGAGTGTCTGCTAAATAACAGGCACTTAATAAACGCTTTCCTCGTATACGGATAGATGTGAAGAGATGCATTAACGTAATGTAATTTGTAGGGCTAAGTATAGGATTTTCCAGATTTATGAGCAAAATCAGTGTGTCTATGTCTACTGGTAATAAATCCATTTGTTGCTTCCTCTAATTCCAAATGTTAAAAAGTCTATATGCCAAAGTCTGAGGTACATTGAGGTACTATAAAAAGGGTGACATTTACCACTACAACCATCAGCTGAGGTTGTAATGTTCATTCTCAATGAAATAATGTGTAAAACAATCTGGTAAGGTAAATTTATTGTCATTATTTTGTGAATGACAGGTAGATGGACATGAAATGGTGAATGGGACAGGAAAGGATGGCATAGGCATAAGGACCTCACAGCGGATTACAATGAGGAGAGCAAATGCTTTAGTGGTCAAAGGACTCAGTCCTGGCTGCCCTCAAGGATTATGTGGCCTGGGAGGGACCCAGAAAGGAGCATGGAACATAAATAGTCAGGGCATAATAACAAGTCAGGTAGAGGTACCCACAAGCAGAAGGGCAGGGCCCACATAAAATAAAAAGCAGGGAGCAGACAGATTTCACACAGGACTTAGTGTTGAAGAAAAACAGGGCAGGATCAGAGTCTGAAATGAGCAGAGCTGACTGGATTTGGTGTCTGCATGCTACTGAATAAAGGGAGGTGTGAGGAGAAGGAGAGCCAGGGGCAATTAGGGCAGTGAACATAGTTAAGGGCCTCTCACTGGGAAGTAGCAAATTTTAGCAGTTCCACAAGACCCTTCTGCAGAGGCCCAGGATGAGAGGCAGGTGGATAGTAGAGGTGCTGATTCCAGGAAAAAAGAAAATAGTTATGTTCAAAGCCATGTTTGGAAGAGGCGAAATGGTCTTTATAAGAGATGGAGAACACAAGAGATGAGAGAGGGAGGTGAGTGACCAGTGGAAAGATGCCTGGACCATGTGACCTGGCCTGATTCCCATGTAACCACAGGGTTGAGAGTGAGTCTTCAGGGAATGGACAGAACTCAGGGGTGGATTGCCACAGAGGAGTACTGCACGCCCAGACACATTCACTGCCTTCTGATTGGCTCCTGGAGAAACGTCAGCAACAAGTATTTACAGATGATCTCAGCACCTCTTGTTCTCTCTGCATTTCATCAGTCTCCTGTGGCCGCACACTGAGAGCAAAGCTATGAGTGATAACGTGTGTGGTGATTTCTAACTCTTCAGGGCACACACTTAAGGTGGGAGGTTCCTCCCTCCTCTGAATCCATAAGCAATCACACCATGTCCTCCCTGGTGGAAAAGATTATTAAAACCAAATGGCACTTAAAGGCCAACCATATTTTGTCTAACCCTTTGCTTCCCAGATGGTACAACTCAGACCCAGACAAGAGACTTAACATCTGCCAAAAGTACAATCCCTTCTGTCTACAGTGTAGAAGAAACCAGTTTCTCTATCCAGGCTTGCATATTCTAAAAGTAAATGTGGCAGTTATTGAGGTACTTGTAGACCCTAGGAGCTCTTTCAGAAGGACTGATTGCTTTTCTAAGTGGAATGGTTGTCCTGGAGGATGGTGCATATTGGCAGGTTCTGTGTGTGTGGCAGTGGTGCTTAGAGTTGCTGCAAGGGTTGAATGGTCATGTGGCAACTGAAGATGGTAATAGAATAGCTGGAGAGGGAGGCAGAGTTTCACTGGGATCTAAAAGTTGGGGGAGGGCAGGACGTTGTGAACTAAAGCAAACATGAAGAAATCATTTCTATGACACGATGTTGTAAAGAGTCAAAGTCAGAACCAGAGGTGCCTAGAGTGACACAAAGGAGAGGTTGGGGATCTTCATTTTTAGGCTTTTGGGGTAGCTGTTGGTCTCTTGCAAATTCTCAGCTGCTGTGTTTGTGTGAAATCCCCACAAGTAACACACAGATGTGTGACTGTGTCCTGTAAAACCGTCTGCAAAAGCAGGTGGCTGACTGCTTCAGGTGGTTTGAGTGCCTGAGGTTGCTGTTCTACTTGTGGGAGGTAGGGGCATGGCCTCCCAAAGATTTTGACATTCTGAGATTGCAGCTTCTCTCACCCAAAGCCCGTTAGTAGGTTGACTTTAGCTGTAATGCACAGAGAAGGGGGAGATAGAACCCGTGGAGGAGTTCACCTACAGTAGATCGGCAAGGCCCCACCCATCGAAGTTTTTTTTTTTTTTAACCCAGAAATATTTCTGTCCAAAGGAAGGACAGGGACAGAAAAGTGGAACAGAGACTGAAGGAAGGACCAACTTGGGAACGGCCCCACCTGAGGATACATCATGTCTCCAGACACCAAACCCAACACTGTTGCTGTGGTCAAGAGGCTCTTGTGGACAGGAATCAAGTGTCGCAGTTCCTGGGGAGGTCCGGCCAGCAACTGACCAATGCAGTGGCAGATGCTTGGAGCCAACTATCAGGCTAAAATCAGGGTACCTGGTAGAGAAGGTGGCAGAAGGACTGGGGGAGCGGAGGGGGATTTCAACCCCCATTGGAAGAACAACATAGGCTGGCCTGACCACCCAGTTCTCCCAGAGACTAGACCACCAACCAACGAGTGTACTGAAAGGGATCTTTGGCTTCAGATACATACATAGCAGAGGATGTCCTTGCCCGTCAGCAACAAGAGGGAAGGACCTTGGTCCCGGGGAGGTTTGATGCCCCAGAGTAGGGATGATGCTGGAACAGTGGGGCAGGAGAGTGTGGGTGGGTGGGGGTAGGACTCTCATACAGGCAAAAGGGAGGGAGGAGGGCAGATGTGGGATGGAGGGGTGATAGCAGAGGGGTAACCAAGAAGTGAGATATCATGGAACGGGGGCTTGGTAGAGGGGGTAACCCGGGAAGTGGAATATCATTTGAAATATAAACAAGTGGAATGATTAATAAATCTTAAAACGGAAAAAAAAGGAGGAAAAACAACAGAATCTCTGCTGTGCCTGGGCCAACTTTCAGCTGCACAAGATCACTGGGAGATTGCAGGTGGTCCAGTGCAACCACAGCTCTCTCTAGAATGAGGAGGAAGACAGGAGAGTTACAAGAGTTGGGATCTCAGTGATAATGATGTGAGAAAGGTTTGACTTGCTGGCTCTGGAGATAGGAAATAACTAGGAGCTAGAGTGTGTGCACTCTCTAGAAGATGGAAACACACGTGAACCTAAGGGTTTTTGCAGTCTCTAGGAAAGCACACAGCTTTGCAGAAACCGTGGTGTTTGATGCTTTAATTCACCCCCCACCGTATAATGCTACTTCAGTGACAGAAAACGAACAACACCTTCTGGACCTTCTGAGGAAACCAAACCCTCATAGTGAAGGGAACATTTCTATACTTCAACCATCATTTTGAGCAGAGCAGGCTAAAGACTGGGGACAGGGAAAGCAGGGTGTTCAGAGTGAGAAACTTTCCTCACCTGGAAGACTTCATGGGTGCCACAGTCTAAGAGGCTCTGCAGTGCTGTGCTCCACATGCAAAGCTCCTAGGGCTTCCCAGGCCTCAGCCCAAGGATTCACACCTGAGGAAGGAGGGAAGGGCTCTGGGCATGACAGTGAGGAGCAAGTTATAGCACACCCTCCCTATACAAATCTCAGCGTGTACACTCTAGCTACCAGTAACCAGTCCTTACTCCCAATCCTACTAGCCTTAGGCCCCTTGCTGCACCCTGCCTTGCCATGGCCCTGTTTGTTTCATGATCCATGCTGTTTGCTGCTTTTGAGTATGTTGGAGAGAAATGTTGAAAGGATACTGTTGATGTTTGACAAGGATATTGGCAGGCGAATTGGAACAGGTGCTACATATACCTGATCTTGGAGAATGGCTTCTGAGGCAGTGGCTGCCACTGTAGCTGCCACTCATTGTGGAGGCCACTGAGGTCAATGGCCTTTTCTGGATCCTCTATCAAGCAATTTGTGATGGCTTCAGGCAGACATTGCAGTGTATAACCTCCTTGCCACACTGAAAGCATAACAAAATTAAAGACTGCCTCCGAGCACCAAACACAGGACCTTGTCCTCCATGGATGGACAGTCAAAGAGTGACAAAGTAACTATTAGGTAAAACAAGCCATGATGTAATAATCTGACAAGTTCATAATTTCTCAAATGTATATGCTTGTGTTATCTCAAATCACCCAGACAGCAGTGCTCTGAAGTGAGTCCTTGCAAGCATGAAAAAAAAAATGTATTTAACAGACTGAGAAATCCACAGAGGTTAAAATTGAATACCTAGTCCAAGGGACAACTGGGGCATGAGCCCAGGTCTTCAGTTCCCCTGGATGGAACTGAACCATAGCTCATAGCCACACCCCTCTCCTCTGTTTTCATCACTTCTGAAAACTCAAATATCTTCTCCATACTAAATTAATACCATCCAAACTTCTAGTAACTAATACAAGATAGAATTTCAATACAAAGAGACAAGACAATCTGTAAAATGCAATGAAACATTGATATTTAGGGATTGATTAAATGTCTCCTCTGACAAGGAGACACACAAGGATGTGTGCTATTAAGACTGTCATGTCTAACATCTCATGAAGTAGGTACTGTGTTTCCCAGTTTGCAACCAGAGGAACCTTTAGAATAGTAAGTGTCCAGTATGAACTATCTATGATCTCATTTTCTCTCCATCCTAGATCCTCCACACTTAGTATGGTACCTTGCTATAGGGACCACAGTGTTAGGTCGGCACCAGCACAAGGAGGAAGCCAGGAAAAGATGATTGACCGAAGATAGGACATTTGCAAATACTGCCACCACACAGAGAAATGTCCCAGTCATATGAAGATGTTCTTGGAAGTTGGTCCTTGGTTTAAACATTGAATTTTTAAAATGAGGTGGCTTAGAAATTCCACTTGCAAGTATTTTTCTTGAAGAATTGGATGCAAAACATTGGCCAGGGATGCCACAAGGATGACCATTTGAGATCTGTTCCAAAAGAGGCAGTGGTGCTCTCTTTGCCCTGGGAGGATGAGGCTGAATTCTCTCCTGGGGAAGAGCTCTTGCCTGAGAGTTGGGGCAGCTGGGCCTCGCTCCCAATTCTATCACTGGCTCACACCAGTGAGGTCTGATTCTCAGCTGTATTCATAGAAGGTAATTCATAGAAATCTCTGACAATCTGTTATTCCTTCATTTGTCCAAGAAGTGTGGGAAAAATCAGAGCTCACCTCTGGAGAGTGTGGTGGAGATATGAGGTCACCTTGTCTCTTCAGAAGCTCAGAGACTTGAGGCTTTTTCAACCTCTGAGCCCCATACGTGCCAAATTGTCATACACCACATGCTGTCATGATCCAGACTCTATCACTAGTCTGGAAATGTATCTCTAAGTCATGAAGTCACCTAACACTGGAGGAGCTTGGCCAGTTCTCCAGGAAATTGTTTGTCAGAGGCTTGCATCTGCAGCACTAAATGGCTGCTTGAAGGTGGAGGTGCTGTTAGTAACATTATGAATTACAGGAACCGACACTATTTATTAGGATAATTCTATGTATGGGGTGGTGTGCCATGAGGGAGGCTCTTCCCCCCCTGCTCTCAATTACCTACTCCTCTTGGCAAATGTAAGGAGTGTAATTATCTTCGTTCTCCAAAGAGCCTGTGGCTACAGGAGGCTAAATAACTCCTGGAGTCACACAGCCACAGCAGCATGGGCGAGCCTGTTTTCCTATTCAGTCTTGTTGGACATGAAAGGCCTAGTCCCTTCTCACTCACTAGGCTCCGTGCTGCCATGTGGCACTTTACCCCACATGTTGACCTGCAGTGAACATCTGGCAAGGATGCACAGCCGGGTGGACTCATGCTTATCCTCACTGTACAATTTGCAAAGTGCTTGCTCACGTCATCCGATTCTCCTAGCATCCTGGAGAGTGAGGCTGAGTGTGAACTTTGTTTCACAGAAGATGAAATAGCGTCTAGGGAGGCTATAACTTAGAGGCTTTGAAACCCCCCTCACTGTACTAATCACATACTTGTCTAGATGGCCAACCACCCAGGGATGTCATTTTCCTGAACATTTTGTCTTGTGTCTTTAAGGATATTCAGTTATCTATATTTGTATTGCAAGATGGCTAACTGAGGGCCTTCCTGGACAGATATTACAGAACAGCTGCTGTTGCTTCTTTAAAATTTCCCCTGGGACTCTGTAGACATGATTTCCAAACAACTAAGAATAGTGTGGTGAATCCTAAGGTCCTGCATCTTCATAATAATAGTTTTCTTCCTGGAAAATGACAGTGCACACTGAACCCTTTCCTGAGTTAGAAGCCGGTACATGTACTGTGCTAAATTTTGCGCCATGTTTTTTGACTGTAAAGCCATAGCAGTTACAGTATTGTAGACTATATCACAGGGAGCTTGCTCACAATATTTGATGGGCTTTATGAAGTAGCTATAATTAAATATTTTCATTAAATATTAGCTGTCTGGTATTGTATTAAATAAGGACAATTTTATGGAAGCACATCTCCCCCTTACCCTCCACTGTGACCATTCTCTGCTCACACTTCTGCTCATCACCTCTGTTCCTAGATAGGCTTACTTATACTTTAACGTAGAAACTATGTACATGACTTTAGTCCATATGAAAGATTGGAACTACATATGTGAGAAAACATGTAATATTTGACTTTCTAAGACTAGCTTAGCTCACTTAATATTATCTCCAGCTACATCCATTTCCCTGAAAACACTGTAATTTTGTTCTCTAAAAGGCTGAAAAAATTCCATTGTATATTTGTAGCAAATTTCCTTTATTCACTTCTGTGTTGATAGACACCTAGGTTGTTTCTATAACTTAGCTGTTGTGAACAGTGTCACAGTAAACACTGAGCTGCAAGTGTCTCTGTGATGTGATACCTGGAGTCCTTTGGGTCAATAGCCATGAGCAGTCCTGCTATATCATAAGTCAGATTTATCTTTCACTTTTTTGAGAAGCCTCCAGATTTATGTCCATAGTGTCTGAGTAGTTTGTGTTCACATCAACAGTCCATAAATCCTTGCCAGCATTTATTGTTATTTTTTTTTCTTATGACTGCCATTCCGACAGGGGTGTATGCCTGGAACCCTGCAGAGGGCAGAGAGGGTGTCAGATGACCTGGAACTGTAGTTGCAGACAATTGAGAGGCACCATGTGCTTGCTGGAAATCCATCCTGTGTCCCCTGGAAGAGCAACTAGGGCTCTTAACTACTGAGCCTCTTTCCAGTTCCATCAATTCAGTTTTGGTGTTCGTTTCTCTGATGACTGATAAGGTCAAAGTTTGTTTGTTTATTTGTGTCTTTATTAATTGTCTGTCTTTTATATGTTCATTATCCCATTTATTGACTGGGTTGTTTAATGTTGTGTTTCACATTTTTGCCTTTTGCATATTCTAGATACTAATCCTGTGTCAGAGGTATAGCTAGCCAAGTTGTTCTCCCATCTCGGGCTATCTCTTCATTTCACCATTTCCTTGCTGTGCAAAAGTTTTTAAATTTCATGAGGTCCTGTTTGTCTACTTCTTAAAATTAATTTCCTGAGCAACTGGGATCTTATTTGAAAAGTCCTTGCTCTGTTGGATCATGAAGTGTTTCCCTGATTTTCCTTCTAACAGTTGGAGTTTTGGGTCTTGAATTAAGATCTTTGATCCACTTGGAGTTGATTTTGTGCAAGGTGAGAAAGAATAGCAGTTTCATTTTTTATAGGATATTCAGTTCGGGAGTTCTATTTGAAAAGACGGTCTTTTCTTCAAAGTATATTCTCGACATCTTTTTCAGAAATCATGTAGTTGTACAGTTTACGTATGAACATTCTATTCCACTGATCTACATGTTTCTGTGCCAGTGCCTTTTTAATATAATTATGTAGTATAACTTGAAATCAGGTATGGTGACACTTTCAGAAGCATGTTTGGTCCAAGATTGCTTTGGGTAGCTCTGATATATATTTTTTTAATGCTCTGACATAAAATTTAAGATGGTTTTCTATTTCTGTGAAGAATAGTATTGGTGTTTGATGGATATTTTGCTAAACATTTACATTGTGTAACACAAGTTGACCATCTCTTCATTGTTTAATATAAGATGGCATCTCTACATTGTTTTATATAAGATGACCATCTCTATAATACTCATTTCTACTCCATAAGCATGGAAGGTGTTTCCATCTTACAGTGTGTTTCTCAGACTCTTTCTTCAGCATTGTAAAGTCTCCATTATAACAGTCTTTCACTTCCTAGGCTAATTTATTTGAAGGTTATTTTATTATTTTTTGAAGCCACCATGATTGGGATCATTTCTATGATTTCTCCGCAAGCATGTTTGCTATTAGTGTACTGATTTTTGTTTCATAATTTTATAGCTTGACATTTTATTGAAAGTATTTGTCACTAAGAATTTTTTTGTGGAGTCTTTATGGTATCCTTGTATAGCATCCTATCATCTGCACGTAAAGATGCTTTGGTTCTTCCTTTCTCTCTGTAACCCTTTTATTTCTTTCTCTTGTCCGACAGCTCTAGATAAAAGTTCAAGCACCATTTGAATAAAAATATAAGAAGTGGACACCCTTGTCTTGACTTAGTGGAAAAGCTGTAGGTTTTCTCCATTTCATATGATGTTAGCACAAGTTTGTAGTATCTAGCTTTTATTATGTTGAAATATATTCCTTCTATTCTTAGTGTCTCTGGGGCTTTTATAATGAAGAGCAGCTGGCTTTATCAAAAGAGTTTTCTGAATCTATTAAGATGACAGTATGATTTCTGTTCTTTAGTCCACTTAATGTATTTGCTAATATAATTTATTACTGTTATTTTCTTATGTTTAATGACATCTGAGGAATAAAGCTAGGTTGATCATGGTAAACTATTTTTTTCTGTGCTTTTGAATTTATTATACAAGTATTTTATTAGAATTTTTGTACCTGTGTTCACTGGGAGTCTGGTCTATAATTTTCTTGTGTTGCTATATCATTATCCAGTTGTGATATTATAGTAATATGAGGCTCTCAAAACTATCTGGGTGTGTTTCTCCCTTCCCTATTTTATGGAATAGCTATGACTGAACTTTTTTTCTTAATTCCTTTTCAGGAATATTTTTATTTCCCTCTTGATTAGTCATTCAATAGTATGTTGTTCAACCTCCACAAAATTGCATATGTTACTTTTAATTTCTGGTTTTATTTCATTGTGCTCAGATAAAATACTAGAAAGTCTTTTAGATATACTTGTTGTGAATAACAGTTTGAGTTGTAGTTATTACCTTTGAGAGTTCAAAATACATTATTGCAAGCCCTCCTGGATTTTAAAATTTCTGTCAATAAATCTGCAGTTATTCTGAGGGCACTGCCTTTGTATATTGCTTGGTATTGTGTTCTCTTGAAATCCATTTGGGAACTTACTTGATATCCTTAAATATATTTATGATAATTGTTTAAATTTTTTCACATTTTATTGAATACACTCTTATTGGAAGATATGGCTGTGGGGTTAGAATTTTTTGAGGAGTCATCGTGTCTCAATTGTTTATGTTCTTTGTGTTTTCATAGTGTGACTTGTGCACTTGAGGTTACATTATTTGTTGGCTTTTCTTCATTCTTATTCTTTCAATGATAGTGTTTGAATTTTCATGAAAGATCAGCTTATAATAGCATTGATACATCATTTTTCTCTGCTATGCTTATGTTTGGTGCACTAAGCTCAGTGCCTCATACTCCTCTGAATATAGAGTACTGTCTTCAAAAGCAATCTGTGGGGAACCCATTTAAGGAAAACAAAATCCAAGTAAGGTAATATGTATCTGTCATCACAGTCCTTTATACTGAGACAGGAGTCAGGGACAGGAGAATCACTCAAAGGTTCATGAGTCAGCTAGCCTGGAGAATGCAGTATGGCAGAAACAAGGAAGACCCTGACTGAACAAGGAAAGGCAAGAACTGACTTCCACAAGTTGTTCTCTAACCTCCACATGTGGTCCATAGAATGCTAATGCATGAGAGCACAAAGAATACGTCTACAATTATCAATCTCTATCAAAGAGTGTCTTTCTATCAACATACAAACAAATAACAAATAGAAATAAAAATAAAAAGGAGTAACAAATAGTTACTCTTTAAAATCTAATCATTTTAGCATGTAAAGTAAAACTTATAATACACTGTGCATCAAGATGCTACTTATGAGTTATGAGTGGGAAAGAAGAAACAGAGTTACACTTGTGATTAGTATTGATGGGTAGAAAAAAATCAACGAGGGAAAAGTAAACAGAACCCCTGGAAAACACTAGGGGTTGGGGAGGAAGGAATTTCAGACTCAAGGTAGAGTGGAAAGAGAATACCATCATGTAGGCCCAAGGGGGCTGAGACATGGAGATCCCACAAACCACACTGGTGTATGTTTTTTAGAAAATCCCATCAAAGGAGTTAACATTTTAAAAGGGAAGAATAGAATTTTAACAAGAAACGGAAGAGAGACACACACAGAGAAGAAGAGAAACAGATAGACCAGAGCAGAACTGAGCTGTTCTGCTTACTGACACTGGGTTAAATAAAGAAGGAATAACTACATGGGAAAGGGAAAAGAGTGGGCAGAGTAGAGAGTCTTCATGAGGCCTTGTTTGATTGATTAATGTACCTATCTCTTTGGATGTATCTTTATGGGCTCCCAGGTATCAGTGATACTCCTAGGCAGTCAAGTCACAGCTACTGGTAACACCTTTCAGAAGTCCTCCATGTTGCAAATGCTGTTGTTGCCTATAGAGGCCACATACAAAGTCAAAGTATAATCATGAGTGCTGTTTCCACTGATGGACTGTCCTTCAAAAATCAGGTCATGGATGTGATGGTGAGTCCTCTGAGCAGTCTTCAGGTGTCCAGTGCAAATGCTGTTTTCACCCCTAGATAGTCCTTTGTGAGACCAAGTCACAGAAGTCACTAGTATGCTCTTCACAGATCATGTTGCAAATGCTAGCCCTACCTTAGGGCAGTGCTTTGTCTGGCCCATAACTTAGAATCTGAGTCCATGTTGCCCTGCAGATTTTGGCTCTGATAAATTTCCACCTTCCCGAACACTGTGTGGTTTTGATTCAGTTCCTTCCCTGAAGTCTTGAGGTATTTTGCCAGTCCTCTTCCAGCAGATAGTTCTGAGTTTTCCACTAGTATAGTTCACCAAGGTCTGTGGCCCCGAGCCTCTGACTCACCAGCAAACTTCTAAAAGTGGTGTCTGCTTGTTGTTCTAGTTTGCTGCCAAGAGGAGAGGCTTTTTCTAGCACCTCTCCACCCTTTGCTGCAGGTGTGATTTTTTCCCTCAGTTCTGTCTGTCTCTTGTTGTTCTCTTTAAAGTATCTGTTACTTTAAAAGTACAGAGCTGACTTTTTGAGGCTCTGAGTCTGAAGTGTGGTTCCAGACATTTTCTCTCACTGGACAGGGGGCTCTCCAGACCATCCCATCCTTTCATATGCTCTTTTTCCTCTTCTGCTCTCTGAAGTTTCCCATTCTATTTTGCAGATGACAGATTTTTCAGTTGTCTATCATCCATCTCTTCTGATAGCTCTTACACAGTTTTCTAGACTGTGCCTGTAGGTCATCCATCATTTTCAATGCTTCATCAAGGTAATATTAACAAAGATTTATATATGGCAGAAAATTATCAGCGTTCTCTACCTGCCCAGTGAAAGCAGACAGTTAAAAAAACAAACAAAAAAAAGTGTATGTAACTTTTCAACTACCTGACTCACGACTGAGTTTTTTCTCATTAGAGAAGATGCCACTCCTTGGAAGTGGCTAAATTAATCAACACAATTGCCATGTGCAGTAACAGGGTTAAGCCAGAGCAGAAATGTATCACAGAAGAAGTCATACTCTAAAGCAAGTTGCAAAAATCTATGATTCAGTTTTTGCAAAGTTCTGAAGAGGCAACAACTGAGCTGTGACATTAACAGTCAACCATTGGTTAACTTGACCAGGTTGGTAAACAAACAAACAAACAAATAAACAAAAACAGTCAAAGTTTCTATGGGGCAGACCATGATCCAGCTGTTGGTTAAGTTACTGATTATGTGATTGTTCTTATTTAATAGAACTCCTTGACCTCTACAGCTGTGACTTGTGTGAGTTCCTTTCTGCATGTTTACTATGTTTTGACTATGGTTTGAGTATGACCTAAAGAGTTCATGCACCAAAGTAAAATCTTTGGGTGAGGCTTAAAAAAAGGTAATTAAGTCAACGAGGTCACTATCCTCAGAAGGAATTCCTACAGGTATCATGGTGACCTTGTTAGTTCTCTTGACAGGGTTATTATAAGAGAGAAAGTCATCCCACCATGATAACATCTGTTTTGATATGGAACAAACAAGAGAACCATTGTTAGAGATGGCACCAAGCTGCTTGGACTTTCTATCTCTAAAAGAGTAAGCTGAATAAAAAAGGGTATTTCTCATACCTACTGATCAGTGGTGGGCATTTTATTATAGGAATGGAAAACAGACTGATACAGTGTTATATTTCAATAGAAAGCTTATGGAAAAAGACAAACTATTCTGGTTCCTTGGGCTTTTGTATTTGTTACTATTAGCACTTTGATTTTTTTCTCCTGTACCTATTGTTATTTACTAGAGTTTTTAAGTGTAGCATAGACTATCTTTAATTATTAAATTTTCCACTACATTTCAACTCTATTATCTAATTTTTCCTATTATTCATGGTTTTTGAAAATAAGAGTGTACTTTGAAAAGGATATTCTATCATTTACAGTGTAACTGTCTCCAAGTAATCATCACTCAGTTTGAATTTGAGTATCTTTCCCTACAATAATGGGACAATATTAAATGAAATAATATGGGGAAAGGCCAACAGAATGTCTCGTATAATCATCATCTTGGCCCTATTATGACTTCATTCTTTCAACTCCTTCCCTACACATTTGCCCAGTCTGTTTAGCTCATTATCTAGTATGGATTCTGCTAGATTTTAAACAGTAACTAAAAAGCATACAAGAAAACAAGAAAGCAATAATGGTAGGGCTCAAATTGATGTACGTATTTTGGTGTCAAGTTGACAAAGGAAGGGCACTTGTTATAGCTAATTGGGATAGTTAACTTGATTGGATTAAGAACTGCCTGGTAGATTAGTGAAGCACAGCTCTGGATGTGTTTGGTCTTGTCTCCCATAGCCTCTGGCATTTGAATACTTGGTCCCCAGTTGGTAGTGCCATTTGGAAGGTATGGCTTTGAAGAAGGATGTTTGTCACTGGAGAGAGGCCAATCAATGGATGGTGTTATTGGGAGATGGGACCAGGTTAATGGAAGTAACGAAAGTAACCAATGTCCTTAGAGCAATATCACACCCTTGTTCCTTCTTGATTTTCCAGTCTCTATGATTGCTATCAACTGTGGTGGGAATAGCATTCTCCACTGTGCCTCATATCACAATATCAAGTGTGTGGGGCCTAGCAGTCTTAGAGTGAACTCTGCAGAACTATGTCCTAAAATAAAAGGTCCTATGAGGTATTTTGTACTAAGGACACAAAATTTCTACAAAGACCCCCCATCCCCAACTTGAAAATTTTGAGGACTCCTGCCATTTCCCTTACACATTCTTTTCTCCTTCTACAATTGGAAAGCATCAAGGACTGGTGGACCAAGCTTTCTCACAGATGAACTCCTTTAACCTCGGCAGGACCTGACACACAGTTTCGTCATCTCTCCACTGTTTCTCAACAGTTACTATCAAAACATTTACAGTGTTCACAAACTTCCACCCCCACTTTGGACTTCTTTATCTAAGGAAATATGTCCTAAGAAGGCAAGGGTCCATTTAAATCCCATCTACTTCTCTCTTCATGCCTAAATGAAGGCCTTTCTCAATCCTACTTCCCTGGCTCCTCCAGTCTGTGCTGTTCTTGCTGATTGCTGGTGTGTTCCCTCTCATTTGTCCCATTGCTCTTTGGCCTGGCTCTTTCACCTGAAAACACTTGTGTTCTCATCCAGCACAACCTAAAAGTCTTCCTATAGCCCTGCTTCCATCACATCCCATCTCTCTCCCTTTATTGCCACCTTCAAGGTAAGCTATTTCAAATTGTTTCTCCTTTTTTTCTAGCCTCTCATTTAAATATTTATAAGCTTCATGTTTTCAGTATTCAATTGTAGCTTGCTTTCCTTCACTTGTTCCAAGTTTGACTTATAGAAATTGTATTTATCCACCCTGCTCACCTTTCTGATAATGTTATCGTCTTTAAGATGTCTCAGCCCTGTGGCTCTTACTCTTACCTTTCATCAAAATGCCAAAATGTCTATTTTTCCAACCAAGCTCTGCATCTCCCCATAAAAATGGAATCAAATGAGTTATTCTACAAACTCTTTACAAGACATGTTGTTGTAGGAAAGTGTCTCATATAGAGAAAACAGGACACTGATTTCCAAAGTCAGCCATTCCACTGGCTCACTGATAACAAGCAAGCATTTATTTTCTGGATTTTATTTTATGTGGAACAAAGGACTGAGCATTATCTTGATGACTTCTCTGGCTACAAAATTCTATCAACTAGTGTTTAAGAATAATCCATATCTCATTTGTTGACAATCCATTACCCTCTTCTCTTGTCTTCTATATTTTTATTAACAGCTCATGTTCTATGTGTGACATTACATTCACTTCTTTGAACAGTTTTTCCTGGACAATGTTCTCTGAGATTCCTTATGAACATCTTGCAGGTAATTAAGGACTGTGGTTGGATGTTAGTTTAATGTTTCCTTCATTTCCATGACTAGACATCATCTCTCTCCACTTCAAAGACAAGAGCATTATGCACTTTGGCTGTGACCCTTCATCATGATGTAGGCTGATTTAAACTTACTCACTTGAGGGCAGGAGCTGTGCCACCTTTGTACCTAGCAGAGTGTCACTAGAAGACTATCATTGAGGGAGAACACAGGAATATATTAAGAGCAAAGCACTGCACTTAAATGAAGTTTTAAAAAGCCATTGGTATACCTAGTGGGTATAGGTACATGCTGTGTGACCTTGATTATGAGTTCCATCCCAGAATCCCACAGTGAAAGGAGAAAACTGACTCTGGAAATGTGTTCCTTGATTTCCAAGTGCATACTGTGGCACATACGTGCCCACGCTTTTGCAGTTACATCTCACACACATCTACACAATAATGATAAATAGATAACACATGTCCTTAAAAAATGGCCAAGTAGGTACATTATCCAGCAAGAACGCTAGGAAACATCTGTGACAACTGACATGTCCCATCAAGCCAAGCTCAGTGGCTTCTGCTTTTGAGTTGGTTCCAGAGAAACTCTACAGAGTCTGATGACATAATGGTCCATCACATTCTGTGTCACTTTTTTTCTAAAACGTACAGTTGTTATAGTTAATCATAAACAAGCAAGCAAACAAACAAAAAAAGTCCCAGGATGCCAATAGTATTTAAGTTGCAGATAAACAATATGATATTTAATTTTTATGTTGCAATTATAGTCTTTATACCAAAATACCTCTATTCATCTGAAACTCAAATTCAAGCATTCTGTATTTTATTTGGATACTTGGATAGAGAGAGCTATCTATAATCTTCTCTAGTCTTCCTACTGTACTATGCTGTGTTTAGCCACATTTCAGGGAATGAGGATGGTGGTGGGCCCATCCACTCTTTGCCTCCATGTCTCTGCTCTGGCTGTAGCACAAGACAGGATTCTCCAATTAACTGTTACCTCATTGTATTTGGACCATCTGAAAAATACTTTATTCCGTTGGGCACATGTTTTGTGTCTCTTCCATCTCTAGAGAGAAGGACTTTATCACGTACACAGCTCTATCACCCTCTGCAACCCAAACAATGCCCTGTCCAAGAAAAGCTTTAGTAATCAACCAATATGATCAGTGCTATAAATGAATGTTGTGACCACTGAGAACTGATGTCCATAGAAAGAAAACTGATGTCCATAGAAAGAAAACTGAATGTGGTCTACTATGGACAAAGAGGCCTCTAGGCACAAGTGGGTTTATACCAACACCATAAAGGAATGATTGGAAGAGGATAGAAAATGTCTGGATACGTTGATGAGAATTGTCAAACTGTATGTAACCTCCTCCTCAGCTCTTACTGGGTCTGGAGATGTTAGTAGAGGAGGCAAATGTTGCTTAGAGTCAAATGCTCCTCAGAGCTGCCATGACCCTCCCCAGCATCTCTCATAGAGGATGGATGAGACCTGACTGGAGAAAATGTGAAGAAAAGACATCTGTACAGAGAGATGTGAGAGGAATATGAATTGAGAAAAAAGATCATCAAGGTGCAGAGAGTGTGAGCACTGTTCTGATCAGACCTCAAACAGACTCAGCTACTGGGAAAATGGAGAATACAGAGAAGACTTTCAGAAGGAAATAAAATAGCAAATATGAGAATTAGAAGCTATTGCTTATACCAGGGTCCAGAAATGATGATGTACCAGACACAGTCTGTGACTTTTATCAAAGGCTTATTGGCACTCAGTCGTGGATCATTTGTGGAAGTACACACTGTAGTTGAAAGGTTTTTTTTTTCTCCTAAATGTTGACACAATCTTTGCAATGAGTGTTCCTGGCCAAGAAGTCTGTGTTTCTTAAGACTCTGTGTCATAGAATGGCTTTGCTGACATATCGGACCAAGTCATTTCATATGAGTTGAGCTAATACATATTAGAATTATGACCTTGTACCTATTAACTCTTAATCACTTACAAGGAGTTTTCATGTTTAAATATGAGATTCAGTGATGGGTGCTGTTTTCACATGAGTCTTACATATCGCTTCTCTTATACAATATTTACTGTATTCTGCTAATACATGAATCACATAATATACACGGTCATACTGTAGGGCCTTCAACTCCAGATAGGAAAGTAGTGATAAATAACCACATTAGCAAGTCCAAATGTCTTCCTGAAAGTGATATCGGACAGGCAGTGGTCAGATGTGAGGTTTGGTTCCCAGCAATAGCACCAGACACATGAGTAGACCTGTGTCACAGCTATATTCTCCAGGGACTCCAAAAATATCTGTTTTTACCTTTCCCCATGTAGCAACCCAAACAGTAACCTCCATTATTGCCACTCTAAGGCCTGCTTCTGGGAAGTGTTTTATATCTTAGGCAAAGGCCTTGCATTTGGTGTTCAGCCAGCCCCCTTTTGGATATGGTTATGTTTTAGAAGTTTGGTTAAACAGTATAACATTTTTTTGGATCAAGGTGCACTCTCTGGAGTTCTATTGTATAGCATTGTGACTATAATTAATAACAATGTATTGGAAACTTCAAAATTACTGAGAGATCTTAAATGTTCTACCATACAATATAGGTAAGATTGTGAAGCATGTGACAATTATCTTGGCTTAATTGTTATACATATAGAAAAACATGTGTATCAAGATATATACAATTTGATTTTGTTCATTACACTTCAATAAAGCTGGGAATTGCATGAGGGGAGTTTTCGATCATCTCCTACCCTTGAGGGTGATATGAATGGGAAATGCTCCCTTGGCTACCATTGATTATAAGCATTTACTCCAAACCAACTTATCCATATCCCACTGTGGTGAGTATTGGGGTTACCCAGGTAAAACATCAACAATTTGAGATTGACTTATTGTTTAACAGTCTCAGTGCCTACATAGGGTCATTTCCAACAAGGACAACTGAATTAAATTGGCAACAATAGGGGGTAATCTTTGGGTGTCATGGAAGCCTGTAGGAATCCAGCTCTTTTGGGGGTGGAAGTGATTTCCAGGTGAGACACTGAAGGAGTTACGAGGTTATAAAGTTGGAGGACGAGAGGCACAAGAAGAGCAGGTATGAAGGCTCTGGAAGAACTGAGCTGCAGAGGCTCTGCGAATGCTGACAAGCCAGGTATTACCAAAGATTCTAATGAGCCTCTGGTGTGTTGCACAAGGAAGCAAGACCTTTGGCTTTTATTCTGCTTTCTGTATTGCCAAACCCTGGCCAGTCCCTTCACCTTTTGAAACATCACATTTCTCATGTGTCAGATGATGCTAAGAATACCCCAACAGGGCTTTGTAGGGGCTCAGTGAAACAATGTGTGGGAAAGTGCTCTGCAGCCTCCTAAATGCAAGGGATTATTTTTCTAATTCCAGCCACCACCCAGGACACTCCCTATTTCCATTCCCTGTTGCCTGTTGCCTGTCCAGATTTAGTCAGCTAATGCAAGCTAATTTTAATATCATCTGCTGACAGTAAATCCAAAGATGATCAGAAGCTGTAAGACCAGTTTTGAGATTCTCCTAGGCCACATAGTACAACCCATGAATGGTGTCTTTCCAACAGATAACAGTAAAGCGACCAGTGGGGAAACTTTTCAAACTGGGAAATCTCTTATTGGTTGTGTTTTATTTGGCATATGAGTTGACTCAGCTAGGGAGCCATGGTGCTTGTGGATTTGCTATGCATTTCCAACATCTACTATGTCTAAATCCAACGGTTCAGCTTTCAGGTCTTTCTCAAGCCTTCCAGAAACCAATCTGGGCTGTATACTGCAACTTGAAAGCCATTAACCTCACTCCTCCTACCATACTGCAATTGGGAAATGCAAAACACTGGATTATGGGATAATGGCTGCTGTCCTGACAATGGGTTGGCTGAGCAGTAATCTCCAAGCTTTGGAAGGTTCTCTCATTGTAAAAGTCCAGTGACCATGTTCCACACATCATTCCAATCACAAACTCATCACCTAACAGAAGGCCAGCAGCAATGGAATCCTCATAACTCAAATGAGTGGAACTCCCAAACATTCCATTTTGGAAAAGAGTTGAATCATATCACGAAGAAGAAAAGCTAGAGGGCAGGTTTGTGGTTTAATTATGACATGAAATGCTTTCATGTCATTGTTATTACTTTATTATACCAAACTTATGTGGTTGCAAGAAAACTTATTCCTCTTAGGCTGAGGATGTAGCTTAATGGTAGGACAGTTTGCCTAGTGTGTAGAGGCTCAAAGTTGATTCCCTAGAACCACAGAAAGAAGAAAAGAAGGAAGGAGAAAGGAGAAAGAGGAAGAAAGGGTATTAAAGGCAGGAAGAAAGCAAGGGAGGAAAAAAGAAAGGAAGGTAAGGAATAAAGATAACAAGAAAGAGAAAGAAAAGAAAAACCAGCATCTATCTCTAACATTTCTAACAAACAAACAAACAAACAAACAAACAAAGAACAAAAACAAAAACCAAAAAAACTCATGCATTTTTTTTACTTAATTAAATAAAAACCAGAGTCCACCAGTCACCTGAAGCAGGTAGGTGTGCTGGACCTGAGGGTGTGAGAGCCAGACAGCTGGCCCCGGCCCCAGCCTGGGCCAAGCAGGAGAGTTGGCTCCAGTGACATACAAGAAAGTAGGTGGGCTGATCAGCTCAGCTTCCACCCAGACACAGATCCAGGGCTCTGAGTTGGTCCACCCCAACATCCACCCCATTTATGAACTTCTGGAGCGGAGTAAAGGGGCCATATCTGTAGAAGAAAAAAAAAAGCTATAGGATCTCTGAGACACAGGGTGACAACAGTATATCCAAGAAAAGTCCCAGTGTGGATCCAGTACTGATGGTGTAGCAGAAGCCAGAGTCCTCAAATCAGACCAATGACTCGTTGAAATGAACATTTGTAAATAAAGTTGTTTGGGCAAAAGAGTATACTGTGTGATACACTGCAGCTTCCACAGAGATTTTGTTTTCTTTTAAGGGTGAGGTTATAAGGGCAGAGGGCAGACATGAAGGGATGGAAAGATTAATGAGATTGGGGTGCATAATAGGAAATTCACAAAGAATCAAGAAAAAGTTACAAACCAACAGTCAAACACCACTCTACTCCTGGCTAGAAGACTAGGAATATACTCCTAGTTGGCCTATTGCTCACTGTACTGGGGGTCTTAGCAAGACTCTAAGCTGATCTAGACCTCAGCTTCTTCCTCTAGAGCAAAGAAACAATATCTCTCATCTTTGTAAACCTTGGGATCAAATAGAACAGGAATGACAAAAGCGAAAGTGTGTAAGTGGCTTGAAGATTATAATCTGTGACTCAGTTGACCACCGCCTTATCCTCCTACAAGAATAGGATACATCAAAAGAGTGGGGTTCTTAACATACTCAGAAAAGTGTGTCCTTAAATTACTAAATATCTGCCTACCTCTTATTGGTAATCTTGTGAATTTCTCAACTGGGTGAAATCTGGATATATCTGTAGTTTTTACTGTGGACTATGGATGTGCAAATATATACTTTTCCTTGAGTATCTCAGACAGCCATACCTCAAGTATATACATGTGTACATACACATGATTTCATTGCTCTTCTTCCCTTTGTATTTTTTTAAACAGGGAGAAAATGAAGCCTCTTGACAGTTAATAGCCTGATATTCAGGTCAATAATCATTGATTATTATTATTCATAAACCAGTCCTCCAGCAGAAAAGTTAAAGGAACTAGAAGGTAGGTCATCTGTGAGACATACATTTAGCTTCTGAAAATAGATTCTGCTTAGCCATTAGTGGCTCTCTAACCCAGCCAGGGTAGAAAGCCTTTACTGGTGTGGAATCAAAATCTTAAGGTAACTCAGATTCTCTGGGAGATTCTAAACAGCCAATGGGCAGCATATAGACCTTGAATACACCTAATTCATCTTTGAAATTATAGGTACTCATATTATTGTTACCTATAAATGCTAGCTGAATGCATAAATAAGACAGTGGCTAGAACTGAGAAGTATTTTGAACCAGCAGTCAGGTGAATTCAGTCTAGACTCTATCTTTAGTAAAGTGATCATCAAGGCAGCTACCCCAAATCCCTCTCCCCAGCAGGTAAAATGAGAAGCTGGAAAAAGGCTCTCACTAGTTTGGCTCTGAGAAGAGAGATGGTTTCATACTCTCTTCTCCCTCTCAACACAGTCTTTGGTTCCTTGGTGGGTAAGCAGAAGGGATTCTAGTCAGCTACATGCAGGAATGCATGCTGCCTGTTAAGTACATCCCCAGGACTAAGTCAGTACTCTCACTTTGGTGGGCAGTGTCTCTGTCAGGAAAACTTGAGGAAAAAAGGATGAAATTCTATAATTATTAATTTACTCAAGGGATCCATCAACTCTTGATATTCACTCTACTTTTTATAGGGTTAGCTTGTCAATCTTGAGAATGAACCAGAACCCTTGAAAATGTCCTAGGGTGATAGGCCAAAGAAGGAAGAACACAAGGAAGTCATTCTCCTCTATGTTTGAGTTTATGTCCTGTAGCAAATACTGTCAACATACATTTGTCTGAGATTTATTTTTCACTTGGCAAACAAATATACTTACTGTTTTTTTTTTTTTAAGTTCCTCAGCAGTGGCTCTCAGGACCCCAGTGTCTTCTACTTCACAGACCATGGAAGCAGTTTGTCAGTCTGCAGATGACCCATTCTGAGCAGAATCTGGGAATGGTATCTCAGACTCCCCTGCAGTCTTGGTGCCTACAGAACATGTTCCCTTAATTTGTCAATGAAGTTCATAAAGTACAAATTGAATGCAAATTCCTTTTTAGCTCAAGTAGGAAAATAATATGGAGAGATGTGTGTAAGCTTGAAAAAGCTCCCAACAATACCTTTGTTAATGAGCCCCAGGTTATCTGAAACCAAACAACTGCTGGAAATGGGAAGGTCCCAGAATGAAACCCTGGAATATAAACATCCACTAACAAAATTGGGAAAAGTATCAAGGATGCTAAGTAACAACAGATCTTACACAAGATTTAGGAACACCATTAAATTCAGTAATTTTCTCTAAGATGTTAACTCAAACTTTGTATCTGGTTAATATGTAGCACACAAACATTTGCTAATGGATGTATAACAAGCACAGAGACCATCTGAAATGACAGAATTTAATCCTGAAAGTCCAACAGATCAGAAAGCTCCCTTGAGGAAAGCAAATACTTCTACCTATGTCTGGTGTGCTAGTTTCACGGGTTATCATGCATCAGGAAGCCTTGCTTCTGTTCCTCTAATTTGCAAGAAACTCTTATGTACCTCAAGTATATATTAAATAATTCTACATAAGAGTTGGTGAGATGTTCACATGAAAAAAAAAACCTGCTATGAATAAGACCTAGTCAAAACAAAATATTCATTGATTGGACAGACATGTACTAGATGCTCTTCATTTATAGAAATAAATCAAAAGCACAAGGAATCTTGTCTTTATGGAATACACATGGTCATTTAACAATATTCATATAGTCCTGAAAACAGCAAGGCAAAGTTGTTATCCTAATGGGGAATCTGGAGTTTTATACAGTGTCTTGCCTAAGGCCACAGAATTAGCAACTGGTAAAACAGAATTCTAATTCAATTATGTATATCTCAAAGTCTGAGTACTTAACTACTTGGCTGCACTACCTCTTGTTAGCCATAGCAACAGCAGATTCTAACGAAGGTCAGCACGCCAACTACACGGCCATCACTCTGAATGGAAGCATGCTCTGTTGTTTGTGCTAAACAGACTGCAGTGGACCAAGAACTGAGCCTACTGCATACCAAGTGCCCACCAACTGAACAGTCTTTTTTTTTTATCAAAAATTCATTAATCAGACACGTTAATAAAGCATTAGACTAGTTTATATTGCCATAAAATACAACATAGATTTGTCTTCAAGAAATCTAGCAGGCAAGAAAAACATGAGAATACGTTATTGAATCATAATACAATAAAGCAGACAGAGGTAAATCCATGATGCCAAAGAGAGTGCTCCAAACACTCACAGGGCCCCAGAGGAAGGGATGTTGGCTCCTGAATAGAATCTTAAGTGGCTAGAATCAGGGAAGAAAGAGGAATTGGGGTGGGAACATATTGACTTGCTCTGGGCAAAGAAAATGAAAGACAGCTTGGTGTTTGAGGAATTGCAAGTATTTTATCAGAAAGGAGAGCATGTGAGAGAAATGCTTCTCAAATTTGGCTGTACCAAGCTTTATCACCATGTCTGTTTGGAAGGGACGTGGGACAAGACAGACACTGGGAAACATATTAAGGCCCAGTAGTGAGCTGTCAGATCTATAGCCATTTAAAACAACCCAGAGGATAATGGAAGAAAACAAAATAGAATTACCAGATGGACATGTGTACCAAAGCCAAGCATTGTTGCATAGAAATCTTGGACATATGGGAACTGAGTCATGATGTGAAGTGTATTTCTTATTGTCGGTCATGATTAGAGAAGAGAAAGAAAACCACTCATCTACTCCACACTCTGTATGAGCTTGTGTAGAGCTTATGAGAGACCTACTGTTCATCTAGTTCTTCAGGAGACCAACAGGCTTCTGGGAAGAAACCAATCCTATTTTTCTCAAATGTTTTTCCATATTCTAAAGACCACCATTTAATTTTAACTCTCAAGTGGCTAAAAGATACAGATAAAATCTAGCACCAGGGACAAATATTTTGGATAAGTCACAGGTATTTCCACTTTAAAGTATCAAGAAGAAAATATGTACACAAAATAAAGTTGCAAATGATTCCAAGAAAGTTTGAGACCTATAAAGAGTTCTCGGACTCAGTGTTTTCCATCAAGTGAGTCACCCAGGAGCAGAGCCAAGACCTGAGTCACCGAGCACACCCTGCACAGCACCTTTGTCCTCTTTTCCTCCATGGGGGTTCCCCTAGAAATTCCTTTTGGACTTATTCCTTATTTTCTCCCTTAACTTAGCCAGTCTCTTGCCAGGTTCTCTTGCTCTTTGATTTTTTCTTTACTGTGTTTCCTTTACTGTTGTTTTCTCTTCATCTGTCTGATTATTCTGAGTTTATAAAAATATAGTTCAAACACAAAGAAACTATACATAAAACATGGCTTCAAAAAGAAAGAACTTAAGATTCATTTTTACATATGTATTTTCGAAGTATGAAGGTTGAAGAGAAAATTGACAGAAGTGTTTTAATGAATACGTCTTAACAAAATGGTCTGGTTAATATGGGCTATGTAAATGAGGGAGACTGATAAAAACAAATATAAAATTCACTTTGGGCCTAAACAAATTAGGTTTGGTGGCCACTGTTAGGAGAGTTACCCAGAAGGTGGTGTCTAGTGGATCGGCACACACATTCATCTAGGAGTAAACATCAGAAGTTGACTCTAGAAATGCCTATTTCCCAACTCCTACTGATCTACCCTTATTTTTAAAAATTAGTTCAGCTCTCTTCTGTAAGGTGTAAACATTGACTCCCTTGGGTGGAGCTGTCACTGAACCACGCACTTTTTGAAGCTGATAGAATATTTGAAAGGATAGTTCAGAATTTTCAATTAGTTGACTAGAAATAGCATACCTGGCCACAATGGAGAATTGGATGGCTTCTTGGTTGAGAGTTTTTTTTTTTTTTTTTTACTAAGAGGATTTTGTCAAATTCCACTTTCTTTGGTTTCTTTCATGTTTGAAAATTAAAAACAATAGTACCATGGTTTTATTAAGTTACGTATAGAACTTGAGGCTTACTGTGGTGATTTAAATCCCCATGGCACAGGCTTGAAGAATGGTTCAGAGATGGTGAATTATTTGAGCCCGAGATGTTCTCCATCAACCTGATATACCATATACAGTGTATGTAATAGTACTCTGCAAATATTAAATCCAAAGACCTTTAAAATGGCCACGAAGGAAAAGAATGAGAAAAGAAGTTAAGGCAAGAAAGATCCCAGTGAACTAGTCATATGGCTAGTGTTTGCAGCAGAAAGGGGATCCCTAGGGAGACTTCAGACCTCGATCTGTCTTTTCTGTCCTTTTAGATGCTCTTCCAAGAGTTACAGAGCAGGCTCCTGTTGCGTGTCTGTCTCAGCAGGCAGAGTGAAAACACAGTGGATTTGTTTAGAGTCCCAATGTGCTTTGCCTGCTTCCTCATCTGACCTCAAGGACCCCAGAAAGGTAATTTTATGAAGCTCTGGCATGTAGATGAGAAGACCTGAATCATTGTATGTCACAACAGGAACCACTAAGCCAAATGCCACAGACCAAATTACCACGTCATCCCTCAAATAGATTGTTATGGCAGGTCTGGGCAGCTGGGTCACCAGAATTCTCTATCTGGGTTTGTTTTCCGATTATTCTCAGTAGGGGGTGTGGTGGAGTGACCTTCTGCAAACATCAGTACTTACAGCCTTTCTGACATACTCCAGGTTCATCAAACTTATTATGGGACAGAAAGGTGATAGAAATGTTTATGCTCCTTTTCTAATGACAGAGTCAGAGTGCTAGATGGTTTAAGGTACGATCATATCTACAGAAGAGAGGAAGGAGGTGAGATGAGTTTCTGAGCAACCAGGACTCTCAAATTTGAGAAAAAGGTGCATGGTACATGATACAAGTTTTTAAATTACTCTGTTCCTAGTAATCAGAGTCCTGGAATACTTTATCTTTTCATCTTAGTCCATTCAGAAACAGTAGCCACTATCTTCATATGGACAGGACAGGGAAGGAATTCCATGATTGAAAGACATTTGTGTAGTGGTTCTTAAACACTAGTTTACACAAGAATCCAATGGTATTTTAAAATCCAGATTCTCTAGTCCTTACACAGAAGAAACAAACCTCATGCCTAATCCCAGTGAGGACCATTTGGCTCTGATTACGTGTGGAAATGGAGATCTTCCATATGAGCCTTCATTTACAGACAACCCAACTCACAGGCCACAACCATACAACTGTGGCTTGTTGCCAAAACTTATCACCAGGGTAGCCACAGGTAACTAGAGGGATAAGATGCCTAGATAGCAAGTTTGAGTATTCCAATGGACCTCAATATCAGGGATTTGTTGTAAAGGTCAAATTTCAATTTGAAATTACATGGTGGGAAAAGATCAGGCCGTGGCTTGTCCCCAGAGCACATGTTGCTCAGCGTGGGCTATGTCACGTGTGTCAGCACATTTGACTTGAGGGGGAAATTTTCCTAACTCAGGTCACCAGGCTTGCATAAAATCAACAAACCACAAGATTTTCACTTCACCAGGCTCTCAAAAGAAGGAAATATGAATAAAATCCATTAATTCTCCAACTACCTCCAATGAATTAATCTCTTATTTTAAGAACATGAGAAAATAGAACCCAGCTTTAATATAGCTAGAAATGAAAATCATAGTTTCTCTGAGTAACTTTCATAGAATGGTGACAATATATGATAACTTGAAGAAATGTGGAACAGCTCAAGCTGGCAAAGTGGAAAAGCTCAAATCCCAGAGTCTGGTTCTACTTTCTCCTTTCCCACTTGTATAGCTTCCTATCTGTAGAAAAATATTCAAGCTCTCTAAAGTTCAATCTTTTTATCTGTGAAGAGGAGATTCCAAGGAAACTAAGCTCACTGGTTATTTGAAAGCTAATGGAGACACTGCTCAGGAAAAACTCAGCCCAGTCACCCACAAAAGCACATGTTCATGGAATGTTAGCCATCACTACTGACAGAAGAGAGCATTCTGTACCAAGGAGAGATATTGCACCCTTCCACATCCATGACATCTTGGCATTGCAGAATGAAGGTAGTAAATACTGGATCAAGAAAGGACCGTTGTCGCTGGGCAGTGGTGGAGCACGCCTTTAATCCCAGCACTTGAGAGGCAGAGGCAGGTGGATTTCTGAGTTCAAGGCCAGCCTGGTCTACAGAGTGAGTTCCAGGACAGCTAGGGTTACACAGAGAAACCCTGTCTCGAAAAAAAAAAAAAAAGAAAGAAAGAAAGGCAGGAAGGAAGGAAGGAAGGAAGGAAGGAAGGAAGGAAGAAAGAAAGAAAGAAAAAGAAAGAACCGTTGTCATTGAGAGGAGAAGCCTGGTAAGGTTCACCAGATAGTGTCTAGCTTAGACCCCCTGTAGGTATGAAACTCAAAAGCAGCCAGTTCATTACTAACCCCCCTGGATGGTTCTGTAGCTGACTCTGCATATTTCTTTCATGAGTGTTACAGTTTCCTCCCTCTGAGTGGCAGGTAGGGGTAGGAGGTTGGGGGAGAAGTGAGGAGCATGTAATATGCTGTGTAGAAGGTTCCCTGTGGCTGAGTTACAAAGCAGATCTATGAACATACACTAAGGGCAGGAATGGTAGTATACTCCGTCATTACTCCTGGCATTGAAGTCAACCCACATCTTCCAATGGCATCAATTACGTCAGTTCAATGGAGTATGATTTGCTGAACACATAGCAAATCACTTGTATTTGGGCTTGAATTCACCTCATCTTCCTTATTTAAGATCTCAAGTGAACTCTCAACTCTGCCT
This sequence comes from Grammomys surdaster, assembly GCF_004785775.1. Taxonomy (NCBI): domain Eukaryota; kingdom Metazoa; phylum Chordata; class Mammalia; order Rodentia; family Muridae; genus Grammomys; species Grammomys surdaster. The sequence goes on from NW_021604579.1 coordinate 16,190,434, forward strand.
GGGAGACTCATTGTTCCAATATTTCTCTTACTTCTTTGCTTCACCCCAATAGAATTTAATGTACCCATTAAAGAATGAGAGAACTGTAACAGAATTTGTAACTTTTTCTTCTGTTGTTTCAATTTCTTCTGTGTTAGCCCCTGATTGCTTTAATATACTCAAACTGCTTATGGTGGCCTAAAGACACCATGGATGTGCCTGTGCCCTTCTGCCATCAACTTCTTCTCTACCAGACAGTGGATCGGTTTCCAACATATTGCCTGTTTTCTCACCTGTCCCTTCCTCAAGGCTTTAGACATTGTTTTTCCTTCATGCTGAACCATGACAAAATCCAAAGGATCCAGTTCCGGGGGTGACAGTGTCTCATGACCTGATTTTTGCACCCACCAGCTGCTGTGGATGCCTCCTCCACAAACTGCTTGTCCCTGCTATTTTATCCCTAGACCAGGTTCAATTTGTTCTTGATGAATCCCTCTGTATTCCTAGCTCACAAAGTGTTCTTGCTTCTCAGAGACCTGATAGCACTCGACTCAGTATCCCATTGTGTTCTTATTCAGGCCAGGAAGTGTTAAATAAAGGGAGTGAGCATAGAACTCTTTGGCACATGTTCACACTTCATATCCCTGTGTATGTTAGGCCTGTTCTACATTAACGTGCATTTATATTTCTGGCAAACCAATGTTCGTTTTATCTCTATTTAACAAGTATGTTCATAGAACATACTATGTACCCACCTAAGAACGATATTAATTTAATCCTCTTAATAAACCTGAAAGGTAGGGAGTATTATTATCATCATGTTATAGTTTGGGAAACTGAGGAAAAAAAATAAGTCATCTGATGAAAAGACAGAGTTAATAAACTGATGAGCTAGAACTTAGGCACACAGGCAAGAAAGCTGTCCTGTTCATCCTCAGCCAGTGCTGGAAGTTGTCTTTCAACTCCTAAGAAGAAGAATTGACTACTGCTGGTCCAGGAGAAGGAATGTAGGCTCGGAGGCTAGCACTGCTAGGGTTATGCCATTAATTTATGTGTTCATAAATATTTATAGCATGCTTATTCAACACTAGACATTGCACTGGCTTCAACGATATGCAGTGTTTAGGCAGACATCATCCTCAGGGATTTTATGATCTGGATAATACATAGTGATGGGGGACCCTGACATGAGAACTCATGGCCTCTCTATTATCACTTCTCTGACTTCCATCAAGCTGTTGATGTGAATTCGGCATACTAGGGGAGGAGGTGGGACAGCTTGTAAAGTCTTCGTTGGGGAGAGAACCCACCACTTACCACTTTTATTGCCATTTAAAGATAAATGTGTCACATATCGTGTCATCCCCACGTGTGTTAGCTGTAATGTCTATGAGGACTGAGACTAATTTGGTATCGCTCACAATGCTTGGGGTCCTGTCAGACGTTGTCAATATCCAAGAAGGGAGCCTTTGAATGACTTGTGACTGGCTGAGTTCTTAGCAGCAGCTAACAAAGCTGGCAGTATTAGATTGGCTATGTTGGGGATTTCTGTGAGCTACTTGAAACTTGAACATTCAGTTACCATGGAAGTCACACAATAGCTTTTCCTGTCTCTTTGGGGACAGTGACTCAAAGATTAAATGTCATCAAAACTAGAAGGTGTACAGAATTCTCTTTACCAGGTGGGCCAAGTCCCATGCATTTTCAGACTTAATATTATCCTTCATAAGGAACTCCTAGCCCCATTTTCTTGTTACCAAACTCTCTAGGACAAAGAGTCCAGAGTGTGCCCTCAGCTTGTCTCGTGTTTATGAGACAAATCCTCATATTTTTTTTTTTCACCAAGGCAGTGGAAAGCACCAATTCTTGGTGTGGGGAAATGATGCAAACTAAATTCAGTCATACATAGGGCTAAGGTCACTGTTTGCCAGGCTATATATTTGTCTTGGGATATGCACATTATTAATTTAAAAAAGTCTCACAGTATGTTATGCACATCAGGGCCACACTGTATCAGTCATAGGAGGCAATGCAGAAAAAACCCCATTAACTCACCTGAGCTGGTATCTGCCAAGGCCACAGTCTATGTTTCTTCCTTCTGAATTTGAACTACATTTCATAATTAAGGATGAAATGCTAGCTGTGCTCCCTTACCTGTGATTCATAACTATTAATTATAACATGCACCATGATGGGAAAATATGAAGCAAGACATACAGAAAGTTATAATTTCTTACAACTTCAGCTATGACCCCAAGTAGGCCCTTCCCCCATATTTACACAGGAAGAAACATTGACTAATAGACTGCAGTTACCAGAAGCACGTGGCGTCTTCTGCAGGGGCTCGTGGCCAAGGGAAGACAAACCACCCTTATTTATTTAACATTTATTTATTTAACCTGCTGGTGGGGCTGGTTTGTTGGATTTGGTTTTACATCCTGAATTACAAAGTTTATGATGGGAAAGAGTGTCAGCTATTTGCTGAAGGCAAAAAGACTCCTGCTCTTTGTCTTCTGTTAACAGAACTCCAGGTCTCTTCCAAGTAATAAAAAGGCAGCAAAAAAGTTGGCTCTTCTTGCCTTCATCTTCTATTTCCTCTCGTCTCTCTCCACATCTGCCAAGGGTCCTGGTCCAGGCTGAACCTCTGCACAGCCTTGGACTTTATTTTTCTTTCATGTCCTTCCACTCCATTTAGCCAACTGCTATGCAACTCTGAATGAACTATGAGCTTTTGATACCTAACCTCACTTTCTTTCCATCTCACACAAAATAAATATGCACCTGTCATTCAGGCTCTGCTTCCCCACTGATAGGGAGTGCTGTGATTTGCCTGGGATAACAACCTGTGGATCCTGGGAGGGGAAGCCTGGAGAAGATGGTCAGTTGTGGTGTGGTGAGAAACCTCTCTTAAGAGGCAGCTTCAGTGAGAAAGCTCATTTAATGGTGGAGACAAAAGCTATTTAAACCTTTGGGAAGTGGGTAGAAACTTTTAGGGTGAGTGTACATCATTGGCCAGGGCTAGGATGCTGGGGTGCTGTGTGTGGGAAAAGGTTGGGGCACAAGGCTATGAGCAACAGAACATGCTTGCCTGGAGTCTGGGTAGGGGACCAATCCTACTTCTGCTGATCCCAGGATGAGATGTCCTGGGTTTGGGCATGCCTGGACCCCACTCTTACTCTAGGCCTGCTCCCCACATCCCTCGGTTCCCTGACCCCATATGCATTTATTTCCATAACCACATTGTCTTGTAGGGAGGATGCAGTCTGAACAGTGACAAGAGATGTAAGCTCAGAAATATGCAGGAGAAGTTTGGATCCTATCTCTGTTTTTTTTTTTTCTGTGAAATTGTTTGGGAAGTCAATATCTTCATCTATTAAGTAAGAATTGAATTAGCACTGCTTTCCAGATCTTCTTTTGGTGTTTTAAACAGTTACGTTGAGGAAGATTTTATGTATCAATGATGTCACCTTTCCAGATATATAATTCAGTGAGTTTTTTTTCAAAAAGCAGTTTTATTACATTGATCAACTCTAATAATATCTCCCATATACATTTATGCATATGTAATAAGTGTATATTATACTGTACTTTAGCCTCAGGTAAGTTGTAGTTTGTCTTCATAGCTTTGCCAGTGTATTTCAAATAAGGACAGCCACAGAATACATACACCCCATAGCTGACCTTCTTTTTCTTAATACTGCATTATTTTGAAATCCTTCGTGTTGTCTGTGGCACATATTTCTGGGTTGTTTTTTTATTGGTAAAGGATGCGGCATTGTTTGATTATAACACCTTTTGTACAGTTCCTGACCACTAGATAGATAGTGATTTGAGTTTCTTAAAAACGATGATTCTGATATTTGTGTTTAAGACTTTTTGTAGACGTATCATCCCTTAAATTCCCTCATATGGCTATTTTTCTGTAGGATTGGTGAACCATGTGTCCTGTGTGTGTGTTTGTGAAAGAGAGAGAGAGAGAGAGAGAGAGAGACAGAGACAGAGACAGAGACAGAGAGAGAGACATATCTTCCACCTCCACTTCCTGAGTGCTGGAATTACAGGCATGTGTCACCATGTAGTGGTGGAGATTGAACCCAAGTGTTTCATATCATGTATGCTAGGTAAGCGCTACATCAACACTACTACACCCCCAGGTCTGGACATTTAACTTTTTAGGATGCCTAGTGTTCTTTTGAGGCTTAAGTATTGCACATTGGTGGCCTCACATAGTGATAATCAAGGGGCAGCAATCAACAGTTGTTGTGGTTTCTTCCGCAATTGCTTTTAGTTTTTACCTTGCTTGTGAGAAACAAGAAGGATAAGGGTCAGAAACTGTTAGGAAGTTGCTCCAGATCACATGGTTAATTGAGGGATGAATAGGGATCCAATTTTGCCATGTCTTCTATTCCATTTGGTTCAGTTTCTAGTCATGGGAGTGAACATTGTATTAACTACACCAAGAAAGCACAGTTCTAATGGCACAGTTGCCCGCTAAACAAATACAAGTGGCTCACTGCACAAAAAGCCCTCTGGTATTTTCCCATCCATTCTGACTGCCCTATATCCCACCATGCCAGTCTTGCCCACCCACTCTTATTGCCCCATCTCTCACCATGCTAGTCTTTTGTAGCTTTCCCTTTCCTTCCCTTACAGATTGTCTTCTAATCCAATAACTACCATTACTCTTGTAGCTTCAGTATGTTTGTGTGTTTTTGTGTGATTTGCTTTTTTTAAATTTCACTTTGTGAAATCTTACCCATTGTGTAAGGAAGAGCTCAGTTCATATCTCATGTACCTTTCTTATCCTAATAACAGACTACATCTCTCTTCCGTCTTCTAACAGCCCTGGTAAAATCCTGTAATGTTCTAATCCTGTTGCTCATGAAAGATGGTCAGTGATCATGATGGCTTGGGCTGGAATGACTGGAAAGTTCATCAATAGAAATATATGTCCCAGCAATGGAAATACTATTTTTTAAAATTCAATAAACCTCTATTTATAAATTCTCTAGTACAAGTTAGTACAGAACATATTCATCCTAGATGAGAATATGACTTATAGAAAGATTTAGACTTTCATGCTTTTACTCATGTTTATGGCAAGTTCTTATCACATTTCATTACATACCAACTTGTGTGTGCTCCCCAGACTGTGAGCTCCACAATGGAAGACATTGTATCTTACTTATCCTGAACCTGGATTAAGCAACAGAATGCTTGATTCATGTCACAGTGAGTGCTCACTAGGGGCAAACGAGTTACTAAACAGGAGGATGACTGAAGGAGAAATTGAATCTCTTTCTCTGACACAGAAGCATCAAAATCATGCAATACTTAGAGTTCTAAAATAGATCTTAACCACCTGGGTGAAAGCCCCCACTGACTGTTCTCAAATAGAAGAGACATGAATAGGAAATGAACAGGTCAAATAACCTCCTTTCATGATATCATTCTATAAAAAAAAATCTAAATACTTGATCAGAAAACACTTTGTTTTGATAAATACTATTAGAAAAATAGCAGGATACAAAATTAGCATGCAAAAATCAGTAACCTTCTTGTATACCAACAATCAACATGTCAAGAAAGAAATCTGGAAAACAGTCCCACTCACAATTTTCTATACCAACCCAGCAACCAACCAACCAACCATCTCATCCACCCTTTAACAAACCTAACCAACCATGTGACTCACCTATACAATGAAAAAATTAAGATATTGGAAAAGGCAATTGAAAAAGAGACTACAAGAAGGAAAGTTCCCCCGTGCTCATGGAATAGAAGAACTAATGTTGTGAAAATGTTCATTTTACTAAAAGAAATAGATGGCTCCATGTAATACTCATTAAAATCTCAACAGGATTCTGCCAATGCAAGAATACAATAGCATAGAAAATACAATCTTAAAATTAACATGGAAGCACAAAAGACTGAGACAATCTAAAGCAATTTTAAGCAAAAGAAACAACAGGGGAAAGTATCACCATTCCTGAGTTTAAGTTCTACTATAGAGCCATAGTAACAAAACTAGCATGGCACTGGGTCAGAAACAGGTATCTAGATCAAGGAACTTGAATGAAAGCTTTAGAGGTAAACCCGCATAACTACATCCACATGAGTTTTGACAAATGGTTTTGTCAAAATTGGGTATCCATATGTAGAAGAGCAAGCCTGGACTCCTTTATCTATTCTGTTCAAAGTCAACTCCAAGTGACATTGTTAATATAAGATCTTATATATACATATATATAAAACATAATATATGATATAGTATAATAATAATATGACACAGTACATTAATATAAGATCTAAAATTGTTAGAGGGAAAAGTAGAGGAAACATGTCAAGATATTGGCATAGTTAAGGACTTTCTAAGCAGGATTCCAGTCACTAGAGAAATATAGCCAACAACTGACAAATGGCACCTCATAAAATTAAAGAGCTTCTGAATAGCAAAGGAAATGGAAACAGTTAATTGGTTGAAGAGACAGCCTGCAGGATGGGAGAAAGTTTGTGCTAACTGTACTGATAGAAGATTACTATCTTGTCCATATAGGGAACTAAAAAATACACCTAAACAAGAAATCAAACAACCTGACCGATTAAACGAGCTAGCAAAATAGACAATTCTCAGACAGTGAAACACAAATGACCTTTAAATATATGAAGAAAAGTTAGGCCTTAGTAACCATTAGAAAGATGCAAATCAAAATGACATTGAAATTGCAACTCACCTTAGAATGACAGACATGAAGAAGACAAATAACAATGCTGATGAGGCTGTCGGCAGGGGTGGGGAAGCTTTGTATATACATAGCTGGTGGGAGTGTAAGCTGGTCAACACACTAATGAAATAAATGGAAAGAGTCTTCAAAATTGTAAGACTAGATCTGTCTTGTGACCCAGCTATACCATCATGCATATTTATCTGAAAGGACTCCAGGCAACATATCACAGAGACACATGCACTTTAATATTTTCTGTAACATGACTCACAACAGCTAAGCTATGGAACCAGCCAATATGAGCAGTGACAGAGGCATGAAAAGGAAAATTAGATATATATTCACAATAGAATTTCTTTAAACTAGACAGAAAAGTGAAGTTATATCACTTACAGAAACATAGATGAACCTGGAGATAATCAGATTAAGTTAATTAAACTTGTCTCAGAAAGACAAACATGGCATTTTATTCTCACCTATGGCTCCTAGATTGTGTATGTCTCATATAAATTATCCGTGTGATATGATTTGAAAGTAGAAGTAAACTCATCTAGAGGAGCAGAAGAGAGTAGTGGGAGGAGATGGGAAGAAAGGAGGGGGGGAGAGTGTTCAATAATTTTGCTTGTATGAAAATGTCCTTATTTAACATAATGCTTTGTATAAATAATATATGTGGTGAAATTCAAAACAATTTGAAAAAGGTAGGAAATTTTCTCCTCTGCCTGTTCAAATACTGAGGGATCCACTTCAAGATAGATCAGCTCATTAGTAAATTTACACATGGACTTCCCTTCCTATTCCTTACTTTTTTCTACACAAGAGCAAGGAAGAGAAGAGGAAGGAACAAGAGGAGGAGGAGGAGGAAGAGAAGGAGGAAGAGGAAGATGAGAAAGAGGAGGAGGAGGAAGGGGACTATCTAATGCCTACTCATTAAGTGCTAATGATCAAGGTTTGGGTTCAACCTTCCAAAAGCCAAGGCACATGGGGGCTGATAAACACATACAGTCGTAACAATAATAAATATGACTCAGCCACAATGCTATAACTGGCACTATTTAAGTTGTTCTGTTTGACATGAAATAACTCATTCAGTCCTGTACCAATACAGAGATTAAGGAATTAAAGGTGAAATGAAGATTCAGAGACCAAGGTTTGGGGAAGATGTAAGGACTAATGCTCTTGAAATTAGAGCTGGAATCTAAGCTGAGATTGTCTGGTTTGAGAATCTCAAGCTTCTCAAGAGTGTAAACTTTGTACTGTTGTTTCCCCACCACATGGGAGTGCATGATGTACATCTACTATTTAATTATGTTGGCTACACTTGGGATTGGTAGAATACTAAAGAGCTAATGTGTTGTGGAAAATTGTTGTGATGTCATGTTAGGGTGGGAGGGCATGGAAGAGGACCAAGGTTTGGGGGTAGAGAATATGTCTTGGGCTTGAACTCCAAAAGCCCCAGTTACTAATCTATGAGCTGTTCTTGTCTGACAAAGAATTACCCATCCTGGCACCCACAAAATATTGCTTCTGGGTCAGAGCCCATTTAATCAATTTGAAGGCTTTGTAAAAGTTGCTTCTAGAGTCAAAGATTCAAAGTAGCCATAAATAAAAAAAATGACTAAGTTTGGGAGGCAACAGATTTTACCTCGAGTCATACACCTGGTGGGTATCGGCACCAAAACGTCAGTTTCCAGAGTTCCAGCCCGGTGCTCTTTCATTTAAGTCACACAGTTTCATCTGAGCTAGGGAAGTTGACAGAGCAAATTATTCAAAATGGGACTTTCCAGGACCTGTCTAGAATTGGATGAGTGCCTCCCTGTGTCCCTGCAAGGCACACCCTGGTTTCACTGCAGATCTGAAATCTAAGTCTTTCTTTCTGATGTCAGATATAAGGGATACCTCATAAGCAGTGAGTCGAAATCTGCAATGTCCTGAAAACTTGGTCCCACCCTCTTTTCCTGCTACCATAGCCTTCCCCAAATATTCAGTGGTTAATGAGTTAATGAAGGGGATTCACCAAGGAGAGAGTGAGAAGGGAGGAAGGGGGAGGGGCTGGGAAGGACACAGTCATTGATCATTTGCTCAATACTTCACCTAAAAGGAGAGAATAGAACAAAAGATATCTCCTCTTCATTTTCTTTATTTTTAGACTCTAGGTGTAAAAGCAGATTCGATGTAGTTCAGGTGCTGATGAGTGCTGTTCAGAGAAAGCCAGGATTGGGCAACAGATGTAAATTTGATCACTAGGAAGCTTTCCCCTCCAAGACACATGCCAGTGGGCACATGACCTCTCAACAAGAGGAGATTAGTACTAAATGTGTAGGGGTTGGAGCTAAAAGCTAGGCTTCAGATCTTAGCTACGTCACTTACTAGCTAAATGTCTTCTTGCTATTCATCTTTGCTGAGGTATAGTTTTGTTGCTTATAAAAATGGGATCCCATCTTGACCTTGTTGTGATTTTTGAGGTTAACAAGACATAATTCCTAATAGTAAATGCCATACTTAGTTTATCCTATGACACCCTGTTGACATATCTTTGCCTATGTCTTATTTCATGCCAGATTTTTTGGAAAGAAATGACACACGTTAAGAGTAGAAAATAATTTTAAGTGGATTTTCCAAACCAAAGTGCTGAAGTAGATAACTATAATACTGGAATTTTTCCTTCCGAATGAAAGAGTCTATCCCAAAACCTGAGGAGTAAGGCAATAAGTGACCCACCAAGGCACTCAGAAAGGGGACAGAAGAAGCACAGCTCCTGTAGAGGAAGAAGACATGGAAGTAAGTGTTTTCAGGATTCAGCAAAACAAGTCATTCAAGACCTGACGGAAAGACAAGACCTGGGGGCAAAAAAAAAAAACCCAGGTGAGTTGCTGACTCATTAAGCCACAGGAAGCTCCTACAATTGTGTTCCTTCAGTAACTTGGTGACACAGCTCTTCACCAAAAGATACCTGGGAGTTGGGGATGGGGTCTCTGTCTGTAGTCTCAGTACTTCAGAGATGGAAGGATTAGGAGTTCTGGGATAGCTTGGCCTACATAGCAAGAACCTGTCTTTAAAAAGAAAGAAAGAAAGAGAGAGAGAGAGAGAGAGAGAGAGAGAGAGAGAGAGAGAGAGAGAGAGAGAGAGAGAGAGAAATATGAGTGAGGTGAGGTAAAGAGGAAGGGAGGTGGTGTCCTGGTGTGTGATAGTCTGTGCTGTCTGGTATGAATGCTACAGGTGATGCTGTCCTGACACTTGTCTGAAAGGCACACGCTGCCCTGAGATGAGTTGTCCTTCTCTGAGAACTCAAGCTGGGAACGATTGTCAACACAATCTAGAAGGAAGATGGGAGAGCTGTCTGATGATAGTGGGTTCTGCACAGTGTCATGGGCATTCTGAATGACAGAAACACAAGACTTGGGGGAAATACGCTGAGAAGATTCTTTGTTCAGTTTTGTAAAAGAAGTCTGAAAGATGACTTTGTGAGTCAGATTGAAATTCAATTTTCCAAATTCTGAGAGAAGGTAAAGACCTGTTGGACCCTACCCTGCTGAACTCAGTAATATACATAAAGAGAACTCTCCAGGCACATGAATCTCCCTCAAGACATTCCTGGGCAAATTAACTTTTTAAAGATAACTCAATCTCAATTGAGTCTTTTAATAATTGGTTCTAAGATCTTGGAAGTGGGTTTTTGTAAGGTTGAAACCCACAGGTTTCTCTTATAATCAGCTGCCCAAGTAGACAGTAGATGAGAACAGTAACGTTTGCATGACACTACAGCTAATGCACACACTGTCCAGGTGTGCAAACACAAAGTTTTGCACTTCTGGCCTTGTACACACACACCTCCCTGTCTGATTTCTAGAACAATGCTGTGAACTGAAATTGAAGTAAGCTGTTAGGCACATGGAGACTTTCATTTTCCTCTACTTTAAACATCTAACCTGTAACAAGTAGGCATCATTCAAGCTAGGCTACTCTTTGAGATAGGTTATGTGCTTTGGTGGGCAGTTGATACCCATGACAAAATTGGCTGCATGGTACCCTTTACTTAACCAGTAACCTGTAGCTAATTGCTTTACAGCTATTTTGTACGTAAGGTTGGCATCTAAATTGGGAAAGTGAAATTAAGGAAGCCCTGTCTATGCAGTCCTTGTGTAAACTCAAGATCGGGATCTGGGTCTAATTTGTGAGAACATCACTTCTTTTCTAGGAGATATATTTTAAGCAATACATGTCGAACTGGACGAATGGATGATAGGAGGAGACAGGCCTGTCTGATCTCGTGATGAATGAACTAAGAGCAGCTACCCACAGCAGGCAGTGGGAAAAAGTTTTCCAGAAGCAGCAATTTGAACTGCTTGATTTAGGAAGATTATGTAGAAGGTAGCTGGGAAGCCTGGAGGTCATAGGGGCAGGAGGGAAGGAATAGGGGCCTTGAGAGAAGATAGCTGAACTTTCTGTGAGAGAGAGAAGGAAAATGGAAAAGTAGATCACCGGGAGCAGAGACCTGCTGTGCTGACAAAATTCTTCTGAGGAACCCTTATTTTCTCTGGAAACAAAAAAGGTAACAAACCAGCACAATACACATTTGTGTGTATATGTTTGGCACCGACTGCAGCAGGCACACATGGAGGAGTCTCTGTCTGTCAAGATGACTACACTGGGTAGCTGCATTCAGAAGTGAAGATTTGCTTGGCTGTCAGTCACTGAATACATAGAAGACTTGACCTTACAAATGTGTGAAAAGTCTTTTCCGGTGCAGAGTTCCACGTTTCCTTCCGGCGAGTATTTACTTGACCTGGCTAGCTGTGTTAGGTTTTCCTGGGGTGACCTTTCCTGAGATGGAGGGTAGGGAATACAAGGATGTGGGCTTGTCTTGAGCAGTTAGAGAAATAGTTATATACCCAAAGAGAATAAAAGGGCTCATCCATGCTGTTAGTAGATGGTAGTCTGAGCTGTCATCACAAGCTTTTGAAACTAATGCTACCCCACAGACATTGCTTCAAGTTCCCCAACAGCTGAACAGTTGCCAAGTCCTGCAGGTTCTTTGTTGCTGAGAGAAAACACTTCCTTATCTGAATGCCTTTTTGGGGCTGGTGAGATGGTTCAGCCAGTAAAGGTGCTTCCTGCCAAGCCTACAACCTGAGTTCTATCTCAGGTCTCCACAAGATAAAAGAAAAGTCTTCTTTGAGCTGTCTCAGTTTTGTGAGTGAGTTGTGTAAGTGGATGCACACACATGTACACACACAACTATAAATACATAAATTAATAAATAAATAAATGTGATAATTGTTTTAAAATGAGAGAAAAAAAACCCACCACCAATTAGCATCCATTTAGTGCCTTTACTCTAGCACTAAACACTAAACACTAGAGTCTTTAAATACAATTGACTAATTCTGATCTTACAATGATCATTGCTCAGATGAGAAAATCAGACCCAGACACGTTGAATCATTCATTTGTAATCACAGAGCAGGAAAGAAACAGAAGGACTAAAGTACAGGAAGGCCAGCTCCAGATCCTGCTCCTTAATTCTAGGGGGGTGGGGGTGGGGGTCAGGGTGGGGGTTGGGGTGGAGCTGGGGCTGGGCTAACTATTATGGTGGAAGAGGTTCAGGTCCTGGGAACACATAGGCCCTGTTAATCATTCTGCCTTGGGGCTCAGACTGAAATTCTGTGTTTACAATTCAAACTATCTCATACCAGTCTCATTCTCAAAACCTCTCCATGTCTCCCAACTAAACTGATATTAAAGTTTACTTATTGTTCACAACCAGAAAGGAAGGTGCCCTCCTGTCTTCCCAGCCTTTCTCACCTTGTTCCTCACTGGGGTCTATGGGTGAAGCTCCTTTTAGGTATTGGTTTCTTTCTCAATGACCATCCAACTAGTTAGTTTCTGTTCCATCTTCAGGGGTCAAGGTCACTTATCAACAAAGGTCTTCCTTGTGTCTCAATCGATTTCAGTCCCCATAATAACACACAACAATAATTAGAGACAATGTTAAATAATACTGGGTGCCAGGTAGATCTATAAATGATTTACATATAAAGACTTGTGTAAACACCACAGCTCTAATAGGTTTAAGCACTGTTCCTACTTTTATGTGTGAAAAAGTGGAACATAGCTATAATGTCATGTACCCTCCTTCATTACAGTTATCAATTTCACACTGGTGCAAGTACTTAGGGGGTATGTGTGCTGGTCTATGAACAACAGGGCAGAAGCTATTACAACGATTTGTAGGTGGAGACACTGTGGCCAGGCTCAGGAGGTAAAAACACAGGCTTACTTTTAAAAAAAATGTTTTCAGCATTTTGAAATTATGTGTATACATGTGTATCTGCCTGTGAATTCAAGTGCCTTGGACTCCAGAAGGTGGTGCTGGATTCCCTAGAGCTGGAGGTACCAAAGCAGCACATGTTTCTAACTGTAGAGACAGCCCCCCTTTAGGAAAAGATGTTATTTCTATTTTGTCTCAATTATGTGTAAATGTGTGTATATGTGCCTGTGTATGCAGAGATATGCACTTTCAAGAAAGAAAGAACTAGATCTCAGTTCTGGCCTATCACTTGTTAACCTACTGTCTTGAGCAAGCCCAGGCTCTTCTCTGAGCTGTCTTTGCAATCTGTGAGGAACAATACCTGCAGAAACAGTGAGTAGAAGAAGATCATGGATCCAGAGGATGCGGCATAGTGCCTGCACCTAGAAATAGAGTCATTACTAGTTCCTTTCCTCTCTTGCTGTCAGCGGCAAGCCTGTGGGGCTTTGGAAATATCTCATGCTAGCTAGACTCTAGGCCCTGGAAATGTGAAGACCAGAGTACAGTTGGGGGAATCTGTTGTGGCGGTCTCTGCTGGTTAAATGAGCCAGATGATCACCATGGCATCAGCTCACTTCGTAGACAGTGAAGAAAGGGATGAGAAATGTACACAGAAGTCTGAGTGTCACCCTTGGTCCCTGTCAACAGGTCTAGATGAGAGGAAGTCAAGACAATAAGTTCAGATCTAGTGAGTTCTATTGCCTGTTCTCCATTTCAAGGGGACAGTCCCCGTTTTGTTTCTCTTCTCTCAAGTGAAACACTTCCCTGAAATTCTCCTGGCTTCTGAGAACAGCTCTAGAATCAGCCCACAATGATCAGAAGCAAGCAGAACCCATCCTGTTCCTTGGATCATGCTGTCTCGAGGATGTGGGAGTAGAAAGGGACACTAAGAAGGCCCCCTTCCTTCCTCTATGACGTTCTAGCAATTTTTCATTTTCATTCTCCTGCAGGCTAAGCTGTACTTACCCATGTGGTGAGGAGAACGGAGGTAGGGTATGCATAAGGGAGCTTTCCCTGTCCCAGCAGTAAGTACTGTTTTTCCAGAAGGAGCCAGAGTCTCCTTGGCCCCCCCCACCTTTCCATGTGGTGTTCTGCTACTAGGATTTTACCTGTCTCCAAAGGGCAGCTCTGAGCTAGCTTCAATTTCTACTCCCTGCTGAGTTGCCTGTGCTGGAAAGGTGTGTACCAACTCTGATGTCTGGATTTAAACAGTTGCAGTGAGCTGTGTGACTGTACTCAGGCTATCTCACAAAGTGACATCCTCATGGATTTATGCAAGAAGCTCAGATAAATGAGGTCTGGCTTATCTGAGCCATTTGCTGTCCTTGGCAGTTTGTTTTCAAGTGTAATAGCCAGACTTGGTATCCTGACATGTTCATTACTAGCTCATTCACCCTCTTACTGTCTTTCTAATGTATGTCACAGAGAGCCTGTCTTCAACTCAAAGTCGATTTCTATATAACTAGATTTTGATTTTTTTGTTTTTTTATGGGAGGAGGAGAAAGCTTTCCTTCAGGTCTCACAACATCCCCCAATATCTTCAGGAGTCATATTTCAAGATCCCAGGGCATGTAAGAACTGCAGGAAGTGCCGAATGGACCCTGCATGTGCTGTTTGTTCCTATGGTCATATACATGTGATGAAGTTTAATTTAAGAATCAGGCACAGTCAGAGATCAGTAGCAGCGAACAATAAAATGGAATCGTTTCAGCGGTAAGCAAACTTGGGTTTACTTAAAGACAGGTGCTGTGATAGCACAGTATCCAATCTCACAACCCAGAGGGTGAGTAAGGAACTAACAGGCAGATAGATTGTACAGCACGGGTCTGCAGAATGAACAGATTCACCCCAGGCAGGAGGGATCAGGATGTAACAATGTCATCATGATACTCAAAAGACCGTGTGACTGTAAGTTTATACATTTCCCCTTCTGTGGAATTTTCACTTTGTTACTTTTGGACCAAGTTGACTAAGGATAATTAAAATCTTTAAAAATGAAACTGCAGATAAGGGGGAGGGACATAACATATTACCATGGAAGGGAATGCAACCAGAACCTTCCAATGGTGCTTTCTGTTCTGGTTCCCTACTGATATCAGAAGTCCTGGATTCTTAGCTCTCCCATACTGACCATCTGCAACAAACTAGGCCACGTGAGGCACACTGAGGTCATGTGATGCCCTAGAAGGCCAATTGCAGCTTTCTCATTGTTTTGCCTGTGTCAAGACATTTAATCCATATAAGTAGCTTATAGGACACGTGCACTTTGCATTCTAATTAGCAAGTGAAGCAACCGAGGCATGGAGAGATTAAGTAATTTGTCCCAAGGTCACAAGGTAATCAGAGCTAGAATTTGGAACGGGTATTCTACTTCACTCACAGCCACTCCAACATAGCCTTTCTTATTTACTCTAACAATAATCTTCAGAGATAGAAAATTAACGTGCCCATTCTTCAGATAAAAAAACAAAGTTTTGGAGAATAATTTGCCTGAGAGATTGATTCCAATTCCTCAGTTCAACTCAATATGTTATTAAGTACCCATTTTGTGGCACTATGGTGGGTAGTGAGAGACTGGTATCATTTATTATGTTAAACTACACGTATTTAATCATTTTGTTCCTTTCATATTCTTGTAACTTTGTTACTTTATGTTAAAGTGATAGCACAGGCTTTACTTCACTTAACATGCCTTGAGCATCACATGCCATCAAGGTTAGCTAGGGATTTCAGCACTGTGTGCATGTTCTGAGAGTCAGCAGAGACTTAGACAAGCCTGAACAAAGCAAAGGAAGCAGCTGAGCAACTCTGATATCTCGGACTCAAGCTTGGGCAATCATTCACTGCTACTTGCTCATTCCATTAGCGTTTATTGGGCATAAGTTAGGTTTTACATTCCTAGTTGGGAGCATAAAACAAGAGGATCCGTATACGAATTTGAGATGCTCATGGTTCAGTAGGAAAGAACACAAGAAATATCAATTATTATCTGGAGATTTTGAGACACTGATTAAAAGTTTCTGAGATAATAATTGAATAGAACTTTATAGGAAGCCATTCTGAAGATGACAGATAAGCAGTCTTAAATGATAAAAATGTACATTCCAGATGGAAATGGATAAATCATGTGTTATTTTCTAAACATATATTATATACTAGGCCTTAGATCAAAAATACATGTTTATTTTAATCATCACTCCAGAATTCAAGAAACAGAAAACATACAGCCCTGGGAAAAGAGTGTGGAAAGTCAGGAGACTGGCATATTTAGCTCATACAACCATGAGTTGAGCAATATAGGAGTGGGGCAATAAGGGACACACACACATGCACAGCCATATGCACACGCACACATACCACCCAAAACCAAAACAAGACAATAACAAAACAATCAATAACAGTGTTTAGAAGAAGCATGATAGACCAGAAAGAAGGCTGGGTCAGAATATGCAAACACTGTGGATATCACAACACTTTGGAAGGTGACCATAATGTTTTTGGGTACAGTAAAACAAAGTCCTTTACTGAGGAGAGAAGAAAAGACTGGAAAAACAATGGTTAAAGGAGCTGTCTGTCCTGGAAATGAGAGAGAAATAGATGATGGTGCAGTCCTGGTTCTCCCAAGCCAGAACTGCAGGACAAGGGGATAGAGCAGGAAGAACATGGAACCTGTGTCTCTGTCTGACTCAAGAAGTGTTACCAAAAGTTTAAAGTGTCTAGCATTTCTATATACCCCTAGTGATAAATAAAGGAAGGGAGCAGTGAGAAGTAGGTTCTACAGCCTGCATAGCAGATGATGAGGGCCAGATCTGAAAAGATGATGAAGGTAGCTTTCTGGCTCTGAGCCTTGGTGGTAGAAAAGTCCAGGTGTGGAGTGAGTTCTTGGCAGACATTCCAACTGCAGCTCAGGTAAACAGAGCCAGCAGGCATTCCCAGGAAGAGGCAGCTCTGTCCTGAAGGGCTTTTCTCTGACATGCTTGAAAGTTGCTGCGTGATCAGGCTTGAGGCGGGCAGCAGCAGCTGGGGTTTGGGAGGACACAGGCACGTGGCTAGCCTCCTGTGGGTGCATTGGTGCAGATGAGGCAGCCATGAGAACCAGTTTGTCATCCTGGCTTCCTCCTCCACCCTTTGCTACAGAGGCTCAGTGTCACAGCCGGAGCAGCTGCAGAAAGACTGATTCAGAGATGAGGGCCACAGCTTTGAGCTGCGCAGAGGCAGCAGAAAAGGTGAATGTGTGCCTCTTTGGAGGAAGCTTTTTGTTTAAGGATCCAAACGTCAAACAACTTTATTAGCAGACAACATGATTTGGCTGGAGCAATGTATGCCACTGAATTAACATCAAGATTTTCAAAGTTCAGTATCTTCCTCTATGGTCTCAATTACAAGAGATACATTTGTGCAGAAAACATTTAGACAACAATATCTGGGTGTCTTTTGGAGTCTACTGTAACCAAAGAGAAAGAAAGGCCGGAACTAAAATGCAAAGAACAAAAAAGAAACTGTTTGGAGACAAGTCGGCTACAGTGTAAACTTTTTGTTTTCTCTCATAGCAAAATCTGATGGTTGTCTTTGCAGAAAAAAAAAAAAGTGTCTGTATCTAGGTCCCTGGCAGTGATTTGCCTCTGGGAGGGCCAGCAATCTATTTAATGACTCCATTGACGTCAATGGCATAACTGAAATACTTACTAACATGCATGATTCCAGCTTTCAGGGGGAGGGGGTGGACGGTGTCTCTCGGCAGTGCGAAAACACGATGTGGAGTCAGCGAGGAATGGACTTGTCTCTTTCTGCAAATTCTCAGAGGCTAATTGCTCCTGGTCCCCCAGGTCCTGATTAATATGAGGAAAAAACTTTTCCTGCTAAATGAAGAAATTAATTCTGAACAAGGGAAAGCAGCTACTAATAAGCAAGACCTTATTTTTAGCTGTGTTTGCTCGAGGGAACACATTTAACCATTCTCACTTTAGCCGCCTTACTGATGATTTTGCAGTTGCCCATCCTTAAATTTAGACGTATATGAAATAATTTCAAAACAATACAGGCAATTCAGCGTCTATGTTCTGGGGTAAATGTTTATGGCATGGCTATGTTAGACAAAACAGGTTCTTTGAAGCCGTTTGTGAAACTATCTTGAGAATTTCTGAGCTTTTCTGGTGTAGTTCTATTTTATGACTTCATTTTTTATAGAGAGACTCTTTATATATGGTGTGTAACTGAGCAGATTGTCCCAGCTTTTCAGGTTACACACATCATACAGAACACTGGAGAAAATGTACTTTTATTTACCCCTGTTTTTTTTGTTTTTCTTTTTGTTTATTTGTTTGTTTGGGTTTTTTTGTAATTTCTTTCGGGGCCTTCTTTGTCCT
Source organism: Grammomys surdaster (assembly GCF_004785775.1). Classification (NCBI taxonomy): domain Eukaryota; kingdom Metazoa; phylum Chordata; class Mammalia; order Rodentia; family Muridae; genus Grammomys; species Grammomys surdaster. The sequence goes on from NW_021604579.1 coordinate 16,208,814, forward strand.
GAGTGGTCAGGGCCTTTGATAAGAAGGTTGATCTTATTTCTGTTTGCCCATGTGTTGTAATCCTGCCTGACAGTTCTTGCTTAATGCAGAAACCAAGCAAAGGTTCAGCTTGTGCTGGCCTCCCTTTCCAGTCATCTGACGAGGATCAGCTCTCAAGCCGTAGCCATGCTCCTCAGAGAGACCTCTGCCCATATGCAGCAGTTGCTCTCACATCCCAGCCCTGGGAGTTCTAACAAAACCTTAACTTTCTGAGTTGTTCAAAGTCAGGGACCATGGACTGAGCCCCTGCTCTATTTCTTGAGCAAAATGTGCGCCTGGCACACCTACTTAGATCTCAGAAATAGTCAAAGCTAAGGGAAGATGAGCGAGGAGTCATGTGAAGAAACAGACTTCCTGAAAGGAGGTCTCTTTGGTTTATCAGATGTACCGTCATCCTTTCCAGAGTGGCGCTAAAGCTATGTTAGAAGACATGGTCTCCCCAGAGCTTGGGAAAAACCTTAATTAAGGCTGCTATTCAGATAGGTCAGCACATTTTACGCTTTACTGGAAGACTTCTGCTTCCTCATCTTATTTCTCCAAATACATTCATTCTTTCCTTGAAATATATTTTAATTGACTCATGTTGAAAATCACCACAGTTAATGCTACAGACACCCAAGCTAGGATAGATGTTTTGTCTGTGGCAGTCTGACCTGGAGACCTCCAGGCAGGCTCTTCAGTTACCTCATCGACATGGTTGGCTGCCATTTTGGATGGTCCATCAACTTCTGGGTTACTTTTAAAACAGCTCGATTATAAGTGGTGATACTCACAATTTGTATCAATGGTTATTGGTAAAATTTAGATGAAATATTATGATAGAAAACCGACTTCACACTTCATTTTGGCTGCTACAAAATTCTATATATGATATATATTGCTGTAAATCAAGTCATTTATGTGACTCAGAGGTGAGAGTTTCTTAAAAAAATATGTTTTTAATCTTTTTGTGCAGGGGAAAAATCTGTCTGCAAACGCAGTGATTACTTAGGAATTTATTTTCTCAGTAGGTCCTGTAATGACATAGTCAAAGCATGGATGAGATATATGCAGGAGCACAGGATACAGGGTATGGGGAAAGCATGGCAGTTGTCACATAACCACACATGTGTACAGAAATTGATTTGTGTTTTTTTTCCTTGGGAAATCCTGCGTTTTCAGTCTTCCATGTTGAATATGTCTAGGTGAAAGAAGTCAAGTTCCTGCCTTGTTTTAGACTTTATTTTCTTTTATTCTATTCTTTTCCTTTCTGTTTCAGTCCTATACAGAAAAGGCCAAGAATTCACTCAGTCAAAAGAAAGTGATACTGGTATCCAAGTCGAGCTTCTCATTACCCTCAGATTTTTAGCACAGTCCAGAGGATTCACTGGGACCTCCCAAACCTGCATGATCAGGCTTCAGAATTGCTCTCTGTAGGTTTAACCCTCCATTTTTGAATGGTGGCTTTCCTACTTTTTCAGCAAAATGTCACCTTCTTAGGCTTTATTTTTTTCTTATTCAAAACTGCAAGAACACATTGGCATACATATGGCCCAACACCTTCTACTCTCAGTACAGTAAGTGACAAAGACTCTGAAGGAAGAACAGAGGCACAGAAGCAAATACTTTCTTCAGACACAAATTACATTTTATCTTTATGAGCAGTTTCCTTCAAATAAAGTCCAACCTTTATGTAGTTCTGGTCAGTTTGGCATTTATTCTATTCCTACTATGTAGACATAATTTACCACACTATAAAGACAAAGGATGAGAAAGATGTCCTCTCTGCCCTCAACAGTCCAGGTTTCAGTGGGACAGACACATCATTGGGGAACTATAGTGCATCCCAGAACTAAATTCTCGCCAAAATACAACAATTGTGATAAATGAAAAAAGTAAGTGTTGTTCAAAGACAAGACTTTCCTGTTGAGCCCTAAGAGTGGAGAATCTGGTCCAACAGAGAGAAAAACTGGCTAAAACCAAGAGATTTTGTCACCCAGTGTCTCACGGTAAGTGTAGAAACCTCATTTGGATTGGAAGAATTCACTGGAATTGAAGAATCACATTTCATTTATATAAATGAAGAAGCAGAAGAAAAAGAGGTAGTAGAAGAGGAAGAGAAAAGCATGAAGAGAGGAAAAAGTAGGAGACAGAAAAGTACGGGAGGAGAAGAGGAGAACAAGGGGGTGGAGGAGAACAAGGAGGGGAAGATGCTGCAGGGAGCCATCTTTTGCCATCTGGCTTCACCTGTTTGCTTCCATTGCTGAATATCTTCAAACTATCATCTTGTACTTCCCACCCCCCCCCCACGTTTGGGTTTATTTATTATGAATACAGCATTCTGCCTGCATGTATGCCTGTAGGCCAGAAGAGGGCACCAGATCCCGTTACAGATGGTTGAGAGCCACCATGTGGTTGCTGGGAATTGAACTCAGAACCTCTGCAAGAGCAGTGTGCTCTTAAATGCTGAGCCAGCTCTCCAGCCAGCACTTTGAACTTCTTAAACCTTCTATTTCTATCAAAATGTACGAGTTCAAATTCAGTACTTCTAAATACACACCCGATTTTCTTTCATAAATTTTCATTAAAAACTTATGCTTTAAAGCAGTGCTCTGGTGCTCCAAGCTGTTCTTTCAAAGCCATGTATTTTTCATTCCCCTTGAAAGTTTCTATTTAAACATGCCTCTTTGTCATATGCTGATAAATACTAAAATAACAGGAAAAATCTGGCTGACTTATTTCAGCTGATAATAAGAACAAAACACGGGATGTGTGTCTCCTCTCTCCTCTTCTGGCTGTGGTTTACCGTTGAGAAGATTCTGAAACCAGTAATTACGTAATAATTGGTACCACCACAGTCTCTTCCCAGAGAAAACCCAGGATTGTTGTAGTTTGCCACAAAGACAGACAAAAACAAATTGCCTTAAGAGGTATCCTTACTTCTTTGCTTCATTGTTCCAAAGACACTTAAGAAAGCTCCAGTTGCCAAGCTGTAGTCAATGTGCCAATACTCATAAAACATCTTTCAAACAGTATTTTTGCTAATGAATTAATTTATAGAACCCTAAGTGCCCTACACCTTCCTGGTTATATCCATATTTATTACAAGAAACAGGAAATATATTCTAAATATTCAAATTTGTATCAGAAACATGTTGGTAGAATTGCCAAACAAAGCTGCCTCGTGGGCAGGCCAATAAGATGAAACAACAGGGAGTTCAAAACAGCTCCTTTGATCTCCTCAGCATCTAGCACAGCTACACACTAAGATGCTACTCTGTTTCTTTTTATACCTAACGGAAGTGGCCCATCAGCATGCCGAGGTTTTGAAGTCTGTGGGTAGAACACTGTTTCCTTCTTTCTACCTCATATCACAGGGCTCTCTGGTGTACAGTCACCTTGCTTCATGTCTTTCTTTCACTTTTTTTCTACATCTTTTTCCTTCTAAAAGTTTTAAAAGCATATTCTGTAAGTGCTTCAGAAGCCAACAAGCAAATGGAATGCACTGCTTTTGTTCCCTTTGTTCAGAAGTTAGTAATTTATGACACTTCTGAGATACTTATGGGCGTCATACTAACAGAACACAACATCTGAGGGGGAAGTATCTCAGTATGGAGGAGGGGACTACTAAGGTTAGATATCAGAGGACCAGGCTCAGTGTATCTTAGTGTCTAGTGGTGTCTTGCTGAACTCCCGTGCTATAAGAATGGGATAGGTTCAAGGGAGAGGAACTCATAGACTTCAACAAAGTCATCTAAGTGGTTGCATGTGACAAATACATTTTGGACATATCTCTCTGGTGTTCCTCAGAGGTTGCCCTTCTTCTCAGTGGATTTTGATACACAGGAAGAGCAGATGCTCATAATTGAAAGATGAGAGGAATGAAGCTGGATGACCTCCAAGAGAAATGCTTTGTGACCTAGAAAGAACTTTTGGTTTCACACCTGGCTAGGATGCAGAGCAACTTGTAGCTATAGCTGATACTAAGAGGAAACCCATTAATGTACCTTGGGGACCTTGGGCTAATGTGGGCACCCTGTGGGGGAATGTTTGAGGTTAGCACTCCTGGAGTTCACTAGGGTCAGCAAGCTAAGGTCAAGTTGCACTCTTGACCTATGTCTGCCTCCACTTCTGGAAACAGCAGGACTACTACACATTTATTTGTGAAACCCTAGGTGCACAGTGGGCACTCTGTTTCGAAGTATTTTTAGTTGGGCTTCTCTTGGGGTAAAGGTCCAATATACTGTGGAAAAAAAGTTGTCAAGTAACATGCTTCTGAGGGCTACAGTGTGCATATAAAGGCTGTTATTCTAATAACAGTCTCGAATAATTGCTTTGGAATGCAGAGATGGATCTCTGGAGGAAGCCTACCTTGCAGGCTGACTCTGGAGACTGGAGCCTGACTAGCCGCTGGTGACCTCCTGTGGAGAAGCAGAAAAAGAGGCTGAGTATGCATTGAAAAGCCCACCCCCCCTCACCCTTCCATGATCCCTGATTCCTCAGGAGATTTCCAGGGCTTAATGAGCTATCCAGTGACATAAGGCTATCATCAGAAGGTAGGCTCCTGGAACTTGGGTAGATGATTGCAATTCTCTCACATCCAGATGGCCTGGAATTTCCCTCTGCACAGCATCAGGATGCAACAACTCCCCAGGAAGGAAGTTGTTTACTTCAGGTCCCTTGCCAGCCCCTCCATTTCAGGCTTTCTGGAAGAGCCCCTCAGAAAAAGACTGTTGCTTAGGTCTCTGTCCAGAAGTTAGCATGGTTCCCAGTTCTTTGAGGACAGAAAGTCACAGAAGGACACCTAGAGATGTGTCAATTCAGGACCTATGTTATTTGCACCTCAGGCAACTGAAACGTTTGAAAGGACAAATCATTTGTCAAATGCCACACACAGCAACTAGCCTGAGTTTCTTAACTAAAGGCACTGGCTTTTCATGGAGAAATGAGGGTGTTATTTTCCATCATATCTTTACACCAAAAGGCAAATGAAACAAACAAGCCAATGAGTATTCCACTAAGAGTGCAAGGCCTCTTATTTGTGTGTGTTTATGGTATATCTTTGTGTGCACATGAGTGCACATGTGTGCACACGTGGTTGTCTGTGTAGGCATGGGTGGAGACAGGGTCTCCCATTGAAGCTGGAACTTGTCTTTTTAGCTAGGCTGACTGGACAGCAAGTCTCTGGAATCTGTCTCTGCCACTCAATGCTAGGGTTAGGGGAATATACTATCTCATAGTCTTTTTTAACTAGCTTTTATTTCTTGTTTCCTGTCACCCTCCAGCCCTTTGCTGGTCTCATCATCCTTCTGGTGCTTGGCAGAATTTCTCCATCAGACTCTTCCAGATTTCCAGTGCATTGCTGGAGGCCCTCCCTGTGAAAGTATACAATAGTGACCTCTAACTTCAGAGTGCATCAGAGTAATCTACCAGACATATTAGAATACTTTGCTCCAGCCTGCCTCTGCTCTTCTGATTTAGTGGACCAGAAGCAGCCCTGTCTCTAGGGTTTCAAAGAAGTGACCTGCAGTCAGCATTGCCTATGGGGTCCCATGTAGTGACTTGCAGTGTAGAGATAGGCGTGCATTTCTAGCAAGCTCTCAGATGTTGCCAACTCTGATGGTCTCAGATGCCCTTTCAGAAGCCCTGACAGTAGTCTATCTCACTGTCCCACAGGGACAAGATGTTGTTGATGATCAAGAAAGAGATGTAGGCCAGTAGTTCTTAATCTAAGTGTCTTGACATAAGTGAAGGTATCCTAAAGACAGACACTTGTGCCCATTCCTTTGACATTTAGACTACTGAGACAATGGACTCCAAGAAATTAGGATTTTCCCTACAGGAAAGAGAAGAAGAGATCCACACCATGCTGAGGACTTGTCAGACCTGGAGCTGAGATAGATGGATCAGTAATAGGCAGGACCACAGCTTGAGCAGAACTTTTTAGTTATGGGTCCCTCTTGCCTTCTATTTAATCTAACGTTTCTGTCAGGAGCTTGAGGATAGTTTTGTGTATATGTGAGAGATGAGGGTGCCACTGAATTGCTTCTTTCTCAATGCTGCTACAATGAATAAATGTCTTTTATCTACCATTTAAAAAAATTGTGTCTTTAACTGGTGTGTTATGAATGCTACTCAGCCAGGGCACAGGCTTTGATTCTAACAAGCTCTAACATAAGCAAACATCAGACTCATTTGAAGAGGTATTTAATAAATACCTTCCCCATCTCTGAAGAGTCCATTTTCCTATGTCTGGTACAGGGCCTAGGGATCTGTATTTTAAAGTCTTCTTTGCATCCTCATGCATAGGCAGGTCTGAGGGAGAGGCCAAATTCTAAATGATGGAGAAAAGCATGCAAGGCCATTGCTGAGGAAGCCCCTGCTTGATGGGCAGAGATATCACCCAGATATCACCTTCCTCTGGGGATAAGAGAACCTCTGTGTGCACTTTTTATGTAGTTACAAGTCCATGGACAGGGTCCGTAGCTACCACCAATGGCCTGACTGGGTGATGCTGAGCAATATTCTCTTTGGCATCTGATTGTCATGTATGATGGGGTAGGGGAATCCTCATGGCAAGATTGCTGTTCTCCGTTGGACACGTGCTTGACATTTCTTAGTTTCTTCCATGGGGAATGTTATTGTTTAACTCTAGGGATCAGGAGACAGGAGGAACATGCTAGAGCACACACGGTGGTTTCCAACTGGCAGGGAAATATTCAAAGCCAAGTCTTTCTGAATCCAAAGTGCTAGATCCTATACTTTCACTATACCATTCATTGAACACTCCTGTGCTAATCCTAAGAGCTGGGGTTTTGTTTGTTTTGCTTTGTTTGTTTTGTTGTTGTTTTGTTTCAGGAAAATTGAAGGGTTCCATTCCAAACTCCCCAGCCTGGCATGCAAAGCCTTTTTGGCTTTCTGCCCTTACCATACATCTCTAGTTTATCACTAGACTTTCCCTGTGCCTGATAGTTCATCTCAGACCACAGACTGGCTGTGTGCTCTCATACATTTCAGACTTCTCCCTTGCTGAACTCCAAAATTGTAATTAAAATATGAACGGTCTAATTAGGGTTTGATACATAACTCCCTAGATTAAAGGTAAACTTTATGTAGGCAAGGGAAGACTTGTTGACTACTGGGTCCTAGGATGTTACCCGAGAAAGCCTTTATATGCCAACATTCACTGAGTGGCATGCTAGATAAACAGATGCATGAAAATTTGATGTACACTTTGCTCAGGCCCAGGTGGGCCTCTTCCTTTGCTTTGAACTCAGTTTGTTCCTTTCTTGCTGATGCTCAGGCCATTCTTTTGCTGGGGCTAAACATCATGTACCTTTGAAGGTTACAAGTCTTCTTCCAAAGAACACCATATTCCTATTTGAAAATTGTTCCACCTCTCTCTAATCCCTCACGGTGCCTTGGTGCTCTGTCTTGTTTCATAGACTGCTGTGCATGCTCTCTCTTATTGCTGTGACTTTGTAGACATATGTCTTAGAGGCTGACTCTTTTGTATGACTTGGGACTATATTGATACCATGTGCACTTATGCTGGAATGAGTGGCCCTCACTTGTACTATGTAGTTCCCTACACTGACTGTACAGTTGTACTGTAGTTCAACTCCCATCTTCCTATCTGTCTCCTCAGCACAGCAGTAAAGAATGTAAGGGAAGACCAAGTCTCATTCCTAGTTGTGCTCCTGCAGTTTGGCATGGCATCGGAGTGATGTACATCTCATTGCATATCCAATGGGTTCATAGCATCTTTGAACTTTTGTCCTACCCAGCTTTCTGAGTTGCCCAGGAGGCTTTTGTGAAAGAATATCACAAACTAGGACCTCTTAAATGTTAGAAATACCTACTTTCTCAGTAGCTATTCATATCATCTAATTCTTTCTTGTAAATTCTTTTGTCTTGGAAGTTAATTTGCGAAAGTATGGTTTTTACTTAAAGTTGTTCATTCAGATAAGTATTCCTGTATGGGAGAAAAGGCAAGGGCCATGTTTATTTGGTTTATCACTTCTTCCTGAAAAGTGGTCCAGAAAGGAGACTCAGCACACTTTAATGAATGGATGGCTTCTGGAAACCACACTATTGTCAGTAAGACATGAGATTGGCAGCCAGAAAATTCATGGGCCCAAGGGAAAAGAAATGATATCTGGTGCCTGGTTTCCTATGGTCTCCAACTTATAAAAAGAATGGTAGGAAGGTCTTTACCTGGTTGCTTAAGATGTTGATAGAAACAAGGAAAGTTTGTGGCCACAGTAGTTAATGATTTCAGCCTGAATTGTGTAGTGGAAAGAGAACTGGGCTGCAACAGAAGCCAGGAATCTTAACCCCAATCCAGATTCTGGCACCTTCTTGGTATACAGCCCCTGGTAGCTCACCGAACCTCAGTTTCTTTCTCACTTGGGGCAAGCAGGCAGTAACTACCATTTCCTGATGATTTACAGTGTGTGAGGTCCTGTGTGAGGGGCTCACATATATTTTTTCACTTTCTTGGACGGAATTTGGCTAGGTATTTTCCATATCTGAGTGTTCAGGATTTTATGATTCTCAGCTAATTTACATCCCATGCCAAAATATACAAAGCTCTGAAAGGCATTCCAGGTATGCACTAAAGGAGATGGCTATTAATTTTCAAAGAATATGTACATTCTGGTCAAATTATACCTTTGAAGGATTGTGAATGCAAAGATGACGTGATTCTCTTGTATGACACTGATATGTCACACATTTCAGTCATTGTTCTGGATGATGGAAGAGGCCATCTCGGATACTGGGTGGTGAGCAGGCTCTATCTGTCTTTTGGAAGTCATCAACTACTTCAAGGAAATGTCTCTGATTAACAACCCCAAATGAAAGCTACAGTTTTCAAAATTAACTCCTGGGACAACGGAAGTGTAGGTTTTTATTTGCAGCCAAGAAATACAGACCCAGTCCCTCATTTCATTAAGGTGAAAGGAAACCTCCTCGGCAGAAATTTTAAGATTTTTACCCTTTGGGTGGCAAAGCCCAGCCAGACAATGGGCCGCTTTATACAGAGCAAAGAGCCAAAAGATAAAAGAAACCGTGAGTTAGGCGAAGTATAGTTCTGTGTGGGAGTTCCTTTTCACATAATAAACCACACTAGCCAGATGTCTCATGAAAACCACTCCAAGGACATAATTACTGCTTAAATGCTACATTCAAGACAGGGAGTGGTACCCTGGAACCCACGTTAAATATCCCAGAAAGCAACTTCTAAATTCCATGGATCTTACAGCTCCAATTGTTAACATAAGTTAATGCATGTGGGTGGGAGGAGGAACGCTCTCTGTATGCCATGTGCACCTCTGGTAGAAAATCTTATCTTCGCTTTCTTTTCTTATTTGTTGGTGGGCACTGACTCCCCAGCAGTAGAGTGGAGTGTATCAGTGGACCCTCAGCTCTCCAACCTACCCCTACCATACTGGTCCATTTGTAGCTTAAACCCAACACTCAGGTCGTAGCCAGAACCTCACAGAAATACGCTCAGACTCTATTGGAGAAGCTTTAGAGGATTTGCCTTTCCTGAAGTTTTGTCCTTTGATGCTGATTATAGAGATACTTGAGATCAAGCTGGAGATAGTAGCTCATATCTATATTCCCAGTGCTTCAGAAGCAGAGAAAGGAAGATTGCCTCGAGGTCAAGGCCAGCCTGAGCCGAACAGTGATTTAGTAAGTTCCAGATCATCTAGGGTTACAGGGGGAAACCCTATCTCAAAATAAGATAATCAAAAAGTCTAAAAATAAATGGCAAGGCTCACTCTATAAAATACAGATATGGATTTGCAGAAGATCAGCCAAGGGCTAACTGCTGGAGACATACGCTCTTTTATAAATATGGCTTGTCTTGGACAAATGTGACACAAGGGGCTATGGTTTGAGAGATGGTTCTTAGTCTGAGAGTGATAATGCCTCTAGGTCCATTCTGTATATGATATTTATTTAAGATCTTAAGATGCTTGATCCCTAGAGCATCATGTAATCCAGAACATATAGCTATCTGAAGATCCAATTCTTAAGAATGCAGCTTCAATGTATTAATTATCAGGGTTAGGCTGTCTCTAATCCTACTGATAGAGGAGGAACACCCATGCTAAAAAATATCACTGAAAGTATCATGTGTACCCCATGTCTACTTGGATCTGTGCAACATATCAGTTTGGTCTCAAGTATGGTTATACTAAAGAAGCTTCTGAAATTTACTCATCACTTCTTCCTTGTCCTACCTGTAACATTCTGACCTGGGATTTCCTTCCTAAAGAGACTGGCTTAGTTAATGCTTGCTTTTAGTTTCTCTGATTCATACGTTGCTCCTACATAAACATTCAATCCATCCAAGGGCTTTTTCTGCAACCAGGAGGAGTCATGAATAAGAGGAGCACACCATTGGAGTTGGGATGCTGTGCTCAAGTAGAACAGCTGCTCACTGGAAGCTGTGTGGTTGACCATAGTTGGGTCATTTAATCTCAACCTTGACTCCTATCTGTAAAGCGGAAGTAATAATATCTGTCACAAGATTTCTTGTGGAGATCATTGCTGAGATAATTGATATGAAAACCCTTCTAAGTTCAGTAAGATGAATTATCAGTTTTAATAGCTTGAAGCTACTATGCTATAGGCCCGTTGAGTGCTTTCAGAATATTAATTCACTAAATCCTCATACAACCTTATCTTATGGTTTAGGAAACCAAGACCCAGAAAAGATAATTAACAATTAACTTGTTTATATGATTTCCAAGCAGTAGAAGTAATTATTGTGGCCAAGATGAAGAGTCCCAAAAACCAATTACATGGAGAACATCATACAAGGGTAAAGAAATTTCTAAATTTCCAAGAAATTTTCTAAATGATTAATGATCTATCTTCAATAGTTCTTCATTCAGAAACACATGCACACATATCTAGTGATGGGCAATAACCCATGAAGACAGTATGCTAGGTCATTAGCATGCTTTTGGGCCAAATTGAGACCACTCAGGTAGGCTTAGCAGGAACAAAAGCATACTGAGAAAGATGACAATCAACATAAAAGTTGTCAGAATTTGACTAATCAGACATTGACAGATATAAAGAGACAATTCAGGTAGAGAGAGCCCACAATCAGTGTAGAGAGAAATAGAAAACTCCTGGGTCTCAGTTGCTCCAGCCCATGTGGCCAGAGATATGATCTGACTGCTCACTGATTAATCACCAGTACTTCCTGTTAGAACATAAGCCACAAAAGGGCAGAGACCTTGTCTGTGTAGACCACTGTGAGATCATCAGTGCTTGATACAAAGTGAATGATCAGTATTTGTGCAGTTAGGTATATGCAGGCATGAATGAATAGTGTGTATGAAATAAATATTCATGGGATGGATTAATAAGTGAATAAACAGGAAGCACAGGTCCAAACTCAAATCTCTAGGTTCCACGTATTGGCTGGGTGTCCCTGAGTGTTGAATGTTTCATATTTGCTCTTTGTTTATGTCTCAGATTCTGGAATATCTTAATAATCACGGTGAGAAATCTTAGGGAAGGGAATCAAGACTGAAATCGAAAAGTTGTTTGCTTTGCATGCATGTTCCACAAACAACCCGGTGATAATCTTATAATGCAACTATGTGCAAGCTATCTAGCACTTGAGGGCAGATGTAGATCTCTTCATTCTTGGCATTGTATCAGAGTTCAAAAAAATCTGAATTTTGGATTTTTCGATAGGAATGCTCAACTATTACTTTTTTCTAAAGATACTACAAACAATGTTCCATCACATTAACTTAATCTGGGTTTTGAGGCATCTTAGATACAATGTAAAAGCATCTACACTTCATCCCCAAAGTGGTCCACAGTGTCCAAGCCAGAGATAGGCATGATCACACAAATAGTGTATGAGATAATGCACTCTGGTGGGAGCCTGCAGAAAAGTAGAGAGACCAGGGTAGGAGAGATGCCACAGAAGTATGCAACCTCCTCTTGCAAGAAGACTTACTTAAGTATAAACCACAGGACAGAGAGAGGAGAATAATTGTTCAAACTAGGCTCCGCCTGTGCTTCACACCATCTGCTTCATCAGAATCTGGATGAAGCCAAACAAATGATGGATGGATGGCTTCACAAAGACTGAATATAGATAATGCTGTGGTAACTACTGACTGAAAAACAAGAGAATCAACCACAGATCCAATGCTCCTCTAACCCATGATACATTCACAAGGTAGTTGCCAGATTCCTGAGCACTCAAGATTTCTTTCTCTAAAACAGAGGTTGAATGCATAGGTTTGCAGCCCTCTCCTAACCCTTACCAAGATCATGGATTCTATGACCCTCTGAGGCTATGATAATCTTTGCAACACAAGTGAACATCATGGCCCTTTGACTGTATATTTCCAGATGCTTTTTGTGGTGTGACTTAGTTTGTAGGGCAAATTTCTAGGTAATGTTTGTGTCTAGTGTCCTTCAATGTTCTGTGCTTTTGTGGGAGAGAACTAAAACCCTGAAAAACAACAGGGCTTACTTGTTTGGTGCTCCATGAAGGTTTGTCAGCAGGGTGAAGTTGTTTCTGACGCTTCGCAAGCTGGCAAGAACCTGCAAGGAGAACGTTTCAAAATTGGTTAGGATCAAAGGACTGCATTTAAAATCCCACCAGCGATGAAGTTCAGGTGAGCCTGATACCTACATACCTGAGCAAAAGGAGTGACAATCAGGTCATCGCCGTGTCTGGTGAAAAGAGAGAAAGAGGCAGAACAGATGAATGTTAACTTCAACATACATGTTACACTAAGTTTATCAGTGTTAGTGACCTACTTGTTATGGGAGAAAGGCAGGAGCCCAGGAACCCAAAGGAGAAAACCAGCACCTAACTCATGACTCCCACCCTTAACTGTGTGATTTTGTCTAAAAGCTTTGGCGAGTAAGGCTGTGTCCTTGGGGCACATGGTTCCACTAAATGGCAAGCCCAGATTTTTATAATTCAAACTGACTTGTGGATTTGACTTGCCTGTGCCAGGAAACTCAAAGCGAGGGCTGCCCATAGGCACACTGCGCATTGGAAAAAAAACGGTATAACAGTCTGGATAACAGTCTGGATAAAGGGTAACATTATATTTCCTGGCTTTTGTTGATTTGAACCACAGCTTTAATACCATTTAAACACAGATTTCTGTCTGGGAATCCCATTACTTTTTGTTTTTAATATTCTCTCTCTCTCTCTCTCTCTCTCTCTCTCTCTCTCTCTCTCTCTCTCTCTCTCTCT